>NC_053442.1:63071018-63396168 GCF_007990345.1 Gossypium hirsutum | reverse complement strand
TAAGAGCAAGCTAATAAGATCGAAGAACTGAAGGAAAAGGTAGAGGAGCCTTGAGAAGCGCATTACACAATTGAGCTACGAATGGAGTTCTTGAGAGGATAATGAACAATGGCAGAAATTACCATTCTCAAGGCAGATTAGGATAGAGATACGTTTGGGCGAAGCGTGACTCAGTGCGGGAAGTGGCTGATCATCTGCACTTAGCAGTCAGGGATGTATGATTAAAATATGAGTCAGATCAAGCCGAGGTGAGATTAGCTTGGTTAGGAGGTAAGGATTGGGTAAAAGGCGAGGCCGTATATGTAATTATATTTTATGTAAAGAAATTTGCTTTCTAGGTTGAGTTTTCTAATGAAATGAATTCGAATCAATGCTCTTTTTTGCATTCATCTCATACATTTGCATTACATCATATGCAGTAGTTTCATAAAATGACCCTAATAAAATTAAAATTATGACAGTTACCCTGGAAACCACAAAAAGCTAATCAAATATCACTACGGTACTCGTCGCCAACAAAAGCAATGGATAAAGGATGGAAAGATGGAACAGTTGCAAGAGATGAAGATCAGATGCATGAAGAGGAAAAAATCAGAAGACAAAATCCAAAACTGTGATGAAATAAAGAGTTATGCGAGGAAAACAAGGAAAAGATCCGATCGGCAATACGAGACTATTTATCCCCAGGTTTCACCCAACTACATCCAAGACAACCAGAGTGTACCCACAGAGGGTACGGTTACCATTAGACCTCAATATTGGCTAGTGCCTCGGTACAGGCATTTTCAAATGGGCTGGTTCTAATCCCGGGGATAATCCCACTAATCCTGGTCCGGACTCGATGACGTGGTGGAAACAGAAAAAACAAGAATGAACTGCCAAAACAGCTGGAAGACCGATGTAGATGTTAGAGGAAAAATTTAGAGTCATGGAGAACATCGACTATCATCGCGGGGTCGACGCCAAGGATCTGAGTTTGGTCCCTGATTTAGTACTCCCACCTAAGTTCAAATGCCGGAATTCGAAAAATATAATGGGACTAGTTGTCCTGAAGCTCATATAACTATGTTCTGTCGAAGAATGACAGGATACGTCAACAATGATCAGCTGTTAATCCACTGCTTCCAGGACGTTGATCGGATCTGCAGCAAATGTACAACCAACTGAGTCGTGCTAAAGTTAGTTCATGGAGAGACTTGGCGCAAGCTTTATGAAGCAATACAGTCATGTAACGGATATAACACCCGATCGAATTACGTTACAAAACATGGAGAAAAAGCCTAGCGAGAATTCAGGCAGTATGCCCAACGATGGAGAGAAGTGGCAACACAAGTCCAGCCGCCCCTTTTGGAAAAAGAGGTCACCATGTTGTTTATCAACACTTTGAAAGCCCCGTTCATCAACCACATGTTGGGGAGTGCTACCAAGAGCTTCTCGAATATGGTAATGTCCGGTGAAATGATTGAGAATGCGGTAAGGAGCGGTAAGATTGACACGGGGGAAAACTTCAAAAGACTAGCCCAAGGAAAAAAGAGGGCGAAGTAAACAACGTAAGCACATATAGCAAGAGCCATTCAAACCGATTACTGTTGGCCCTCCAAATGATAACCACTAGTCACCAAGCCCCTCGAGCAGGAACCCAACACAAGCCCAACACAAGGACTAACACAGAGAGACTTCAGTTCACGCCCATTCCAATAACATACGGGAACTGTATCAGAAGTTATTTGATGCACACATAGTATCTCCATTTATCTCGAGCCCATGCAACCTCCATATCCCAAATGTATGACACGAATGCCCAATGTGAAACCATGCAGGATACCAGGACACTCAATTGAGAACTGTACTGGGTTAAAAAGGCGGTGGAAAGGTTCATTAAGATGGGGATTGTGAAGTTTGACGACCCATTAGGACCCAACGTAGCAGCGAATCCGTTACCCAACCATGCTGATAAAGGGGTAAACGCAATAATCGAAGGTGAGGAAAAGAGAATCAAAACGATATTGCAGATAAAACCCATGAGTTGGTCTGGAACAATGATAGAAGGAGTCTCATCAAACAAGATCAAAGAAAGGCCCGAAGGAACGAGGACGTACTGCGAGTTTCATGCTGAAGAAGACCATGACATTCGAAACTGCACTGAATTCAAGGCCATGGTGCAAAATTTGATGGACAACAAAGAGCTAGAATTTATGAAGAGATCAAAGGACTTGAAAATGGAGAAGTTATGCCTCGGAGGAGGGCCTACGGGAAAGGCCCCAAATCACCCAGTGGTGATTATTCCAAGGCCAACGAGTACAGGATCTGGAATACAACTGGCGCCAAGGTCATAATCCAAAAACCTGTAGCCTTTCCTTACAAGGATAGCAAAAAGGTTCCCTGGAATTACGACTGCAATGTGATGATCACGGGAGAGGAGAACCCGATAAATGCTTCAGAAGAGGCTAATGACGCAGGTTTCTATACGCGTAGTGGAAAACGTTACGACCTGGAAATACAAAAAGGGAACTTATAAAAGGAAAAGCCTTGCGGTGAACAAAATAAAACGAAGACGACCGGAATTGAACCGCAAATTAACACACCGGTGACTGAAAATGAGGCTAGAGAATTCCTAAAATTCTTGAAGCATAGCGAGTATAGCGTGATGGAACAATTACATAAGCAACCCGCTCGCATCTCAGTGCTCGAGTTACTTCTAAGTTCAGAGATACATCGTAATGCGTTGGTAAAAGTGCTAAATGAGACCTATGTCGCTAAGATATCTCAGTGAACAATTGGATCGCCTGGTTAACAATATAAATGCCGATAATTTCATCTTCTTCAACGATGATGAGATCCCGCCAGGTGGTAGGGGATCTACCAAGGCCTTGCACATCACTGGTCGTTGCAAGGGGTGTATACTACCGGCGGTACTCGTGGACAATGGATCGGCCCTGAATGTTTTACCCCTGTCCACATTAAACAGGTTACCTGTGGATAGTTCTCACATGAAATCATGTCAAAATATAGTGAGAGCATTTGATGGCACTGAGAGAAAGTGATGGGGAGAATCGAGATACCTCTATTGATTGGTCCAAATACATACGAGGTGGACTTTTGGTAATGGATATTAAACCATCTTACAATTGCCTATTGGGGAGGCCTTGGATCCATTCTGCAGGAGCTGTACCATCGTCACTTCATCAAAAGTTAAAGTTGGTGATAGAGGGTAGATTGGTGACTATAGTGCAGAAGAAGACATCATTGCATCAGTCACCGATGATATGCCATACATAGAGGCTGATAGTGAAGCAATAGAATGTTCATTCCGGTCATTGGAATTCGTAAATGCCACATTTGTCATCGAGATGAGCAAAATCCCAGAGCCTAAGATATCCAAAGCTACGTCAATGAGCTTACAGCTAACGATGGGAAAGGGAGCATTGCCTGGAAGAGGATTGGGAAAATACCTCCAGGGAAGGGTTGGAGTACCGATCCTAGTTAACAAACAGGACCGTTATGGTTTGGGATATAAGCCTAATGCGAGGGAAAGGAGGAAAGAGATGGAGAAAAAGCAAGAAAAGAGAAGAGCACATTTGGGCGGGATAGAAGTCAAGTGGGGACCGATGACCTTTCCCCATATATCTAAGACTTTTGTTTCAAGGGGAATTGTCTACCCTGAAGAGAAGGATGAGGTTACAGAAGGAAGGATTGAGAGGTTGGACATCAATGCCATATCCGCAGAAGAAAGGGTAGAAAGGAATTTATCGGGCATTCGTCCTTACGAACCTGGAAGTGTTTTGAATAACTGGACTGCAGAAGAGATCCCTGTAACATTTAGAACTAATTCAGAGTAATATTCAGAACACTTGTTGCCCTAAGCCTGGGGGTGATAAGAATCTTTTGTAAAAGGCACATGTCCAAAATCTAATTTCAGTGAAAACTTATCATTCAGTTTCATCTTGAGCAAATATTCTTTCATTCTTTTCATTCCCTTTATAATCATAGTATGCATACAAGTATTCTTAGATTCTTTTATTTGGGCCTCCATTTGTTCCAATAACAGGTCTTCAGATATCAACGAGATGAGCGACTCTGTTACTAATTCAGAGTCTCTATTTGAGCAAGACATGAGTATAGGTAATCCTCAAGATTTTGAAGGTGACCAAGACAGCGTTTTATCTCCGGATTTGTTAAGAATGATGGAAGAAGAAGAAAAACAAATTCTACCCTATAAGGAATCAGTAGAAGTCGTGATCTTAGAGGAGGGCAGAGAGGTAAAAGTTGGCGCTTGCATTGCCAAGGAAACAAGGCGAGACCTTGTTGAGTTGCTTCAAGAGTTTAAAGATGTCTTCGCATGGTCCTACCAAGATATGCCAGGTTTAAGTACTGATATCGTGGTACACTGATTGCCTATAAAGGAAGAATGCAAACCAGTCCAACAAAAGCTTCGAAGGATGAGGCCTGATGTCTTGCTAAAAATAAAGGAAGAAGTCAAGAAGCAGTTCGATGCTGGTTTCTTACAGGTGGTCAAGTACTCAGAATGGGTAGCCAATATAGTCCCTGTTCCTAAGAAAGATGGGAAGGTGCGAATGTGTGTGGACTACAGAGACTTGAACAAAGCCAGCCCAAAAGATAATTTCCCACTGCCTCATATCGATACCTTGGTAGACAACACGGCCGGATACTCACTGTTCTCTTTCATGGATGGTTTCTTCGGGTACAACCAAATTAAGATGCTTTCTGAAGATAAGGAAAAGACCACGTTCATAACGATGTGGGGGACGTTTTGTTATAAAGTGATGCCTTTTGGATTGAAAAATGCGGGAGCAACGTATCAGAGAGCCATGGTAGCATTATTCCATGATATGATGCATAAAGAGATAGAAGTTTATGTTGATGACATGATCGCAAAATCCAGAACAGAAAAAGAACACGTGCAAGTTCTGAGAAAACTGTTTCTGAGGTTAAGGAAGTTCCAGCTAAAACTTAACCCAGCCAAGTGTACTTTCGGGGCTAGATCAGGAAAACTGCTAGGTTTCTTAGTCAGCGAAAAAGGAATTGAAATTGACCCAGACAAAGTTAAGGCCATACAAGAATTACCTCCGCCAAGTACTCCAAAAGAAGTTCGGGGTTTCCTAGGAAGACTGAATTACATCGCTCGATTCATTTCACAATTAACTGAGAAATGTGACCCCATATTCCGCCTTCTTAGGAAACACAATCCAGGTGTATGGGATGAGGAGTGCCAGGAAACTTTCGAAAGAGTTAAACATTACTTGTCCAACGCCCCAGTACTGATGCCACCTTGCCCTGACAAACCACTGATACTATACTTGGCAGTATTTGAGAATTCCATGGGGTGCGTGCTCGGCCAGCATGATGAGTCAGGACGAAAAGAAAGAGCGATCTATTATCTCAGTAAGAAGTTCACTGAATGCGAAACGAGATATTCGCCAATTGAAAAATTATGTTGCGCATTGGTTTGGACTACTCGGAGATTGAGACAATACATGTTGTACCATACGACTTGGTTAATCTCAAAGTTAGACCCTCTGAAATACATGATGGAGTCAACTGTTCTAAACGGAAGGATGGCCCGATGGCAAATTCTACTATCTGAATTTGACATAACCTATGTGAACCAAAAGGCTGTAAAAGGGAGCGCGATAGCAGATTTTCTAGCAAGTAGAGCCCTGGACGATTATGAGCCTTTGAACTTTGACTTCCCAAATGAGGATCTGATGTATGTGGCAACTACTGAAGCGAGCACACAAGAAGGCAATACTTGGAAATTAAATTTTGACGGAGCCTCAAATGCCATGGGCAACGGGATTGGGGCAGTCTTGGTATCTCCAAACGGTGATCATTATCCTTTCACCAGTAAACTAGATTTTGATTGCACAAATAACATGGCGGAATATGAAGCATGTATCATGGGAATCCGCGCGGCTATGGAACGCAAAATCAAGGTACTTGAGGTATATGGGGATTCAGCATTGGTAATTTATCAGCTCAAAGGCGAATGGGAAACAAGAGACCCTAAATTGATTAGTTACCGAAAGATAGTCCTAGAATTGATTGAGGAGTTTGACGACATCACTTTTTGTTATCTCCCACGAGACGAGAATCAGATGGCCGACGCTTTAGCTACATTGGCTTCCATGATCAAAGTAAATAGACCAGAGGATGTGAAGCCTATCCAAATGAGCATTTATGATGCTCCAGCCCACTGTTGTAATATTGACGAGGAAGAAGAAAAGGACGACAACCCTTGGTATCAGGACATATTGCGATACGTGAAAAATTGTGAATACCCGAACCAAGCAACTAAGAATGACAAGAGAATGTTGAGGAGGCTGGCCAGTGGTTACGTCTTAGATGGGGAAATCCTGTACAAAAGAGGAAAAGATCAGGTGCTGTTAAGATGTGTAGACGCTGTAGAGGCCAAGCAGATCTTGGAAGAAGTCCATGATGGTATTTGTGGAACACACGCTAACGATTTCACAATGGCCAGACAGATCATGAGATTTGGATATTATTGGTCTACCATGGAAGGAGACTGCATCAAGTATGCTAAGAAGTGCCATAAATGCCAGATTTACGGAGACAAAATTCATGTGCCTCCATCACCTCTTCACATCATGACTTCCCCATGGCCTTTCTCCATGTGGGGCATGGACGTCATTGGGCCGATATCGCCAAAGGCTTCAAACGGACATCGTTTCATTTTTGTAGTGATTGACTACTTTACTAAGTGGGTAGAGGCTACTTCTTACGCCAACGTCACAAAGACAGCTGTCAGCAAGTTTTTAAAGAAGGAAATCATATGTCGGTATGGAATGCCTGAAAGGATCATATCAGACAACGCATTAAATTTGAATAACAGCACGATAGCAGAGGTTTGTAATCAATTCAAGATCAAGCACCACAACTCATCGCCATATCGTCCGAAGATGAATGGTGCGGTGGAGGCAGCCAATAAAAATATCAAAAAGATTGTGGGGAAAATGACTGAGACCTATAGAGATTGGCACGAGAAGTTGCCATTCGCCCTCTATGCTTATCGAACATCCGTCAGGACTTCTACCGGGGCAACACCATTCTCTTTGGTTTATGGGATGGAGGCAGTGCTACCAATTGAGGTTGAAATTCCCTCTCTCTGAGTTTTTTCAGAACTAAAGTTAGATGAAGCAGAATGGGTCCAAGCCTGATATGATCAGCTGAACTTGATTGAGGAAAGGAGGTTAAGAGCTATCCGTCATGGTCAAATGTACCAGAAACGAATGATGCGAGCTTACAATAAGAAAGTTCGTCCTAGAAACTTCCATGAAGGGGACTTGGTACTGAAGAAGATCCTTCCCATACAAAAGGACTTCAGAGGAAAGTGGATGCCAAACTGGGAGGGACCTTATGTAGTAAAAAAGGCCTTTTCAGGAGGGGCATTAATTTTAACTGGGATGGATGGCAAAAGCTTGCCCAATCCTGTGAATTCGGATTCAGTGAAGAGGTACTTTGCCTAAAAAATAAAAAAAAAAAAAGGGGAGAGGCCAAGGCGAAAACCCGCAAAGGGCACCTTGAGACCAAAGGGGCTTTGAATTGAAAACTCAGGAATAGGCAATTCAAATTTTCGATCAAAGATGAGGCATAGAGTAGTTTTGTCTTCTCCGAATTAACAAGAAGGAGAGATGCTGCATCTTGGGGCATCAACAAAGTCTTTTAGGACTTCTAAACACAGAGTTTGTGCAGAGGAGCTCATGCTGCGATATCTGGAGCACCTGTTTTTTTTATCTTATCTTAGCAAAATTTGCTATTTGTTCATTTAGAGCTCTGCTCTCAATAAAATTCCATCTTATTCATTGTGATAATCTTTTTCATCATATTTCAGCAACGTTTGCTATCTTGATTGATTTATTCATTTCGAGCTTTGCTCTCAGCAAAATTTTATTTTGTCCGTTTTGATAATCTTTCAAGCATTTTTCCTTGAAATAACGATTAATGGATTGACAATACACATGCAGAAGGAGTTCTGCATATTACTCTGAAAGTTTCTAAATAATACGAGGACCTGAAACAGGACTATTGTTTAGAACTAACCAAACCTAAGGGTTGGAAACATTTGAGAAATGATAGTCTAAATAGCGTCTATTTCTTTGGGTTTTCTGTCAAACTGGCTGAACAAGAAGGCATCAGTGATAGAACCTTGATGAACAATGAGGAATGACAACCTAAGCACTAAAAATGGATCATTCTCATGACATTCTACAAATATAATACATACACATCTAGTTAGGAGCATTTGATTCATTCTGATCATGTCATCCTAAACACTAGGCGTAAATAGATCCTATCTTCCTATATTGGTAGGAAGTGGATCGAAGATGCAGATCTTGTCTTCCCATATTGGTGGCGAAGTAGATCGCAGAAAGCAGATCTTGTCTTCATGTGTTGGCGTGAAGTAGATCGAAGGTAGCAGATCCTATCTTCCTATATTGGTAGGAAGTGGATCGAAGACGCAGATCTTGTCTTCCCATATTGGTGGCGAAGTAGATCGCAGAAAGCAGATCTTGTCTTCATGTGTTGGCGTGAAGTAGATCGAAGGTAGCAGATCCTATCTTCCTATATTGGTAGGAAGTGGATCGAAGATGCAGATCTTGTCTTCCCATATTGGTGGTGAAGTAGATCGAAGAAAGCAGATCTTGTCTTCATGTATTGGCGTGAAGTAGATCGAAGATATCAGATCCTATCTTCCTATATTGGAAGGAAGTGGACCGACGATGCAGATTTTGTCTTCCCATACTGGTAGGAGGTGGATCGAAGATGCAGATCTTGTCTTCCCGTACTGGTGGTGAAGAAGATCGAAGAAAGCAGATCGACGATGGCGGATTTTACCTCCCTGACTACAATGGAGTACATCGAAGCCGATAACTCTATCTCCCTGCATTCAACAGTGGAATAGAGTGAAGAGCACAAGTCTTATCTCCCTAAGCAGTAGTGGAGCAGACTAAAAACAACAAATCTCATCCCCATGGAGTTGCAGCAAAATAGATTTAAGTCATGTTTCTCTGGAGCGCAGCGAAGTGGATTGAAGCAACGAGACACAGTAGAACAGAACGAGGCTACTTGAAGAGGAAAAGCACCAAAAGAAGCCAAGGCTCGGCAAGCCCGGGCAAATTTGGTCTTTCTTGGTCTTTGCTCTGTTTTCGTTACACGACAACGAGCAAAGAGGGGCAGCTGTAAAGCCCAAAATCTGCCCGGGCCCATACCAGCAAACCCCCCGCATGCCCATCACCGTCTGCACCCCATACCAGCAAACCCCCCGCATGCCCATCACCGTCTGCACCCCAGCACCTGCCACCACCGCCCATGCCCACTTGCTCTGCAAAACCTGCAAAACAAAAAAGAACAGAGAGCAAAAATAAGGCTATAAAAGCCGAAACAAGCATGTAAACAGAAAAAAAACGAATGGTATTGGAAAAAAACTGAGTGTATTTCAAGGGAGTTTTCCCCTCTTTTAAAGACTTTCAGGAATCAAAAAGAGATTTTGAGGTGATTTTTGGTTTTTACAATAGTTTCTTTCATCTAATTCTGGGTTTTGATTTCTTTGTTTTTTATTGTGTTTTAGTTCTTTTTTCTTTTTCATGTGCGAAAATAAACGAAAAGGTAAAGAGAAAGGTAACCTCACCTTGATCTTCCCACAGACTCATCGCTGGAGATCTCTTCTCCAATCGCCGAAGTCGAACCGGGGAGAGGGGGAACCTTTCTTTCGATTTCTTTGGGGTTGAGAAGGCATGGCCTTCGAATGTGCCTCAAAACGAGGCTAAGAAGCCCATCTCCGCGCTTCGTCGGCCACCGGGTACGGTGGTGGTACGGCGGGCGGTGGAGAACATGATCGACGGAGAGAAATAGGGGAGGGAGAGAAAGCAAACAGCTTTCTGTTCTTTTTAAAACTGGGGGTTGGAAATGAAATTAGAAAAGAATGGTTTTTTGTGTTGTTTAAATGATGATTATAAAACGGCGCCGTTTTGGTGGGGGTGGGTCCGCGCATCTCCACTTAAATGGGGAAATTGCGCAGTTAGCCCTCCCCCTTTTGTGACGCGTCTTAATCAAGTTTTTTTTTCTTTTAAATTTGGCCCAAATATTTAATCGCGTGACGGTTTAACCCAGTGCTGCGCAGTATGTAGGAGGGATGGGTTAATTCCCCTTTTGGTCCTCCATTGTTTCCAGCGCATTTAATTTGGTTTTTATTTGTTTCGAATTTGTCTCTGTTTTCTCGCCTTTCGTTCGATTTAATACACTTTGTGGGGCTATTTTTATTTTTATTTTTTTAACATTATTATCATATTATATATTATCATTATTACTATCATCATCTCTATCTATATTCATTCACATGCATTTTTCTTATAATATATGCATTTTCCTTATATGGTATTCACATATTTTTTTTATAATATATATACATATATATGCTTGATTTACATTACACGCCTACCTATATATTTTATACGTGTGTTTATTTTTTTATTTTTCAACTTATACTTATATATATACTTTTATATTTTTTAGTTTTTTATTTTGTAAACATGTGTGCGTATTTATATATATATGTATTATTCTTCCTAATTTCTTTTTACACATACATGTTCTAAAATATACATTCATTTCCTATAGTATATACATTTTTTTAAAAATACTTTTTTTACCATTCTATACCATTTTAATATATACATACTGTATAGACATATAAGTATTTTGATATACATATATATAATTTCGTACTTTACCAACGCACATATACTTATGTCTTTTTATTTTTTCGTAAACATATACCCATGTGCATACTTTATCCATTTATTTTATTTTCATGATTTTCATATACATATACACGTTTTTTATATTATTTTTTTTATATATTACATTACCTTTTTTGTGTATCCTTGTATAGGCGAGTTAAATATATGTGCACACATACTTGCAAGTTTACTTGTATACTATACTTGTATATATTTGTAAATATTTACGTATATATGCTTTAAATTAAAGGATCTGCATCATATTGTATATAAACCTTTTAACATACCCTTTTGAAAATACATTTTGGTTTTAACCATTCGTCAAAATTATTTTCTCGATTTAAAGTTTTTTTTTGAATAAAAGCTTTTTTGGAAGTTTGGGATTTTCGAGAGAAATTGAGCCCTAACGTATTGGGTTCTGATTTTCTTAGTCAATCTTAAATAACCAAGGATGTTCTTTATTCAAGATGAATGCATAAAAATCATTTTGGGAACTTAACTTGTTGTGCCCTAACGTATTGGGTGTGGCATGTTACTTTCTCGAAATGAAGATTTTCGTATGGAATAAGAGAAATATCCAAAGTTTGGGGATTATGAGGAATTGTACCCTAACGTATTGGGACTCAATTTCTTTACATGACTCAAACAATTGGTTATCCTTTTGCAAATTTCATCATTCAAGCTTATTTTAAAATCATTTTTAACTTTCGACATTAAGACATTAAATTAATCAACTAGGTACCAATTTTGGGCGCATCGAGGGTGCTAATCCTTCCTCGTGCGTAATCGACTCCCGGACCTGTTTTTGGATTTCGTAGACCAAACTCGTTGTTTTAATAAAATCAAATTGTTTATCAAAAACAACCATTTTACGAGGTGACCCGATCACACCTCATCAAAAAAGATTGGTGGCGACTCCCAATTTCGTTTCATTTTCAAAATCCAAGTCGACCCCGTTTTCATCCAAAAAAATGGTGTCAACAAAACCGTTTATTAAAAACAACCATTTTTCGAGGTGATCCAATCACACCTCATAAAAAAAGGATTGGTGGCGACTCCCGTTTCATTTTTTTTAAAACCCAAGTCGACCCCGTTTTATTTAAAAAATGGTGTCAACATATATAATTTCTTTTCTTATTACCTTCAATCTGAAACCAATACATAATATTTTCTTGGAAACAACTTCATATATAAAAGTCGTACAACATAGATTAGATGCTTTTCTCGCAAGTTTACGCATGAATATGCATATCAAACTCTTCAACTCAATATTATAAGTTTGATCAATTGGAGCGACTCATTCCACATTGAATAGGCCCTATATCACATAATTTAAGTTTTATTTCGCTTTTAGTCATTTCAATTAATATTAATTTTTATTGATGTACTGATCCATACTAGTTAGTATAGGACAAGTTGTTTTAGGGAAGTCAGAAAAAAAATAAAAATGTGAGGAGTTAAAGTGTAATTTTACTATTATACTAATTTATAATTTTATAAAAGTTGAAAGGACTATATAGATAATTTTTTATTGAGGGCAAAGCCACGGTTGATTTTGATATTTTAAACCAATTTTGAACATCTATTACTATATTAAGTGTTTTACTGAATTGGTGTTACCCTCAATCAGGCCATCAATTCAATAATGAATTTACTAAAAGCCTGTCATTTTTAATAAGTAATTGATATTATTTTTAAGGTAATTCTGTCTTTTCATATAAAATCTAAACAAATAATTTCGCATAATGGGATTTGGGCCCAAAACATTATGATATTTAATTTTCTAACTTTACCGTTTTAACCAAAACCAAATTTTTGTTTTTACATCATTTTTTAGATTTGTTACATATATTTTTCACCCGCATCGTGAGCAAAAATTATTTTAAAATATTAATAAATTCTTAACGATATACCAAAACATAGATTTGCATAGTGGAACAATTTTAAAAAATATCTGCTCTTTTTGAGATAATGCTTAAAACTACCCATAACACCTCTCAAACCCATAAATAGGAGGATGATACACTTCATCCAGCACAGTCGAACCCACATCCTCCTGCATTGGTAACAATGCTCATATCAATCGAGCTAAGACTCAATCAACAATAATTTTTAAAAAAATATATCATTTGAGAACAAAAATAAATAAGCAACAGCAGCAATTTAAAGAAAAAACATAGGTTTGCATTAGTGGATGTATGTCTATAATAAAATAAAATCTTCAAAATCAACTATAGTGGAATAATTTGGCATTAGTCAAGGTGTCTCCAATAAAATAAAATCTTCAAATTCAACTATAGATGGAATAACTTGTAGCTGCCAAAATGGAATTACTGCGCAAAGTAGTATATAAAAAGTAGACTATGGATATATCAATAAAAATAATTTTTCAAGTTGCAATTATATTAAATATTATCATTAAAATTAATTATTATAAATAATGTAATTGAATAATTAAGTTAATAAGCTAAATCAAATTCTCGTGGTTAATTTGATTGTGAAGAGATGTTCACTTAAAAAATTTACCCGAATTCGAGTTTTTGGAATAACAAATAATACGTATTTATTTAGACAGCGTTGTTTGGATATTATGTTTGCCCGTGTTTGTGGAACTTGAACTTGATGGTTGAATTATTCTCAAGATTCAATAAAATATTACTTAGCTCACTGTTACTTGCAAACTTAAACAAAAAATTTAGCCTAGTAATTTATGGCAACAATATTTATATTGTGAAAGGGCGTAATAGTTGTGATGAAGAGTCATAACACTTACATCTGTTTACCATTTCATTTTGATTCTTTCATTGAAGTCGATGCTTGGTTGAGAAGCTTCACTAGGGAGCATCAATGGCGGTTTTCAATCTACTCCTTGTTGTGTTTCCTTTCTTCTGTTTGTCAATAACCTCCCTTGCGGCGGACACCATTCGAGTGAATCAATCCATCAGAGATGGTGAAAGCGAAACCTTAATTTCGGCGAACGGGACTTTCGAGTTGGGATTTTTCAGCCCTGAACTATCGAGTAATCGTTACATAGGAATATGGTATAAGAAGATATCTCCTAAGAAAGTGGTTTGGGTTGCCAACAGGAACAACCCTATCAATGATACAAATGGAGAATTGTTACTAGCAGAGCAGGGAAACTTGATCCTTATGAATGCTACCAAAGGAACTGTTTGGTCTACTAATTCACCAAGCTTAGCTACTAATCCAACTGCTCAACTTTTGGATACTGGAAATCTTCTTGTCCAAGGCAATGGAAATGGAAATGTTGTGTGGCAGAGTTTTGATTATCCGACTGATACATTTTTACCAGGTATGAAGCTCGGGATAAACTTGGTTACTGGCACGAATCGAAAGCTAACAACCTGGACGAGCATCAACGATCCTTCATTGGGTGACTACACGTTTGAGATCGATCCCGATGGACTGCCTGAGATTTTCCTCGAGAATGATTCGAAGATGGTATACAGGACTGGATATTGGAATGGTATAACGTTTAGTGGGGTAATCTTTCTAGGACCGAATAATCCGGTTTTTACAGCCGATTTTGTTTCCAATGAGAAGGAGATCTATTTCAAATATGAACTTAAAAATAAGTCGGTTCTTTATAGGATGGGTGTAACCCCAGATGGCACCATCGAGCGGTTCATATGCGATGATCCCGCCCGAGGATGGAGGCCGTATTTCAACGTAATGTTGGATACATGTGATCAATATAAAATATGTGGTGCATACGGTAGTTGCAACATCAAGAATTCCCCAGTATGTAGCTGCATGAAAGGGTTTGTGCCTAAGGATCCCAATGATTGGGAAACAGCTAATTGGTTACACGGATGTGTCCGGAAAGTCCCGTTGAGTTGCGAAAGAGGAGAGGATTTTCTCGAGTACCCCGGAATCAAGTTGCCAGAAACGAGGAAGGCTTGGTACGACCGGACCATAGACCTTAAACAATGCAAGAACCGATGTTTGAGGAATTGCTCTTGCACTGCCTTTGCAAATCTTGATGTTAGAGATGGAGGAAGTGGATGCATACTTTGGTTTGGTGATCTGATTGACATCAGGGAGTATGAAGAAAATGGACAGACTATTTATGTGAGGATGGCTGCCTCTGAAATAGGTACAATACTTTCGAATTTATATTTTATATACCACAATTAAAGTTGTCCATGGACTAGGTGGTATGTTCAGCCCAGCCAGTCTAACTCGATTTGGATTAAGCTTGGACAAAAAAATTTCGTCCTAAAGTTGGTACAGCCTAATTAATTAAATAATTTTTAAACAATTTTTTTATTTAGAATTAATTATTAAAGTATATAAATATTAATGGGGATGGATCCACTTACATAGTGTAAAACCAAAAGTAGTTTTACACACTTCCATAACTATTTATATAATTAATATTTTAATGATCCAACCGTTGAATTTATCAATATTATTGTACTTGTCTTGCTTGTAAATTTTCAAATCGACCCGATATCTCTATCATATTGATCTAAAATATTCTACATATTAATATATATTCAACAGTTGATTTTTTTTACATAAAATAAATGGTTGGAAACTTTAAATATTAATCATATAAATAATTATGATTATGGAAGCGCGTAGAACTATTTTAATTTTTACACTATGTAAGTGAATTCCTCCCTATTTTTAATATTTATTACTTTTTAAATAACGTTATAAACTTTTAAAGTGGGTCAGACTTGAACTTGAGCCTGAAATTTTTTTTAAAATCAAGTCTGAACTTGTTCGATCGATTCCATTATTGCTTCTATTACGAACATATAACAAAGATACCTTGTTAAAAATATTTTTTTTGTATTTATTTTTAAAATCTTTTAATGAGGTGGCATTATTGACTTACTAAGTTTATCAAATATAAACTAATATACTTGGACTTTTGTTTTCAAGTACATTAAGAATGGATTTGAATGAACAATTTTTCAAACTTATTGATGATTTTAAAATACACTAGATCAAAATATCAATGTCTAATTACACTGTTTAGATAAAATAAATTGAAAAAATGATATTTTAAATAAAAAATAGAGAAACAAAACTGTTTGAATAAAATAAAATCAATATTCAACAAAAAAAAATACATAATGTTGGTGTACTCATGGGTCGGACCTCTCGTCCAAGCTCGAAGTCCCGCTCAAAAGATTAGAGGATTTGGACAAAAAATATAATGCCCGAAAAATGAGTTGGGTAAAATTTAAGGCTCGTTTTCTATACGGAACGAATTTTGAGTAAGATTTTTTAGCTTGAGTCCGGCCCGTCTCAAATATTATTATGTTATAAAAAATAATTATATTAATTATATATGTTAAATAACGATTATATATTTATATTTATATTTATATTTATATTTATATTTATATTAAATCACTAACTTAATTACAATTAAACCCATTACTCAAAGCCTAAAAAAATTTACCACTAAACAACTCAACCCAAAATATAAAATTTTAAAAATTATATTTAATAAAATAAAAATATTTATTATATTTATATGTGTTTTTAATATAATAAAATATTTATTATATTTATAGTAGTGTTTTTTAATATAAATATTTTTTAATATATTTTTAATGTGTTAGAAAACTTTTATTTTAGCGTTTTTTAGTGTATTTTTGTGTATTATATTTTTTTAAAAATTTATTTTTAAATAAAAATTAAGCTAAAAAATTAAATATGGGCGGGCAGGTTTGGACCTGAGTTTATGTTTCTTAACTTGGATCGAGTTTGGGTAAAAAATAAGTGAGTTCATTTTTCTGGTCAAGCCGAACCCAAGCCTAGAAAATTAATCTAGATATCTTACACGACCCAACCCATGATATATATACTAATGTTGAATGACACTTTAGTTTGATTTATAATATTTTTCCCTTCGAGCTTTTGCTTTCAATATACATGTGTATTATATTTAAGTGTCTAACACAAGTCAATCAGATACCAAATAAAATTTATAAAAATCGATTTAAACCTATAATAAATTTAGAAAATTACATATCATTTTAACTAAAATTTCATTTAGTGTTCTTTTATCAATTTTTTACAAATATAATTTTTACATAAATTTTTCGTCCATATAATTTGTGTGCCATAATCTAATATATATAATACGGCAAGTAATAATTTAAATTGGAATGGTTATTATGGCAGAGGCATTTAAGCTTTCGAAAGGAAAGAAAAGGTTGAAGATGATTATAATCCCTATTACTACATGTGGTGGAATACTTGGGATTTGCTTAGGCATTTTCTTGATCATGAGGATGAAGAAACTTAATAAGAAAGGTAAACTTTCTCTTAAACACTAACACTAGTTTTGTTTGTATTTAGGAGAAAGGATTGTATGAAATAGGGACATTACATCATTTTGTATTCCTTTCCAAATATTTAATGACATTTCAACCATTTTTCCATGTCATTGATACATAATTTTGGTAATTTTTATTAATTCGAATCTCGAACCCTGAACCCCGACTTCAAACTCAAACCCAGAACTCGGAACCTTAAATCTTGAATCTTGAACTCGGCCTTCTAGTTTAAGATTTAGGGTTTAAGGTTTAGAGTTCAAGTTCATAGTTCAAGATTCGGGTTTTGGGTTCGAGGATTCAAGGTTAGGTACGGGCTCAGGTTTGGGGTTCAAAGTTCAGGTTAATTATCAAAATTATGTGTCAATGACATGGAAAAAATTGGTGAATTGTCATTAAATAATTGAAAAGTGATACAGGATGACGTGGCGCCCTTATTTCATACCATCCTTTTTCTTGTTTGTTCTGTCGCAGTCGTAATGATAATGTTATAAACAAGTTTGATTTTTCTTTACAACTCACATGTCATTGATTAGAGCAAATCATTGCCACACACAACACAGTACTAATAAGTGATTTCTGCAATTTGATTTCACGAGTATGAGACGAACACCCTTAATTAAGAAATCAGATACTAAAATCTGAATTTGAGGTTACTTGGAATTAATTGTTTTGTGGTCAATCTTCTTTTGACAAATGATTCCTATGGTTTTTAGGAAGCACACAACAAGACGTAGAAGAGCAAGAAGACAACAATGAAAGAGGGAAAGGAGATTTAGAAGTACCATTATTTGATTTTCAGACAATCTCTATAGCCACTAACAATTTTTCACTGCAAAATAAGCTCGGACAAGGTGGCTTTGGAGCAGTCTACAAGGTATCTCTGTCCAAGAAAAAACAATTTTTATGGTCAGACTTTGTTTATCATTCTGGTTGAAAATCACTTTTCAATCACGAATTTAAAATTTTTAAAAAAAAAATCAGCTTTTCAAATCAAACAATAATTAGTATATATAAACAATTTTTAAATAGTTTTCAAATTAAACCTTGATTTTAAATTGGGATTTTAAACAATTTTTCAACTTATCTTTTTTATCCCAATTTAGTACTGAAGTTTTTCAAATTGATACTTGAGTTTTCTTTTATCCCAATTAAGTACTTGAGCTTGGCTTTCAATGTTCAATTTGGTATTTCAGTTTTTCTTTATACCAATTAAGTATACGTGTGTCAAACATTTATTAGGTCACATGATGTCGTTGGGCCTAAGTACTAAATTGAATATTAAAACCAAACTCAAATGCCAAACCGAACAATGAAACTAAATGGTATATTAACCCAAATATATATATTGTTTTATCAAAGAAACAATAATGTAGAGATAAAAAAGGAGTTGCAAATGTTGGGATTCAATTTAAGACCTAAATACAATTCTACTATATTTTTAACAAACAATAATTAGTATATGTTAATGTTTGGTGGAACCAATCGAGGTCAAGGCTTCTGCTTGTTCCTTTGAATTCACCTCCATGTATGATTGCATGAACTAAATACGATTAATTTTCGAATTTTACATAAGAATTTGCTCAACTTTGCAGGGAATATTGGAAAATGGACAAGAAATTGCTGTGAAAAGGCTTTCAAAGAAATCAGGCCAAGGAATTGATGAGTTCAAGAATGAAGTGTTGTGCATCTCTAAGCTTCAACACCGCAACCTAGTCAAGCTTTTAGGGTGTTGCATTGAGCCACATGAAAGACTTGTGATTTATGAGTTCATGCCAAACAAGAGCCTAGACTCCTTTATATTTGGTTAGTTTCATTTTATTTATTTATTTATGTTTTTCATGTTGATTTTACGATTTATGAAAATTAATCCTTTCAGGTTTTGATAATTACCTTTTCTAACAATATATCTTTAAGGTTTGAATTTGAGTTCCCTCCCTGAAAGTGTAATTTGTATTACCACCACATAGTGAGCAAGAGAGCCTTTGGTCCCCCCCAAAAGTTTGAAAAAAATTTATTATACCCTTTGAAATTTTTGAAAATTTTAATTAGACCCTAAATTTTTTTTTGAAATTTCAGTTAAGTTTTCTAAAAAGTTTTCAAACTTTTTAAAAAATCTCATTAATTTTTAAAAAAATTCAAAATAGACCCTAAAACTTAATGACTCGTTCCACTATTGTCGCTGCACCCAATATTTATTGGTAGCTTTAATTTTTTTGTATTATTTTGAAACTGATACTATGCAAATAACATGAATATTTATATATTCCGCCATCGTTACTGTCACTGCATTCAATACTTGTTGGTAAGTTTTAATTTTCGGTAGTATTTTGAAATTGATACAATGCAAGTAACATGAATATTATATTCGGCAGATGAAAGGCAAAGGATATTGCTAGATTGGCCTAAGAGATTCCAAATTATCAATGGAATTGCTAGGGGACTTCTTTACCTTCATCAAGATTCAAGACTTAGAATCATACACAGAGATTTGAAAGCTAGTAATATATTACTCAATTATGAAATGACTCCAAAGATTTCAGATTTCGGCTTGGCTCGAAGTTTTGGAGAAGACGAGATCGAAGCTAACACGACGAGAGTGGTTGGCACATAGTAAGTATTTCAATCATATTTTCGTAAACCATGTAGGTTATCGTTGTAAATTTCATTAAATCGAATCAAAAAAATTTATGCAGCGGTTATATGTCTCCTGAGTACGCGATCGATGGCTTATTCTCTATAAAATCTGATGTATTCAGTTTCGGAGTTTTGGTGTTAGAGATAATAACTGGAAAAAGAAACAGGGGATTCTCTCATCCAGACCACAAGTTCAACCTTCTTGGACATGTAAGATCAATTAATTGTCCATTTAATTATAACTTGAGTCCCTCTACTATACTAAAAGTTATGAATTAATATCTATCTACATTAATTTGGCATAATTTAGTTTTTCTACTTTTATAATGTTATTAGTGTGTTTAAATTGATAACACCATAAGTGACATGATTTTCTTACAAGGCTAATATATTATTTGGTATCTGAGTTTTGCTTCAATATATAATTTGGTACTTGAGTTTTTTTTCTCCCAATTTGGTACCTAGGTTTTAGTACTTGAGTTTTTCTTTATCCCGTTTAAGTACTTGAGTTTAGATTCAATGTTCAAATTGATACCTAAGCTTTTTTTTGTCCCAATTAAGTACTTTTTTTTTTACTAAAGCACATGTGTCAAATATTCGTTGGGCCACAAGACTTCATTTGGTCTGAGTATCAAATTGAACATTGAAGCTAAAGCCAAGTATCAATTTGGGACAAAAAAACTCAAGTACCAAATTGAACATTATAGTCAAATTCAGATACCAAATGGTATATTAACCCTTCTTAAAATTGCCTTAAGCATTCCCTGATATGCAAATTTATTATTGATTGAATTTCGTTGTAGTCTTTGTTATAAAAGGTAGAGGAGCTAACAACCTCTAGACTTAGTGTCAAGATTCTTGTATTGTGTGACATGAAAGCTTGAGTTCAATTTCTAGCATAGTAGAGGGACTAAAAATAGAATTAAACCATTAATTTTCACTTTCATTATTATTTTTTAATAAGATTTTTCGATATTGTGTTCATCAGGCATGGAAGCTTTTAAACGAAGAGAGGTCATTGGAATTAATAGATGAAAAGGTAAGGAGTTCAAGCGAAATATCCCAAGTGTTGAGATCGATACAAGTGGGTCTCCTATGCGTGCAACAATGTCCAAAAGACAGACCAGACATGGCAACCGCAGTTTTGATGCTGAGTAGCGACAACATTCCTTCATTACCTCAGCCTAAAGAACCAGGCTATTTCGCTACAAGAATTGTCCACCATAACCGTGACCCTTCTTTCTCGACCAATCTCAGCCCTCCATCTAATTCACTGTCCATAACACTCCCAGGACCTCGTTAGTAATTTATCCAAATCTGCATTTCAGAATTTTGGGTCTTTTTAATATATGCATATATATAATTATAACTTTTAATTCATTGATTTATTTAAGGTTTTTTTATATATACCTCAAAGATATGGGTTCAAACTCTGATATTATCTTCCTCCTCTTGTTGTTTGGGGTTTATGTTTTGTAGCAAGATGTACAAAAAAAAACAATACTTTTAAATGTAATTATATGTTCAATAATATTTTTGTGCACAATATTTTTTGAATAATCTTATTATAGGTTCCGATCGTATTTGTTATTTTTTATATAATGTCTAGAACTATCAATAGCCGCTCCCCAACTCATAAATAAGAGGATAATGCACTTCAGCACACTTGAATTTACGTCCTCCTGTATAGACAACAATATTCATACCAATCGAGTTAAGACTCAATCACCCCTTTGCCCAATATTTTAAATGTTGACTTTTATTGTTTTAAATGTTTTAATTAATTAAATTTTATAATATATATATCTTCATGTCTTTGAGCCAAGCCTAAGTGAACACAAATGGTCCATTCGGTAGCTTTAAGCCTAGCAAAGGCAAACAGCCCACATACATTGGCCAGGCCACCGAAGCACACCAAGAGGTCTAACATCATAGAGTACCATTACCTTAGAGGACCATTACCCCTTCTCTAAAAGTACCCTTCTCTTCTTATACATTGTTGAAATTTTTACAAGTCTTCTCTTCTTATACGTTATGGATCTCCATCTCACCCATGGATCAAATTAAAAAAAGGGGTGTTTTCAGGGGCGAATTCAGGAATATTTTTAGGGGATAAAATTGAATTACAAACTTTTGAGATGTCAAAGTGTAACTTTTATCATGTATTAATTTATGATTTTATTATTTTTAAGGGACTAAATAGAATTTGTTTTTACTTGGGGGGCAAAGTGCAATTTACTTTATATTAATTTATAATTTAATCATTTATAAGGGACTAGAACTGTATTTCTTTTTATTTTGGGGGGTCAGGACCCCTACTTACCCCCTTGTATTAACCCATGGGTGTTCTACAACTAAAAAGCTCCATCGAGATCACACAAAAACTTACAAAATCTCAAGTAGAATGCAATTAAACCTGATCATTAGTACTCCAAACGATGAAAGCCTATACGTTCACTAAAGGAATGACACCTCAATGGCCTCAACGATATAGTCTCAAAGAAGTCCATTTTATATATTTATTTTCAATTAGGGGATCTCTATAACCATTTCTCTGCAATCATCTTATATATAATAAGACATCATTCCAATGAAACCCACGCCAAAGCTCCCCTCTTCTATAGAATTCCTCTCCGTCACAAGATGAAAGAAAGCTCCAAGAGGCCTACTAAATCTCTGTCAAATCCCTTCGAAGAAGCCTCCACTCTCATGAAACCCTTAGAAGTCACCATTCTTAATAGTTTTCTACACTACCAATAGTGCGAATCACCTCTACTTCAGCGGCTTTCTACTTCCCCTACAATGTAAACCTTCATAACAAACCATCTCAATTTTTATATTATAAAAAAATTTATTCAATATTTTAAAAACTAAAATTTTACATAATAATTACATATTTTTAAAACCAATTCAAACTAAACAGATATCACCTTAAAACAAAGCAAGTTGAAAGATAAAAGCTTTCTAATTATAGTTGTAAGTAAACTTCTATATTCTAAGTCTTAATTTAGTTGGAAAAGTCAACCCATGCGAAATTTCTTTGATTGCTTCCTAAACCTAACATGGGGTCACCCCTAACCTATTTGATTTAGATATTTATAGAATTTTTAATTTTGTTTGATTTGTCTAATTATGTACCCAAAGAAAAAAAAAACCATCAAGTGGACAGAATTTTTAATATTCAATTCCCTTAAAAAGAGTTAGGCACTTTATTCTTCACATATGTTTGTTTATCATCAAATTGAGTACATGAAATGATAATGTCAACTTAATGTGATCCATTAAATACTCTTACATATATAGAAATATGAAAAAGAAAATTCTTTGAGAAATTGGGGATGACATTTATTATATACTACTATGGTTCCTCATGTTTAATTTTGAGTTAACTATTTGTTTATATTAAATTATTGATTTAAAAATTTTGAAGGTACGTCGATTGAGTCTTAGCTTGATTGGCATAAGTATTATTGCTAATGTAGGAGGATGTAGGTTCGAGTGCGCTGAAGCACATTATCCTTCTATTTATGGGTAGACCTGTTCATGGATTGGGCTACCCACCCAGGCCCGAAGGCCCGTCCAAAATTTGGAGGTTTGGGTAAAAATATTAGGCCCGGAGAATGGGATTGGGCAAAAAAATTAGACCCTTTTTATAACAGCCCAATTTTCAGTGGTGTCGAAAACAGTGGTTCGAGACCACTAAATCCGACGAGTGAGTTCAAAATTTTTATTATTTAGTAATTATAATTTAAATGTGATTTTAGAAAGATTTGTGAAATAGTGATTTGAATTTAGAAGGAATTATTAGGTGAATTGGTTTTGAAAATGGGGTATCGAGACCTCAATTTTATAAACCGAGCCATAAATATTTTTATAAATATTTACAGAGTGTCATTAAGTTAGTGATAAAGTTTCGTCAGAAAATTTTAACGTTTTGATAGTTAATTAAATAAGAAGGACTAAATTGAAAAAGGTGCAAAATCTGTTAATTAAAGAAATTGTGATTAAATAGATTAAGTGGTGAATAAGGAAGGACCAAAAAGGAAATTAGGCACTTATTAGAAGGCTGAAACGCATGTGCAAAGAAAAATCTTGAAATTGGATGAATTAGGGGCAAAATGGTCATTTGGGAATTAAGGTAAAAATTAAAATAATGACTAAATTGAAAATCTAGACATTTCTTCATCAATCTTCAGCCAAAAACACCATAGAAGAGTCTCTCAAAAGCTGGTTTTTCATATTTTTACACCATGTGAGTTCAATTATTGCTCTTTTCTTGAAATTTTTGTGTTTTTAAGACTTTTACAACTAGGTCCAACTATCTATTTCATTAGTTTTTTTTATTGGCAATTTTGAAAGTTACCATGGATGAGTGTTGGATGTTTATGATGAATTAACATGGAATTGAAGCTTTAATTTTGTTATATGATGATTTTATCAAGTGATTTCAATAGAAAATGATTTTAGGACTAATTGTGAATAACTAAAAAATTAGGGTTTGCTATTAAATTTCTATGTATCAAAGGCTGTAAGATAGCCTGAAATAATTAGATAAATTTTCAATTGAGAAAAATTAGCTCAATTGACAGGATAATTGGTGATGGACTAAATTGTAAAAAAACTGTAAATTTTGGGATAATTGTGTAATTTTGAAATTTGAAGGGTATAAATTGTGAAGTGGACTGAAATTGAAATATATGCTAATGGATGAAAAATTTTACATTCTATATTAAGAGCTCGTAGATTAACGAGAAAAAGGGAAATTAGCCGAGTAGTCTCTAAACTATTACCAATTTTACAATCCAACCCAGGTAAGTTCATATGGTTAAACTTTCATGATTATTTGTTAATTTAGGAATGGTATAATATATTTATTCATATTTTTTTGTTGAAATTAAGATTATTGTAAAGGTATGAAAATTGAATTGAATGTTTAAAATGTGTAGAACGCAGGATTGAGTACGATCGTTCCGTGGCAAAGAATGAATTGACGGATAAGACCATGGTTGGACCATGGCAGTGTTTAAATGTAAGACCATAGCTAGGCTATGGCATTTTAATGAAAAGACCATAACTGGGTTATGGCACTTTGAACGTAAGACCATGGTTAGACCATAGAAGTATATATACATGTGTAAGACCATAGATGGGCTATGTCATTTTGATGATAAGACCATAACTGGGTTATGGCACTACAAATGTAAGACCATGGCAGGGCCATGGCAATGCATGTGTAAGACCATAGTTGGACTATGGCACAAAAAGAACGATGTACTCATATTCGTAAGCCGTTCTTCGATTCAGTAAAAAATAGTAAAAGACTTATGTGATTGAATTGAAAGATTTATGGATTATTATTGATATTGATCTGAAAGAAGTGTGTTTATTGATTATATTGTATTTGACAGGGAAAAATGTATGATTTATTTACAATTTAATTTATTATATTAAGTTTGGTAAGATCAATGTTTAACCTATTGAACTTGCTAAGGTTCATTAAGCTTACTCGTGTTGTTTAATATTTTTGTAGATTAACATGGAATCGGGAGATCGGATCAATACATCAAGCTACACTATCCAGTTTAATCCGGTAGTTTTTGAAATGTAAATTTTGGTTTATATAGCATGTATAGGGTTGGTTTGGCAATGAAATAGTTTGAATTGTGGTTGTCAATCTTAAATGTTTGTATGTATGTAATTAGTAGTAGAACTTGATAAATCAATGAAATAAGTTAAATAGGTAAGTATAAGTAATTGAAATATTTGTGATGTTATGTCATGTTGAGAACACATTTTAGCTTGTATTGATTGCTTGGTTGGGATATATTGGTGTATGTGAATGTTGAGTGCAGATTAATGTCAAAATGGGTGAGAAAAGTGGCCATAAAATGACCTATTTTCATCTACAAAGGCGTGTGCCTCAGCCGTGTGTGACACACGATCTGACACATGGGCATGTGGTCTGGCCGTGTGTCCCCTGCACCTTAAATTTTCAAAACAGAATACCCAAATTTTTACACACAGCCTAGCACACATGCGCGTGGCTTGGTCGTGTGACCCCTGCACCTTGCACACGGCCTAGCACACGGGCGTGTGGTTGGCCATGTGACCCAAGTCAGTGAGTTACATGGGTAAGGACACGGGCTGGGACACGACCGTGTGCCTCATATCAAATGCCCACATGGCCTAAGACACGGGCGTGTCTCCTGGCCGTGTGAGCCACACAGTGTGTGTCCTCTGCTTCTAAGAAAATTTTTGAGATTTTAGAAAAAAATTCCCTGAGTACCCAGTTTAGTCCCGATTCACTTCTAAGGTGAATATTGGGCATCGAGAGTCCGTCTAAGAGATAATATGAGTGTTATATGATTGATTCTTAATATGTGTAACAAAAGTTGTGAAATGTCCGTATTTAATTCGTAAAGTTCGGTAATGCTCCGTAACCCTATTTCGGTGACGGATAAGGATTAGGGGTATTACACTTTTAAAATATGGGTCAAGTTTGGGCTTGAAAATTCAAGGACCAAGCTCGGCTTGGCCCATTTTAATTTTATAATATTTTATATTATGTAATTTAGAACATATTAAAAAATAAACCTATACAAAATATATAATACTACTCTAATGTAAACATTAAAATAATGTTAAGATGATTATATAAAAAATTTCAATAAATTAAAAATTATTAAATATTAAAATAATATAATATGAATATTTTTAAAAATATAATATGGGCAGGCCTAAAATGACCTTATGTTAGTATTTTACAAATATGGGCGGGTTTGGGCAAAATTTTAAACCCATATTTTTTGTCGAGTTGGGTTGGTCAAAAGTAAAATGTTAATATCATGCTTAGGCCCAACCTGGCCTATGAATACCTCTATTTATGGGTTGGGAATGGACTATGGGTAGTTCTAAGACTTGTATAAAAAAAAAGCAAATATGATCAGAATCTATTATGAGATTATTCAAAAAAATTGAAAGTTTAAATATGTTTTAAATCTTTATATATTTCATATATTTGATTTTTTTTCAGAACTTTAGTCTCTCAACATTTTCATTAAAAAATGTTGGTCCTGTTATTATCACTGTTAAAATTCTTTTTATCAAATTCACTAGTGTGATGTTTTAAAGTTTTTAAAAAGTCATTCGATAGTGGTATAACAAAAAGATAAGTTTGAAAATACTACTATAGATTTTTATTTTCTTAAAAATACCTATTTGAACTCGTTATACTCAATTTTATTTTATTTTTGCTAGAACAATGTTTTTAAGAAAAAAAATGGCATCAATATTATAATTGAAACAATTAACAATATTAACTATTATAAAAGTAGAGAAACCAAATATGTCAAAAAAATCCAAGTTCCAGCATAAAAATGGAAATTTGACCATTGTCTTATAATATAAAAATAATATAAGTCAATCCCAAAATTTATGTGTCAAATTCTAAGACCCGTAGGATTTGTTTGGCCGAAGAATTTTGAATATTTTGAAGATTTTTAAATGCTAGTATTTTAGATTTCATCAATTCAAAATGCTAGCAATTATAATTACTTTGTTTGAATAAATAATTTAAAAAAATAAAATTATTGGATTTCCATGAATTAAAGAATAATAATTATATTAAAAATAAATAATATAAAAAATGTTTGATATGTGTATCATTATCTTTATAAAAAGTTATAATTATTTTTAATAAAATAAATTTTTTAAAAATATATATTACCCTCATATTTTTATCTAAATAAATAAATTCACTTTTAGAATTTTAAAAACCTTGATGTAAATGAAATCCCTCGTTCAAACCTACTCATCAGGCATTTAAATTATATATAACCATAATATTATAATTAAAAAATTAATAATATTAACTATTTAGACTAACTAATAATATTATAAAAATATAAAAATCAAAATATATTAAAAATTAAATTATAAAAATAAGGTTAGATAAACGATTTTAAAAATTATCATAATATATAATCACAAAAAAAAATCCCTAAACTTTAAGGAAAACAATTTTTACAATTTTATATTTTAAAATGCATTGTTTGAATATGCTAGTATTTTTTTTAATAAATATTTTTTTTTAAAAAGTATTGCAATTTAATGAATTTAAAAATAATTATATTAAAAATAATGTTAAAATATGTTATAAGTTCAAGTACGTTTCAAACCTTCAGAATTTAGTTCATCTAGTTTTCAGATTTTGAAATTCAAATCTATTAAGGAGAGTCGACTACTTCGAGAGAAATCTTTGAAGTATCGTCTACCAAGCAGTTGGTAGAGCCCCAACAACCAAAGGTATTGTCTCTTGGGAAGATTTTGTCTCTCCATGCTTTGTAGAAAGCCAACATGTCGTAAGTGAGTGCCCTAAAGGCTTAGTTGATAGAGCCGAGAGCGCCTCGATCATATGTAGGGGTGTCCAAACAGTCGGTTCAATTATTAACCAAACTGAACTAGTATTAATCGAATTAATCAAAATGTATGATTTTTTAACCGTTAATTGAATCGAAATATATTTTTTTGTCTTGAAAGGTAATCTAATTAATCGAAATTTTATATCTTGAAACACTACATGATTAAAAACACTACATAAATCTTGAAATTAACATATAATATTCATTATTAAGTTCGATTAATTCGATTAATTACTCGATTTCTTACCGAATTAACCAATAACCAAAATTCTAAAAAATCATTAACCAACCTTTGACCGATTAATCGAATTAGATCAATTCAATCGATTAATTTGATTTTAACCGAAGCTTGAACACCCCTAATGGCATTCACCCACCTATTAAGGGGACTTGAGCATGCATCTAGCCTTTAATGGGGTTTGAACCTCAAACCTATATTATATGTCATCTTTCGAGAAAAGTAATACTATTAAAAATATAAAGACTAAATTTTAAATTTATAAAAACTACGAAGACTTATAATATATTTTAATCAAAAAAAATCTCGAATCTCAAACCTATAATTAATAATTAGAATCGTCAACCGACAGCAAAGGAGCGGAAGGGGTAAAAGGAAAATTCAAGAAAAAAGTGGCTTGTTTTGTTTGACGTTGTTTTGTAAATGTTGGTGTTGGTACTTTTTAGGTGGTGATGGTCTCAAAAATAATGTAATAACGTGGCAGTCTCCTAGGATGTCCTTTTTGGTAAATGGGTCCGTCCTTTCCAACACACTCGCATCTTGTCGGCTGCCCTTTCCATTTCTCATTCCCTTTTTCTTTCTTTTTCAATTTTTTTCAATTTTAAATATAAATTAGGTAAATTATACTGATAGTCACCTAATTATTATTAAATTTCTTTTTTAGTCATCTAACTATGAAAAGTTGTAAAATGGTCACTTAACTATTAGTAAATTTATTTTTCGATCACCCAACTATGAAAAGTTACACAATTATTAGTAAATTTATTTTTTGATTACCCAACTATTTAATTTTATCTTTTTTGATCATCAGCTAGCTAATAGTAGGTGTGTTCAAACGGTTAATTAAACTGAACTAATATTAATTAAACTTTTTAATCCTTTAACAGTTAATCGAACCATATTTTTTTTAAAAAAATTAACTGAACTAAAATATTTCAATTAATCCGGTTGGTTAACCAAATTAATCGAAATTTATATGTTTTTTTTTGTTAAAGCAAGTATAAAACATATCAAAAAATAAATAAATTGATAATGTTCATTTGACCGAATTAACTGAACTAAAACCACATATAATTTGTATTATTAATTATTAAGTTTGGTTAATTACCCATTTCAAACTGAATTAACCAATAATCGAACTTTCAAAAAATCATTAACTAACCGATTAACCAAATTAGATCGATTCGGTCGATTAATTCGGTTTTAACCGAAATTTGAACATCCCTAGCTAATAGTGATAGTTTTTAAAATTAGTATAATATCAACTTTAAGTATCAACATTTATACATTGGGTCAAATTAGTCATTATTCTAAAAAATCTAACCCTCAATATTTACATATTGTATGATTTGGTCTTTTTTGCAGTTTTACTTTTCTTTGTGACCCTTTCACCTGAAAAGCTAAATAAAACAAATTTATAAGCTAAATTTGATTGAAAGTATACAAAATATGGAAATGTTGAAAAATCTAAAATAATAATTTTCATCTTTTCTCATTATTTTAAAATTAACCTTCGATGTCACAAAAAAAAAGACCAAATTACACATCATGTAAATTTTGAAGGCTAATTTTTTTAAGAATCAAGACTAAACTGGCATAATTTATAAATATTGAATGGTTAAGTTGCTATTATGCTAATTTTAAATGTTGCCACTATTAATTGGTTGATGACCAAAAAAGACAAAAAATTGAACAGTTGGTGACTAAAAAAGAAATTTACTAATAGTTGGGTGATTAATAATGTAGTTTACCGATATAAAATCTTACTAATACAAATATAACATAAATTAATAATCACAGTAAATACTAGATTTTGTCACACTTACTATATGGGTGAAAAAAAATGAAAGTTATGTTCATAAAAAAAATTAACAATACTTGGACGTCTCGTTTTCAATTATTTTATTTAAGCATTTCATATAAAAATAGTGAAAGACAAAAACATCACTATATTAAATATTCATTATTTTATTAAAAACCAATTTTAAGTAAATTTTCTAATCAAATTAATGTCGAGTTGACCCATGACATCAACTCAGTCAAGCTCGTTATACTTAATATAAGTATAGATATTGATCTAATTATGAATTCCAATCATCTAAAAAACTATGAAGTTAGTCATTTTACTTTAATTGTCGATTTTTAGTTATCGTATTTTACAGATATTGATAAATTAGTCTAATTGAATAACATCATTAAACTTTTTAGTTAAATCATTGATCTAAAAAATAATAACTCGATAATTTTTATGCAAATAATTAACAAAAAGTTACAGATAAACCACATATAAGCAACATATTTGAAAAAACTAGCGATTCAAGTTTATGTGTTCGTCGATAATTCGACTAACTCTTCAATTTTGTAAAATATAGTAGCATTTGAACTCACTTCCATTACTAGCATTAGCTCAATAGTTATTGTTGTTGTTGCAACTTCAAGGAGTGTTACATTCTTCCAATTTAGTCCGTCACAGAATTGAGAGGTTTATAGATAATTTAGGAAAGACTCGATATATCATTTGGTATTCGATTTTGACACTTTTTTAATGTAATATTTGTGTTTTTCGTCCAATGTGATATCTATATTTGACAAAAGTCAGTCAGTTTGGTACCCAAAAGTAATAATATTAACTTTTTAATATTTAATTTAGATTTTAAGGTTGATTTGATGGAAATTAATTGCTAGCATTATTAAGTTTGAATTTTCATGATTTTGTTAATAGAATTTATTTTGATTGCGAGGTTGTTTAATTTTGTATTTAATTTGTCAATTATAGTTTGATAGTTGTGAATTTTTTTCAAGTTCTGCAATTCATTTGATGAAAGCTAATTGGTAATATTACTAGTTAAATTACAAGGGCAAAGCCAAAATTTTTTGTTTAAGAGGCAAAGTTAAATTACAATTTTTATGAGAGCTTAAATGTAATTTTATCATTGTATTAGCTTATAATTTTACTGTTTTCATAAGGACTAAATTATAATTTTATTATTTTTGAGTTTCAAAGTACAATTTTACTGTATATTAACTTAAATTTTACATATTTTAGAGGGCATAAAAACAAAATTTTCATTTATAGGGAGGCCCTGCCTGCCTGCAGACGTTGCCCCCAGTCAATTATAAATTTCTTTATAAAGTCTAAATTAAATAATTTAAAAATCAATCTGGTTATTTTCAAGTATGAAAATGTACAATATTTTTTAAATACAAATACTACATTGAATAAATATATATATAAATATGGCTTTGAAAAAAGTATTAAACTAAGTACTAAATTAGAGGTGATTATGGTCGGATTGGGTTCGGGTCAGGCCTTAATAGAATTTTAGGCTCGGGCGTAGCCTAAAATTTTGCTCAATCCCGGCTCGGCTCGTCTATATTAATTTTTTATATTATTATTTTTATATAAAAATAAAAATTAAAAAATATAATACATCAAATACACTAAAAACATTAAAATAAAAGTTTCACAACAAATTGAAATAAATTTAAAAAATTATTTATACTTAAATAACACTAAGATTTGGTACAACTTAATAAGCAAATACCTCTAAAATAGTAACAAAATTAACAATAAAATAATAGTTATACAATATCTAAATAATAATAATAAAATAGCAATATAACAGCGAAACGATACTAAAATAGTGACAAAACTATAGGGAAAACAGTTGAGATAGCAGGAGGTTTTTTTTTTGCCCAAACTCATTTTTCGAATCTATACTTTTACCCAAACCCTCTTACCTTTCGGACGGGTCTCGACCTATGATCAGATGTATACTAAAGGATGAATTAAGCTTTTAGGGAAAAAAAACATATCATGTGAGATCTAAAAAATAGAGAATAAAGAATAAATGAAGTTAAAGCAGTTAAAGTCATTAACCTAAAAAATAAATAATAAATATGTAAGAAAAGCGTATTAATTTTTAAAAAAATTAATTTTATTATAGTTTCTTATTATATATTTTTTATACAATGCCTATAACTACTTTTAGTTCCTCCTTAATCCTTAAATAAAAGGATAATGTGCTTCAATTCGATATCAATGAGTTAAGATTCAATCAACAAAAATCTAATAATTAATGAAAAGACAAATGAGGACAAATATATATTATTTTTATAAATATATTATGTTGGTATTTTCGTAAAACATTTGATTTGGTTTGCAAATTAAGAGTTTATTTTATATATATATATTATAAGGTTGGAAAAGTATATAACAACTAAAATATTTGTTAGTGTACCAACAAAATGAAAATATATATTAAAAAATAGGTGAATTGAGGTGGCAGTGTGTTGTCAATTTTGTTAGCAACAACTCCCATGATTAATTGATACTCCATTGTCCTCCTTCATCTTGGACTTTATTGGATTCCTTACTAATTAATTAAATAAAGGTGTAAAAAAAGGGTAAATTATATCCAAGAATACTGAATTATTAGTGAGTTTATATTTTGATCGTTTAGTTTTAAAAAGTTATAAAATGATCACTAAATTACTTGAGTTGTTAGAATTGTCGATGTATGGCCTTCTTCACTCTCACCCCCAACACCAACCAAATGGGTAAACTTCCCTCCTCTTCTACAGTTTGGGTTTTTTTATGAAACAACTTTTAACATCATGAATCTACGAATATAAATTCAACTAGTTTTCTTCTCCGACTCCGACATCGACCATCAGATGCACTTGGATTTGAGATATGTTCTTCCACTCATCGATGGGTATTGTTCCACTGTACTGATTATCACTGAACTTTATAAAAAACTTAACAGTCCAATGACTTAAATAAAAATATTTTAATACTTTAGTAACTATTTTATAATTTTTTAAAATTATGAGTATAAACCTTTGTAACCATGCCCATCCTCCAAATTTATAATAATAAAAACAATTATTAGTAGGGAGGAAAATATCATTGTCATTAAAATATTAAAATAATTTTATATTAATATTAATAATTTAAATTTGATATTTCTTTAGTATCTATATTATATATACTATATATTATATAACTAAAATATCATGATTTATAAAATAAATTGTATTATCCCGAGGTGATTTTATCTTTTCAAATCGATTTATATAAAAAAATAGGAAAATACACATATATAATATGATTTGAATTCATGCCATTAATGTTTTCAACATCCATATTTTATCATTTCAATTAAAGCCTCATTTATTTTTTATTTCAATTTTTTTATAAATGATTTCCTACATAATTATTATGTTTTCACCTACATCGTGATTGTGTCCTGCCCTACCCCCAATTGAAAATTTATGTTTTGGGCCCTTTAAAATTTTAAATTTATAAATTAATACATGATAAAATTATAATTCAATCCTTAAAAAATAATAAAATTTTGATTTAATCTTAAAAACTATAAAATATAAGTCAATATAATAGTGAAATTGTATTTTATCTCCCATAAAAAAACATATAACATAATCCGCCTCAAAATAAATTTCCGACTTCACCCTCGTGGTAATCTAGTAATTACTTGCATAATTTATTATTAATTAAAAATAATTAAATAAGTTTATGTGAAATTAAAGTATCTTAATTCAACGTGAAAGCATGAATGTGGACATAAAATAAAATAAAATAAAATAAAATGAAAAAGAAAAAGGTCACGGTGGTTGTATCGTAGAAATAAATTAGACTACATAGTCCCGCCAACATCATTTATGTCCCTATTTTATGTACACCTTATTCCCTATTCCTATATGACCAAATTCCCCCCATTATTGGTAGGGGTGTGCATAATTCGGGTAAAACCGAAAAAATTCGGTTAACCGACCGAATTCGGTTAATCGGTCGGTTAACCGAATTTTTTCGGTCGGGGTCGGTTAAACTTTTTATGATTTTTCGGTTAACGGTTAATTCCGTTCGAAACCGGTCGGTTAACCGAAAATTTTCGGTTAACCGAAAAAATTAATAAATAAAATTATCCAACCCAACCCAAACTCAATTACCCAACCCAATAAAACTAAAACTAAAGTTTACCCAATTACCCAATCCAATAAAACTAAAACTAAAAGACAACCCAATTTACTAAAGTCTAAAACCCAATTTACTTTAATAATTTATAAATTTTTTAAATTTTAAAAATAAAAAATAAAAAAAATTCGGGTATTTTTTGGTAATTCGGTTAATTCGGTTAATTCGGTTAATTCGGGTAATTCGGGTAATTCGGGTAATTCGGGTAATTTTTAACCAAAAATAAAAAATACATAATTTTCGGTTAATTCGGTTAACCGACCTTATTAACCGAAAAAATTTCGGTTCGGTTAAATTTTTTTTAAAAAAAATCGGTTCGGTTAACGGTTAAAATTTTTGGAAGGTCGGTTAATTCGGTTATAGTAATTTCGGGTCGGTTAACCGAATGAACACCCCTAATTATTGGTTCTTATTAATTAATTATTTTATTAAATATATATTTCAAATTTATGGATTTGGTTTATTAATTTTTTTGAGTCATTTTCGATAGGTAAAAGTACAGTAGAAGTTTCTGCATTAGGTGTCGGGTTAAATTTTGTCTTTCCTACTCAAAAACTGAATAAATTAGTCCATTTACGTTAAATAAAAGAGTAAATTAGTCATTATGTTAAAATTTTCATTTATTTCCACTGTTAAAACTGGTCTTTAGACACATAACATAATATGAAGTATTGGCATGACCAGAAGAACTATCATGGAATAAATTGAAATGTTGTCGGTAAAGCTATCATGGAAGCCATTGTACTAGGTATGAGATTGCATTTTGCCCCATCTACTAAAAAAATGAGCAAATTAGTACCTAAACATTAGATAAAAGAGTAAACCAATCATTTTTGTTAAAAAAATATCTATTTCTAGTATTAAAAATTGGCATGACTAACAAAATAACTAAATAGTGACCGTGGTGTGCCACATGTACCATCATGCTAAAGTACATGAACCAATTTTTAATAATAAAAATTGATGAAAATTTTAACAAAATAACCCATTTACTCTTTGATTATACAGGGACTAATCTGCTTATTTTTTTAGTAAAGGGGATAAACTGCAATTAAATTCTTACTACAATAGCCTCCATGGTAATTTTACTTATATAGTCAAATTTAAACCCCGAGTCTCAATTTCTTGTTTTGGGTAATCGGTTCATCGAGTGACACATGTCACCATTGGACAAGGAGAAATTTCCGCTTAAATTTTAGTATTTTACAATTTCTTTTCTAATTTTTATTTATTTAATTTAAATAAAAATATATATTTAGAACTCTTCATCTCTTTATAATTCAAACGTACGCGGATGAGTGTATGACCTGCTGCTACTCTTTCCCTTTCCTCTGTTTCGCTCTCACGTCTTCAATCATCGTGGGTGGGTTTTTTTTTAAAAAATTTATTTATTTTGGCGTTTACTTTTCATTAAGAAATATATTTTGCATTTGTATATTTGCATGTATTATATATACATATGATATTAGATCGTTTTGTTGATGATAGTAAGAATCCTCTCTTCCTATTCTTGTTTTTCTTTTTAATTTTTTTCTTTTGGCTACCTTCAAACCATTTGAAAGTTCGTTTTATTTCCATTTTCAGGTAAAATTCTTTGTGTTTTCTGCCATTAAAGGCTGCTTTATCTTTTCTTGAGAACGATCAAATTTCGTCGATGGGTTTATTTTGTTGTTTGTTTTCATGGGTGATTTGGGTTTCTAACTTGATTTTTTTTAACTGGGTTTGTTTTTTATTAAGGAAAAAAATAAAATAAAACGATTGATTATCAAATTATATGTTTTATTTTTGTGTTAATATTTATTTATTTTAATTCTAGTGCCTTGATTAGGCATGCTCTGACAAAGAATAAAAAACGAATTTTTATTTCTATTTTTTTTTTGTAGTTAGAGACTTTAGAATTGGGGTATGAAGAAATTCCTGGGTTTTCTTTTTGTGGTTTTAAATTTTTTTTATAATAGTAATAATAATTTTGTTAGTCAACATTTTGTGCTGTTTTTTTATTGTTGTTTTATAAATTCTATGGATGGAGAGCCCATTTTTTTGGAATTTTGTTTTACCTTGTTTTTTTTTTCTTTATTTTGGTTTTTGGATCTCTTAATGTTTCAGAAATTTGTTAATTCTTTTTTGTTTTAGTATTTGCAGCAAATTTGGCAGAATATTTCCAAGTAAGGGTGTTTGCTGGATCACTGAAATTTAGACATAAATTCAGGTTCTTGCCAGTTTAAGCACAATTACTAGGAAAGCTATTTCCAAATGCTAAATTTTGCCAGAGGAAGAAGCCAGACAAGGTCAACCAGATCTATGCCTTTTGCTGGTAACATTTTCTCTCTTCTTCAGTTCTAACCCAATTTTCTTTATTTAGTTTTATGATTTATACTATTTTTCATCTTCTTCTTGTTCATGCCATTTTCTTGGGACTTAATCCTGCCATTTTCATTTAGAAAGCTTTAAATTTGGAAAAGAAAAAAAAAATCTTATGAGAAACCTCTTGAAATTTCATTTTACCTTTTTTCTTTCAAAATCCTAGTAACAGTTTGTTACTGAATGTAGAAAATTGTAATTCTTTTTAAGTTTACAATTTAAAATATGCTTAAGTTATTCAGAATTTGGAAGTTGATTTGCTTGCATCTTAATGCTTTTACAATGATTCCTCTGAATTCAAAATTGTTGTTTGTGTTTTGCATGTAGGCATGGAATACCATGATCCCAAAAGGAAGAGCAATTTTGTAGGAAAAATCCTTATGGCTGCTGCCCTTACAGCCGTTTGCATCATCATGCTCAAGCAATCTCCCACATTCGGTACTCCAAGTCAGGTATCTTCTTGGTTCAATCTCTATTTCTTCAACTTCCCTCTTTATTCTGCCGTGGTGCCTGCTATTTGTTCGCTTTAGAATATCAGTTATCAAAAGATTATTCTGAATGTTTGTCATGCTGATTTTTTCTTTACTTTGATAATTGAAGTATTGCTATTTTTTTAAACCACTTTTTAAGATAGTTGTTATGTATGGATGTATATTTTCTTGGGTTACAAGAGCAGTCATATCAGGACCCTATGCCATTCTTCTTAAGGATTCATTCTTGCTTGCTGTTGGCTTAGTTTAATCAAGCTGTCAACTTGATTATGGATGTGTTGTTTTCCCTTTGCATATGGTTAATATCATCTTCACTTCTACATGATGAAAAATTATAGTTGCTACTACTTCATATGAAAACTTGGAATCAGTCCTGTACTCCTGTTGTTTCTGTAGGAATGGCTGTTTTTAGTTATATAACTTTTCAACTTCTGACAATTTCTTTTTTCATTTTTGACTTCTTTCCAGTTCTCCCGACATGAAGAAGGTGTAACTCATGTTCTTGTAACTGGTGGTGCTGGCTATATTGGTTCACATGCTGCTTTACGACTTTTGAAGGAGTCATACCGTGTAACTATTGTGGTATGTTTTTAGTTTAGGAATCTAGCTATCTCCTTTTGTAATCTTTCACAGCCTGTGCATAATTATCTGGATTTTAAAGGAAGAACTTATCTCCTTTGTAGGACAATCTTTCACGTGGAAACATAGGTGCCGTTAAGGTTCTACAAGAGTTATTTCCAGAACCAGGAAGGCTTCAATTCATTTATGCTGATCTGGGGGATGCGAAAGCTGTATCCTTTTAGTGAAATTTATTATGATTATTTTTTTTAAATGATCAAATTTAGGCTTTAAAACATGGATATGGTTTATTGTTTCCTTGATCCTATGTTTTAGGTAAATAAAATATTTTCAGAAAATGCATTTGATGCTGTAATACACTTTGCGGCTGTTGCATATGTTGGGGAGAGTACACTTGATCCTCTCAAGTAAGTCTCCTTTTTGATTTATGATCAGCATAGTTAATATAGGTCAGATGAGCTGTGAAGTAGGTTGCTCAATCTGCTGTTTTATGCTAAAAGAAAACCGGTAATTTGACAAGAGCTGATTTAGTTGAAGAGCTTTAATGTGTCCTTTAGTGCTCTGAATGAGTGCAGGGAGTATATACTTCATTTGTGTCGTTGATGGGCGCCCTTTTTTCCCACCTAAGCTTGTAGCCTTGTTTATGAATTACATTGCAGATATTCCGTTCTCTAAGGTCAACTCAATTCAACTAATTAAGTTTTGTAGCTGCAGTTGACATGATTTATGAAAGTACTTGAAAGGAAGCTAAAAATTTTCTCGTCACTGAACGAGCAGTTTAGAGGATCTATTTTGGGTTGCTAGATTTCCGAAGGAAATTTAATTTGGATTCATTTTGTTTAGGTGTACCTGAAGATGAGCTTGTTTTACCAAGTATGCTTGATAACATCCTGACATCTATGTAGAAGGCCTTTAGAATTGTCTACTGTCCTTTCTTTCTCCTACCTAACTGTTCAAAATGAAAAAGAAATTGACCTTGGAATGGAGGTCCGCTTGTTGTATCCTTTCTATGTGCTTTCTTCTAATCAACTGTGCTAGTCAGCCACAACCTTTTTGCTACTTTTCAGTAAACTACTGGCACTGCCACTGATAGCATCATCTACATGTCCCTTTCTATTTTCATTAACTCCTCCATGACAAATCATGATGTTTTCACACACTTGTTTTGAGGAAAATGCATCAGCATCTGTTGTAACTTTTCTTTTGAGTATTTGGGGAGAATTGAATACGTCAATGTCGATTAAGATTGGCTCCTAAATCTGTGGTTGAGAAATGTTATTGCATGATTGACTACTTAATATTATTTGAAACTTCTCAATCTGTACTATTTAAACTAATATGTTCTCTACGGTGTGTTTGGCCTTGATGTGCAGGTATTATCACAACATTACTTCAAACACCTTGGTGGTGTTAGAGGCAATGGCTGCTCACGGTGTTAACACTCTGATATACTCTAGTACATGTGCCACATATGGGGAGCCTGAAAAGATGCCAATCACGGAAGAAACCCCACAGGCAAGTAAACTTGGTTTTATGCGTAGTTATTTCTTGAATTTTTTGTTTGAGGCCAATAAACTAAAGGACCGACCTTTATCAACTTGTTTTCAAGGTATGTATGGTTATAATGCAAGGCAACTAACATTTGTTTTGAACCAATTCAGGTTCCAATCAATCCATATGGAAAAGCTAAGAAGATGGCAGAAGATATCATCTTGGATTTCTCCAAGAATTCAGACATGGCAGTTATGATCCTAAGGTTTGTCTATTTGTTTAGAATCTTGGTAATGCATTTTAGTTTTTCTTGACACGGTTTTCATATTTACTCCTTTGTTTTCTTTATCTAAACATGCATAACTTTTTAAGCTTAATGATATCACTTAAGTCTTCCAAGTCTTCAACCAAAACTAAGTATCTATTTGCTTGTAGATTCTTATGCTTTTTTGTACTTGGAGGGAGTTATTCATCATGTTGTGATATTTTTGCCTGCTAAGACTTGCATATATAAGACACATACTTTGAAGGTTTAAGCTGCATATGTAAGTATTTGTAACAAGGGCAATCTGTAGTTCAAGATTATAGGTCAAATAAGCTTAGAATGTTGCTTATTCAGATGGTTATGATTAACAATATGGGATTGCTGAGATTTATAGACCCCAAAGAACTTGTATCATGCTCAATGTGTAGGGATCTAACCAGAAATTCCTGGTAGTCCAACAAATTTCCATTGGTTACAAATTCATATGTTTTTGTTGAACATCTTTCAGATACTTCAATGTGATTGGGTCAGATCCTGAAGGAAGATTAGGTGAAGCTCCCAGACCTGAGTTGCGTGAGCATGGACGAATTTCAGGTGCTTGTTTTGATGCAGCTCGTGGTATTATGCCTGGTCTAAAGGTATTCTATTTCTTTTACCACTTTTCTCATCTTTAGTGATTGCTTTGTATTTCTAGCTAAACTTGAGGTCAAGAAGTGGACAATATAGTGCAGCTTATATACAAGTTTATAACTAGAAATACAACTAGCTATATTTCTAGTTATTGCAGTTTGAGGGACCTTAGCAAGATATTGAACATAAAAAAATCGTGGAGATCTTACTGAAAGTTCTGCTGTTAATTTTAAATATCGAGAGCAGCAGCAGCACCTTTTTAAGGCTCAAGCAATCTATGCAGATGTAAAATTGGATAATTGTGAGAGTTTTACCCTCTTCAATTGGATGGCCTAATTTGGTCTCAATCAAATTGATAATGGCCTCTGTGCGAATAACAAAGAGAGATGTTCAAAACAAGTATAAATAATTCTATGGTTCAATAGCTGCCATGGAAATTTTGATGAACGTTTACAATGTGTACATTTCATCATTTCCTTGAAACTTGTTTGTAGATAATGATTTTGCAGAAGCTGATGTTTTGGGTGTATGATATGTATTTATATATATATTCCTGCTGAGATCATCAGCGTTGCCAGCTTCTTTTTAAATTCTTTAGGCTGGTTTTTTAGCTCATGAAAGATTTCAAAGACCTGGACTGAATGATGACCTGTCATTTCACATGCTCAACAATGATGCTTCTTTTTTAGGTGAAAAAGGTCATCTAATGTATATGATAAAATGAACTGTGAACTTTTGTCACAACTGTACTTTTCAATCAAGTATGTGCTATTTGATGTTTGTTTTATACTCATTATAATGTCATCACACCTGTCGGTCCACATGTTTGCAATATTTTCTTTATCTTCAAAATGATTACACTGCAGAATGGGAAAGATAAACTCTTGATGTGTTTTTGTAATTTGGTATTGATTCATCACCCAAAATTTCCATGAACCACTTGGGGTGCATCTTTGCTAATCCAGTTTTTGGGTTTCTTGTAGGTCAAGGGAACAGACTATAACACACATGATGGGACTTGCATACGAGATTATATCGATGTTACTGACTTAGTCGATGCTCATGTTAAAGCTCTTCAAAAGGCACAACCCAGTAAAGTAGGAATCTACAATGTTGGCACTGGAAAAGGTAGATCGGTAAAAGAGTTTGTAGAGGCCTGTAAGAAAGCAACAGGGGTAGATATAAAAGTCGATTATCTTCCCCGCCGACCTGGTGATTACGCTGAAGTATTTAGCGACCCAACTAAGATCAGGCGTGAACTGAACTGGACAGCTCAACACACTGATCTCAAGGAGAGTTTAAAGACTGCATGGAGATGGCAAAAGGCGCACCGTGATGGATATGGAGCCTCTTAGATGAGGGTCTTTCATGATGTTCACAACATTTTACAGCAAACAACTAATGCAGATCTCAGATGGCGCCGACTTCAGCAGTGTTTCTTCTGGTCTATCCGTTGCATAGAAGGGGGGGGGGAATTTTTGAGATAAAAATGATTTCCCATTGCTATTACATTATTTGATCATATGTATTTGAAGCCAATAGTGATAGTTGAATAACATGATGGCCAGGCTCAGGTATAGCTTTTATTATTCATTCATTTGCTCATGTTATATACTTGCTTCATTCATTAACCGTAGGTTCAATAAGGCTGCCATTGTGCCTACTGCTAATTAGCAAGCCCATGGAGTCTTACAAAAACTTGAATATTAATGAAGGGGGTTGAAAAATAAATAAATAAAAGAAAAAGAGCTTGATGTACTAAAATTTTTTATTAATACGTATAATGATAATTTTTTTGGTATATTGATTAACTTTGGAAAAGTTTGATTTGCTTTTTTAGGCTTTTAGATCTTAAAAGATTCAAAATCTCTTATGTCTTTATCTCTTTAATTTGTATTGTTTTATATTATGTAATCTATAATACATAAAAATTAAATCTATAATACTATTATAATGTAAACATTAAAAAAAGGTTAAAGATCACTAGTTATGAATTCTTAATAAATAAAAATACGTAAAAATATTAAATATTAAATTAAAAACAATATAAATATATTTTAATTTTTTTAAATATGGGTGGGCCTAAAATGGGCTTGAGTTAGCTATTTACAAAAATGGTCGGGTTTGAACAAAATTTCAAGTCTATATTTAGGATCAAGTTGAGCCTGAGTAAGCATAAAGTGTCAGTATCATGCCTAGACCTAACTCGACCTGACCTGACCCATGAACACCTCTAATCTAGACGAGGGATGAGTATTCGAGCGAGTCGAGTAAAAAAATTTCGAGTTAGTTGAGTTGACGAATCCTATTTTAGGAACCGAACTTAATTTGAAATTTTTTCAAATCGAATCGAGTCAAAAAAACTTTGAGTCAAGTCAAGTCGAGTTAACAGATCATATTATTTATACTCAATATTGCGTTTAACATAAACCGATTATTTAACTAGTAAACGAATTACAAGATTATTTAACTACATAAATAATATAATGGTTTTGCCTTTTTAACTTGATAGGTACATTTATCAAAACGACATGGTTTTGCCTTTTAATTTAATGGTTTTGACTTTTAATTGTAGAAAAGATAAGCATTTATCAAAACAACGTAGTTTTGTCTTTTCTTATTCGGATTTTCGGATAACTCGAATTGTATAATTCATATTCGAGTTAAACCAAAAAACTTGATTTTTTATTCAAGTTGTTCCGAATAACTTAATTAACTCGAACAACTCGAACTATTTAATTTAAAATTTAAATTTTTTATCAACTTTTTCGAATTTAACCGAATTTAAAGAATCAACAAGCTCTAGAACAATAAATTTCTCAAACCATAAAAATGAATTAATCTGTAAGTGAACTTAGAAAAGTAAAAATTATCTTGTATTTAATATTCAAGAATGTTTTATTACTTTAGATGAGGATTTATGGATGATAAGATGAACCTTTTGACAGAACAAAATTCGAAAATTAATAGATCTACCATGAGAATGTAAACCTATAGAGTATAAATGGATTTTGAGAAATATAAAGCCAGGCTTATAACCATAAGCTTTACTTTAAAAAATAATATAGATGGTAAGTTGAGTGTTAGTTCGATTGGCATGGATATTGTTGTCAATACAGGAGGACACGAGTTCTGTTGGGGATCAACCCGATTAAGCAACGAACAAGTAAAAATAGCGAAAGAAATTGAAAAATTGAACACACAAATTTAACGTGGAAAAACCCCTCCAAAGAGGATAAAACGAAGAGTACAAAAGACAGATAAAAACTAAACCCCGAAACCCAAAAACAAAGAACCCTCAAAACGTAAATACAAAATTCTCTAAATATGTTATTAGTTCTAATCTCTAAACGTGTTGTAAAAGAGCCTATTTATAAGCTAAATTCATAGGTCAAATAATAATAAAATAATCTAAACTAATCAGAGCTTAATTGAAACAAATAAACAGAATATAACTGAAAGATTATTTCTCAAATTTGACTAAAATAGGAGTCATCCTCAACAAGTTTAAGTACACTGAAGCGTATTATCTTCCTCTTTATAGGTTAGGGAGAAAAAAAGACAGATATAATCACATGAAAAATAACTATATTGATTTTTTTAATATAAGGTTAGTTGATTCAACATCCTTGTGCTCTCTTTTTTTATTCAAATTTCTATTTAATTTTCAGAAGAGGAATGATCGAAATATATGTAACCAAAAAGATTATGCAAGTATTGTCAGTAGCAGGAGACATGCCATTAATTGCACTTGACTTGACATTGCTTATGTTGTAGGGGCGTCGGCTTGATCTACAAATAAACAAACTTAGAGCAATTTAATGCAATTAATTATATGATGAGAAATCTAAAAAAGGATTTAAGTTATGACATATTTTATCAAAAGGGTTAATATATATTTCGTCCTTGAACTTGTCCATTTGTATTTTTTTTTTAAATTTAGTTGGTATTTGAACTTATATTTTGCCGCTCAGATTAGTATTTTTATGTTAACACAATAAGTTTGTGCTAACGTGATATTAATAACCAATCTAACGGTGCCATGTAGCAGCCTTTCAGTATGTCACATGACAAACATAAATAATTTTTAGTAATTTTTTATACATTTCAATTTTTATAAAATATTTACTTTTTAGGTTATTATTTTGATATATATATAATATAAATTTATAAGAATATATATACAATTAAAAATATATAAAAAGACTATAACATTTTGAAAATATATATAATATTAAATTTTTTTATAAATTTATAAAATGACTAAAAAACACGTCTAGAATGAATTGGGACAAATTAACTATCCAGATGCATTTAAATCTGGACAACCATCTATCTAAGTTCATTCACGATGTAAAAATATTTTTTTATTAATTTTTATATTTAAAAATTTTATATATTTTTTAATTTCAAAATAATAATATATATATATAACATGATATTTTATAAAAAAAATATGTAAATTTGTTAAAAAATACATCTTAAATAAATCTGAATAATTGAGTCTCCAGTATCTTAATCTGCAACTCAAATTAATTTTTCTTTTTAACAAAACTCCTCAAACTTTTTGGCGAGTTTTTGAGCTTTCATATTTCGGGCCTCAATCACGGTTGCCCTTTTTTAACTATTATTTTTGTGAAATAAAATTGATTTTATATTCTTATTAAGAAAAATTATTTTATAATATTTTCCCCATTTACAAGAAAATCAAACAAAGTTAGAATAAATTCCAAAAATTAAATAATAATTATGTTTAATATTTTATGCAAGTTCTTTTATAAATTAAAAAAAAAATCTTTTCGAAGTCCACTTAAAACAAATAATCTATCCCATTTATATTCATTGTTTTTAAACATAATATATTTAGTTTTTAGAAAATATTCACACAAGTAGATGTCGTTGGTATTGTTACAGGAAAGGTTATAAAAACTAGATTAATAGTGGGACCAGTTAGATTATTGGCGATCAAATTAATTCAATCGGATTAGTAGATATTGTTACTGAAAATGTTGTAAAAACCTTAAATATGACGTGTCATCTAATTGTTAATGGGATTTGACCTTCGAGATTAATTATTTTTGGGTACATATTACTTCAACTTTTGGAGTGCAACAAAACTTATTGATTGTCATCTGTATATTTGTAAAATGAACTAAAAAAAAAAAGAGCATATTTGTAAATGAAACACTTTGTCTTCTAAGATTGAAAACAAAATCATGGGAGTTATGATTTCACATCAAAATAAATTGTTTGATACACTTAGGAATACATGATTTGCCCATCTAGTTGAATCCAAAGATGTATAAACCTTTCTATACATTTACAATATTTAAAAGGTTTAAAAAATGGTAATGTATAACATTAACAATGGTGTATAGCAGGTAAATATAGAATAGTAAGTTTGTTGTATTTGATGAAGCAATGCATTTGAATGGATTATACTTATATCTAATAAACAAACAAACCCCCACACCATCCATCCATCCTATAATATAAGCTCTTCAAAAATTAGCTGAAAAAATAATGCCTTTCTGAGTTAGCTCCTTTTGGATCAACACAACTCAAGATCCTTTGTGTTTCATCTTCTCAACCATGTGACGTTTCTTTTCGCCGAGTTTTTCCCCAATTTTCTTCCTAAAATCACGCAGTTTTGCCCTCCTCCCCATCTTCGGCCCCCAATCATTGTCATCAATGTCCTCGGTCGGGCTTTCTAGCTCTTTCAAAGACCTGCTATAGAATGCGGGGTATGAAGTTTCCGCTCTATTCTGTTGCCCTGATTCATATAGTTCATCAGATGGCGGATAAGAAACTCCTAGATCTTGCAATGACCTCCAACTTCCACAAGGAGAAAGCGTGGGGCACGAGCTTGATGATAGCCTGCCTGAGGATTCCATCGATCCTACCTGAAGCAAATCCTTGCTTTCTAGATCATAATGTGAGTCTCTCTCTCTCCCACTGTTTTCATTTGCTCTCGATTCAGTAACATGAGGACCTGGAGTTTCACGCGGTGTTTTAATATCAGAAGATGATGACGAGTCATGATTGAGCCATATATATGGGGCAACATTTCTAGGGATCCAATCATCTTTTTCTGCCATCATCCATGGAATGTATGCACTTTCACAGTTTGGAAGCACCATAGTTTCCCTTATAGCCGCCTACACAAATGGAGGCATAAGCCAAAACTCACTAGTCAGCTTTCGTTGGATCAGTGCTGAATCCAGCAATGTAACTTATGCTTGTGGCTAACAGATATTATGTTCACTATAGCTTGAAAAAGTCATGACTGGCTTTGTAAGATGATGCATGCAAGTCATCAAAATAATCTATACAAATAATTGAAAGGGCAAGTTTGCCCCCGAAATAACTCAAACAATATGCATAACAATAACTATACCATCTTCAATCTCAATATCCAAAATAATAAATGAAAAATATTTCATGTTTAAAAAAATGTACTAGCAGTTCCAAAAGGATATGATGCTATGGTAAAAGTACCATAGAGGCTCCTATATTAGGAGTCAGATTGCATTCTACCCCCATTTACTCAAAAAATGGGCAAATTAGTCTCTATACGTCATATCAAAGAGCAAACTAGTTCTTTTTGTTAAAAGTTTCATCCGTTTCTATTATTAAAAACTGACATTAACAAAATAATTAGACAGTTACACATGTCATGCCATGTGTACCTCATTCTGACATTCAAGGACCAATTCTTAATAGTAGAAATTAATGAAACTTTTAATAGAATGACCAGTTTGCTTTTTGATAAAATGTACAAAATAACAAGACAGTTACACATGATGTGCCATGTGTACCTCATTCTGACGTTCAAGGACCAATTCTTAACAGTAGAAATGAATAAGATTTTTAATAAAATGACCAGTTTGCTTTTTGATAAAATGCATAGAATAACCAAACAGTTACACATGGCATGTCAAGTGTATCTCATTCTGACATAAATTTTTAATAGAATGACCAATTTGCTTTTTCATATAATATACAGAGACTAATTTGCCCATTTTTTGAGTAGATGAGACAAAATGCAATTTGACTCTTAGTACAAGGACATTCATGGTACTTTTAGCATGATAGCATTGTGGTAAAACAAAGTACTCCAAGAACTTCCTATTTGCTTAACTAACTGCATATCTTCTAAAAAGAGAAATAGTTGGATAAATTTCAGCAATGAAGTAACAAAAGTTTTCTCTTAAAACACTAGGGAACATAAGGTGTATTAGTCACACAGTCTGATCATAAGCCTTTTTCTTTTCTCTGCATGGGAGGAGGGGTGGAAAACAAATCTATTTATATTAATGTCTATTGCTTAAATGAGATCAACATAATGGAAAAAAGAAACTATAAAAGTAAATAAAATTACAGTAATAAATAGAAAACTTTAAAAAGAAAAAATACACATGAAAACTTTATTAAGCAAACTAAAGGAATAAAAATGAGATAATAAGATATATGTTTGTCTTAAAGCAATATGTCACTATGTAAATATTAAGTTCATACCTTAAACCGGTTGATCAAGAATAAAGCAATGTGTCCATTAGTAATCTTGTGATCCCCGATAGAAGACACCAGGACAAACTCTATATCAGGCATTGATGTGAAGCCAAACCATAACTGATCAGAAGGAGGTGGCCTTATATATAAACGCAGTGTTCCTCGAAGGGATGCAACCCGTACTGACAAAGTCAAAGGCACCTCCAATATGAAATATCTATTAGTTTAGGCACCAAAACACACGCACACATACACACTTATTTCTTTACAGTAACAAATACTATTGAATAATTTTAGTAGCGACATACTAAAAAGCATGCTCAATTCATTATAACATAATGAAACATCCATATAGCAGCAGTTTATTGCTTACGTTAATCTTGGATAGAGTTCATATACGAAAACCAGCTAAGTTTTGTTAAGAACATAATGGCATGACAAATCACCATGTTAATAATATCTGAACCCTCCCCTTGAGATCAAGGGGCTGAATCACAGGTCTCAACAACAACAAATTAATCATATTGTTACTTCAGCAAATATTTTGCCTACTTTCTAACATACATGATCTGAGGTTTAAAGACAAAAATTAAAAAAATCGTCCACCAAAATTCAAGAATCATTGTCCTATTGTAAGGAGTATTTGGTTAAAATTCCTATCATTTGATGGTTTACTCATCTTCTTTCTTGTATATTTTATGATTTTCTGCTGGCTAATAGCCTCACTAGTCAGATTCAGAATCTTAATTTTCAAACATTGCAAGAAATCAGCCTTCATTGCCATTGATCAGAAACCCCAAAAGTGCAAACTTCCACACAAAAGTGCTATTGCCCTTAAATTACCATTCACAACCACCTAACTGCCCCATGGCTGCTTCAAATTTGCTCACACTTTTTAAACCATTCCATTCATAAACGCCTGTTTCCTAAAAAATCGGGTAGAACTAATCACTTTCATGACTCCTAAAATCTAATCCAATAGCACATATACTAACTGCGGCCAGAAATAATTTCAGCCAGCCTGTCCTCCAAATTCAAGAACCTGTATGATCTATCTAACATTATAATAGTCATTACTTATGTTTCTCGATCAAACTGAACTAAAAAAACCTGTCACATGTTTACTTTCTATTGGTAAAAGATTTTAAACTTTGACCCATTTTTATTTCATATTTGAAAAAGAAAAAGAAAATATGAAGAATATTTCTATAAATTCTGAATGATCTAGTTTCACACATATATTTTTATAAGTTTTGATTAATTAAAATATTTAATATGATATATGTTAAAGTTGAAAAAAATATGATACAAGCAAAGTCAGCATGTGACCATTACAAGAAGTTATTTTAGACCTTTCCACCACATTATGTATGGATACAATCAATCAAATTAGTAAATGTCAATTTTTCTCTGACACAACCATTTTAAAAGTAGTACCATCAAATAAAAGATGACTCCATCTTCAAATGAGGAACTTTAAGGGTTCACCCAAGCCCTTAAAGGTTATTTTATCTTTTATTTGCTTGTTAGTTTGTTTTTGCTGCAGCCAGAATAACACTACTATGCAATATAAGTTGCATGAACACTCAGCAATAACAAAATATCTGTCTATACTATTTTGCCAAGCATCAACAGACGTAGCAAAACCTTGACAAAACATCTAAAACACCAGAGGAACACCAAAACGTGAACAATCCTCAAGATTCACAGTCAAAGGAAATGGGTGGCTAGCTGCATTCTTGAGTTAGCGCCAGTTCTGAACCCAAAAAGGTTTTTTCTTTTTTTCGAATGATTGTGTGAGAGAAAAATAATAGCGATTTGGAGGCTTTTCTTCAACTATAAGTATGACATGGGGAAAAAAAACTGACGTCCGTTACTTGATTGATTGGACCTATTTCTGATGTGGAGAGAGGGATTATTTTGATTCCCTTTCAACATTGATAAACCAGCAAGTCCATCTTCTCCAACATTAACAGTATCTCCTTCAACTCCATATTCGTTAGCAGCTGCTGCACTCCTTCCATTCCAACCATCACATAAACTTCTAACTAACATTTCACTTCTAATTTGATTCTCAACTGAGTGGAACATCGGTCGAGACCAAATATTATATTGTTGTATACTATTCTCCCTCTTTCATTTGTCCCTCTTTAAATTTTTGCGACTTCACCTTTATCCACATTGTGTCTGGAATAACATTCATTTTAAATTTCTTAATTTATTGGGAAGTATAAAATACATATCCAGACATTTTAGGGCAAATCCATGTCCAACATAAATATGATATAGCTGTGTCTGAACTTCATAACATGCAACTAAAAGCTTTCTATCTATGATATTCAGGTACGAGCCAGCTTAAGAGATACTTCAGGTAACATCTATAAAAGATATTCAATTTGCAGGCTACCAGACCACTCTATATCTGCGGGTAAAATATTTTCTTCTGCAATTAAAATGCTACCATCATTAAGGATGTGAGTTGCACCTGAATTGCTTCTCTTATCACATCTAACAGAACATAAATGAATCTCAACATTTTCATTTTTGTGGGATTCCTTTCTCTAAAGAAACCTTTGCTAACAAAATAATATTCAAATTTCTTATTTTATGTTCAGTAAGATAGTATTCAGATGCAGAAGTGATAGATTATCTTATTCTATATTCAACTGAGAACTAGAAGAAGGGTTCCATCTAGATTCTTAAATACCAAGTTTAAAGAACTTTGACTGGCAGATATAAAGTTCCCTCTTCAATTTGCAAGAACTATCTATTTTTCAGTGAAATTCTGCATAGATACTTTCATAACCATTGAATGCCATTTTTATGCATTTGTTTAAGCTGAAACACCTATATGTACAAAGAGATACACACACCTGTGAGACCTGTTTGGCTACGTTATTCACGGCAGATTTCCATCGAGACATCAATGTACCCTTAGAGCCTTTTACACCATCTGAAACTCAATGAAAGTAAATCAAAAGAAGAAAATAGCACATTTATCCTAGACAAATCAACAGAAGGGAAAAAAAGAAAAGTATAGAATCGATTTAGAATTTATAATTATATGAAATATGTTTAGCTACAGAAAAGGGTGCATTTGAAAGAAAAGCATCACCTTTGAATAAAATAAAAAAGAGGGAAACAAAGTGAAATGTTGAACTTGTTGAGGTGGAAAAATCAAGAGTGGAAAGAGGTGTAAAAGTAGCCCAAAAATCGTGATGCATACATTCCTCTCCAAACTACTGTAATCATAGATCTACTCAATTTAGATGGGTTAGAAGATAAAGGAAACTAACTAATAAAATTTAGTATAATTTTACAAATACATCCCTAAACTTCAATGAAAAACAAGGATATAAAATTGTATTATTTTAAAGTCATCTGATTTCTTTCCTTGGCTGAAATACAAACAAAACAAAGATAATCTCCAGTTTAGGCTAAGAACCACTTTATTTCTATCCCATTATTTCTTTCTTTACGTATTTTTCCATGTCAGACTGGGGGATAGTGAATAAAGTCAAAGTACCAACCATAACTGCTCCTTGAGCTATATTTGGAATCAAACAAAACCAAAAGATTCAATATAGTTTTAGGCAACTGCAATGGAGCCATAGAAGCAGATTTCAGAAAGACACATGATGGAGATGCTAAGTAGAATTTAGGGATTAACTTACATGAGATTTTGCTTGTTACTAGGTTGTATTTATGACCTTAATTCTAATATATTCTATACATCTAGGATTGTATTTGTTACTTCACATTAAAATTATGGATTAGTATTTTAGTTTGGTTCTCCTTATTCGACTAGGTTTTGGTTTAAGTCAAGCTTGTCAATTTTCTATTTGATATTAAAGTATCTTAAGATCTACTAAGAATAAGAGTTCTAGTTCTCTTTCTTTGGGAAGACAGATTATTTTGAACCTTTTTTCAGCATCACGATACTGTGAGTTGTGCGATACAATCAATGTTAGGTGACTCCTAAGGAACCCAGCATATGATGCTTAGGTTCTTATTCCATTTTATTGTTTGTCTGATACAATCAAAGAACTGTAGATTTGAAGCTTATGAGTCGTTTCTTTTCTTTATCCATTTTTTACTGTTTTTCTTTAGTATTACTAAGTATAATTCAACAATAAACATGCGCCCCGTCCTATCAAATCCTACCAAAGCTGTCCTACATTACTCTCCTCTCACCTTTGAATTGAAGCATGAAATCTTTCCAAGGGAAAATTCCTCAAATCAATCAGTTATAGCTAAATCCCTTTGAATGATTCCTTCATGGTTTACTGAATCTGAAATGACAAAGCTGACCACTAGGCTAGCTACTGTGGGTTACCTTATAAGTAGATATCAAGAAACCAAGAGAATAGGCATCTGATACACATAGTTTTCCTACCTGTTTCTCTTCATAAAACGTCCTATACCAAGAGGGGAATCATTAATCGCATGATAGAAAGAGAGGACAACTCCAGGAAAGAGATTTGGAGTCAACAAGGCCTTCCAACTAGGAATTTTTTCAAGTTGTGATGTTCCAGTAGACGGTTTTAGTTTTGATCTTTGCCAATTTGTGTCCAAGAACTTTAAATATAAATGGGACTCCACTTTTTTGACAATTACTTCATAATTGAACAGTTAACAAACCTTATGCAAGTGTCATGCAGATCTTCTGAGCCATGCTGATTGGGAAATGCATAAAAGTTCAGTATCATTATTATACTAACCAATTTTAGGGTCGACCATATCCTCTTTTGGAAGATTCAAATGCTTTCCAAAATGCTCAAATCCTTCAAGAAGGTCCGAAGACATATCCTCAACAGAATTTGATTCTGAAGTTGTATCCACTATGCCTTTCTGAAAATCTTGGTCACGAACTTCAAGTCTTGTTTCAACACCTAACAGAGCTCCACCAGAATATTCCATATCAACCTCAAATGCCGATACCTCATTCATGTCATTGCCAAGAAGCCTCATCGCATGGATATAAGGTGGGAGATTCCCAGTGTCTATGTTGGTACAAACGACTTCACCTATGTAATTAGGGGTCCTCATATTGGACAATGTTCTCTGTTAATCATAAAAATAATCACAAGTAGATGTCAAAATGACCATTGAACATCTAAATCAAAACATCAATGCAGTAAAAGTACACACAAGAAAAATGTAATCTTCATTGATGACCAAAATACTGGCCAAAGCATTCGCCATCCCAGGTAATGTACTAATAAAAGAAGAGGTTGAGTCAAGAAACTCAGAATACATACCTTTAGAAACAAAATAGGTTTTCTTTTTGCCTTTTTTGGCTGAAAAATGAACCAAATAGTTGAAGCAAATTTTTTATTGGTAATAAACAATGTCAATATAACTATACCCAGCAGCAGAAAATATGTTCCATTTTATACTTAAGGAGGGTGGACTGAAATGAGCAGAGTAGACGTACTCAAAAAATGCAACTAATAAACCAACAAAAAACATGATGAGGCAATATCATGCACAAGAAAGAAAGAAAACAAAAAAAAGAGAAGAAAAGAAAAACATCCAACTTTGGTGACTGTCCAACCTGAATCCGTTGTTGAAGGGAACTTTTCAAGTCTGCACTGCCTTTGATATCAAAAAAGATTCGAGAAATTAACAAGTTCCAGCAAAGTATTCCTTCATCGTAATTAAGCCTGTCTAGTTCAGAATCAGCATCAGAAATAACAGAAGCACAACTTTGACTTGCTGAACGAGGAAAACCTTGTGGCAATGTAAATGGTATATTTTCTTCAGTTGAACTGTTAGACATCTTGCCTGACACTGAGTCTTGAAATTGATTCTGTTTCTCACAAGACTTTCTCTCTTCACGGGTGGATTGATTACCCGAATTTCCCTTTTTTTCTGAACCAGATTTTGAACTCTTTCTTGACAGTCTTCTCCAAAACAATTTAACTTTTGATATTCCATCAGACTTGCTTCCCTTCTCTATTGGCTCAGCACTGAAACCTAAGGAGGGCTTCATAAACGAGGAATATCCAGCGTTTAGCAATGCCATATAAGCTTGGAAGTCCACATTCAACTTGGTGAACCAGTTCAGCTTTTCATTGTCCTCACATGAAGCAAGACGAAGACCTTTGCACCATGACTCCTTTTCCCAGGCAGTATCTAGATAAAGGTAAATGATTTTACTTGCATTGTAAATTACTTTAGTCTTGCTCTCAACTTTTATTGGATATCTCTTGGCCCTGTCAAATCATACAAAGCAAAGAAATGAAGCTAAGTCAAATGTTTTGAAAGCACATAACTAGATCAATGGATTAAGCTATATCAAATTATGTTACATGGACTTCGGTATCAGTATCTGAAATTGGTATATGTCCGTGTCTGACTTGTCTTTTGTTTAAAATTTTGGACTTGCAGAGTAAAAAAATCCAAAATTATATACAGCTACTTGAAATGTCTTACAACGTCTCAAATAAAGATATATAATGCAATCCTTAAATAAACAAACATGTCTATTTATACATTCCTTCATATGATTTCATTTAAAATATTTTTATATCGTTGTATTCATATTCAAATACAATGGTTTTTTTTTTTTTAAATTCATTATTTTTTCCAGAAGTACTAAATCTTTAATAGCCATAACTTCAACTTGGACCCCAGTATCAGCTGGTACAATTTGTACGTTCCATCAATCAATTTTCCATTTTTATCTCTAATTACAACCCAACTTTAGTTCAAACAATCAAGATAACTAATGGTGACATTCAAGAGAAGTTAAATATAAAAGACACAAAGATTACAAATGGAAATGTTGAAAGAGGACAAGAGCATTGATATCTGAATCAAACTATAGAAACAGTGGACCAAACTCTGTCATCCTTCTCCTCGAATTAGAGGAGTACAAAGGCCAAGTCAACTTTTGTGATGGAGATTCGGAAAAATACTCAATATCCAATACTACCAATGGAAAGTAAGAAACGAGTAAAGCAACCATTATCAAAAAGTGTAACAGAGGTATCAATCAGAACGGTATGGCATGATATGAAGGTAACAAAGCAAGTCTGGCATCTATAATCTTCAAATGAAAATGATGTTATGTAAATTTCAGGGAACGGGGGAAAATTATCACTGATGTTGACATAGAAAGTTTAGTTTTGTCATGAATTCGTTTGAAATAAGAAAAGTGTTGATATAATAAATACATGGACATTGACAATACCATTTCCTTGTGGGTAAACTAGTAGCAGAAACAGCCTGAATGATGCAGCCCTTGAGGGGAATAATTGTGCAAGAAGAATCAGAATTGGACAAAGTCAGATAACCATCTTGGATTTTAGCATGTCTTCGAGCAGGAGAAACCTCCACCGTCTCCCTTTTTCTCTTCTGCTCCTTCGTTGGAATTTTCCCTGGTTCAAGAACCCAAACAATCCCCTAAGGCAGGATAAAATGATTTAAAATCCCAAAAAAACTCCAAAAAAACAAAATTACAACAACAACAACATCAACATCAACAATAATAATTTAAGCAATAAAGGGGATGCATACATACCTGCAAGTTGCAAATGGAATCAAAGGAATCTTGGGGATTACGAACTGCTGCATCTGCTGCATGAGTTTCTTTTTTGATCCTTTGTTTAATCTTACGATTCAATAGATTCAACACAAACAACACTACCAACACTTCAAAACTCAGAATTGCACAAATCCCCGCAACAAACCCAACGAGGAACCAACTCAACATCCTTTCTCGATCCTATTTATCTAATGTTTAATTCCATTTGCGTCTATTTTATCCCTTTTTTTTTTTGGAGAAAAAAAAACAAACTATTCCTTAAAACTTTTTTGAGAAAAAATTTAAGAAAAAAAGAATAGTAAATTCTAAAGGAAATTGTCTTTCTATACTACATTCTCCTTAAACTATTCCTTCTTCTTTTCCTTGCTCTTCCGGAATTAATGCACCATTGCACTCTATTCAATTTTTTTTAAAATAAATTGGAAAAAAGCTTGACCAAGCGTTGTCAGTTATGAACCAGGATTCATTCCATGTATTGAAAAAAAAAAACACAATATAATTATGAGAAAATAAAATAACTCGAAATTCTAATACACGCATGCAGGTAATAAAATATGCATAATAAAATTAAAATATAAATGACAATTGAGTCTTGGTTCGATTGTTATTATTACCGGTCCAGAAAGACGTGGATACGAATGTGCTGAAATGAGTTTATCCACCGGGGTTGAGATAAGTCAATGGATAATTTTAAGCATGGTATCAACTTAAAAATTATTAGATACTTTCACAACTGAATTAGATTTTCAAAAAAATTAAAATTAAAATATTATATTAAAATAAAGTTTTTATTTAATAATAAAATTAATGTTTTACTTATACTAAATAGCAAGGTTCAAATTCAATACACAAATTAGTGCTCGATGAACTCGTGACACTAACTTGGGAGCTTAAATAATAGTATAAAATTATCTAAATCCTTATAACACAAACTATTCTTTAATAAAAAAATTGTATTATTAGTATTGTTCGTTTTTATTATTTTATATTTATATTTTTTGTATTTTTATATATTTTGTCAGTTAATTGCCGTTGGGAGGAGTGGTATCTGTTAAAGGCAGTTAGTATAATATTAGATCTGTTGATGGCCGGCCTGAAATTTAAGAGAATTCCGGTAAAAATGTTAAGCTCGAAAAAATAAGTTTAGACAATCTAAAAAATGAGATTAGACAAAAAATTTAAGCTCGTTAAAATATGGGTTGAGCTTGGATTTGAACATTCAAAGCTCGAGCTTGGTCTAACTTATAACACAAAAAAATATTAAATTTATAGTAATATGTAATACTATATTGTAAACATTAAAAAAAAAGGCATGCCTAAATAAAATTTTAATAAATGAAAAATATATAAAATTATTAAATATTAAATTAAAAATAATATAATTATTTTAAATTTTTAAAAAATTAATATAGGTGTACTAAAAATAAGCTAATATGGATGAGATTAAGATAATATTTCGATCCATATTTCAAGTTGGATTAAGTTTAAGAAAACATAAAGTTAGAAAAATAATATTATGTCTCTTAAAGGAACGAATTATTAATCCCAAATTAACACATATGCCAAATCAAATTTTGTAACTTTCACCATGATTAAAGATAGATATAAATGTTCTCTTATTCATCTGCTCTCAACAAAGTTAGAAAAATAATCCTACACAACCTTTACCTTGTAATATTGTTCACGGCAAAGAACATCAAAATAAAATGCCCTATGATTACAATATGATAGTATTTACAGTCTTAAACTCACATACTCGTAGATTTATAATGGACAATAGGTAGCAAGAAAAGAAAACATAACCAACCTCTTCTTAACTACTCTATTGATTTTTCTTGAATCTCGAAGTTGAGGACGGCGATTTAAGGTTAGGCTCTGAAGTCCTAATAATGAACAAAAATGTTTCAAGAAGCATGCCAAAAACCAATCCAAGAATACCTCCAGCAGAATTCTGCAAATATAATGAACAGTATCAGCATATTCAGTCCATGCTAAATAATCTAAACTAAGGCATCCATGAGGCCATGACATTACTACTTAAAAATTTGAGGTTGGTAATCTGAAAGTACCATGATAGGACTGTGGTTAAACAACGCTCTGAATGCAAAATAACCAAGCAAATACCCAGTAAACATTGTCAGAGCAACATGTAAACCTGTTCATGCATACATCACCGGAATTAACTACGAAGAAGAATCTCACAACAGCAATATATATATTGGAAGTAAGTTCTGCAACAGTTTGATTGTTCCTTTAATTACTTAAGTTTGAAATTTTGCAAGAAACCATATGAAAATTATATGCAAAGAAAATACTAACCAAAGCCAATTTGATCCTTATAAGTAGAGAAAGGTTCATTGAGATCCTTCTTCGGCGTGATATCTTTAACAAGCTCTTGATACTCTTTCCTCTCTGCTAGTTCTTTAAGCTTCCTTAACCTCTCCTTCAATTCTTCGCTCTACAAATTCAATTTTTTTTAAAAAAGCACAAGTTAATTTAAAAATGCAACCATGATAGACCTAGAACGCTAGAATCTAAATCGTTTCCAATTTACCTTCTCTCTGGGTTTAGGACTGGTGAAAATGAAATTAGATCCGGAGAAGAGAGAAATCAATCCAGGCCTGGAGTCAAAAGCTGATTCCATCCATATGCTTCGGATCTGCTTGTACGGTGCATTGGCTGCTGAGGAAAGAGTGAGAGCGAGTTCTCGGAGTTCTTCAGAGAGACGGCGGTCAATGGAGGCTGAGAGAAGAAACAAGCGAATGGATTCGGTCACAGTTATCACGAGACCGGGTTTCTGATCGTCGGAACTCATTTTTTTCATTTACTGTGAGAAATGGAAATCCGTGAGGGAAGTGGTAAAGCTTTACTACTCCAGGAGTGGAGAATTTCGCAAGACAAAACCCAAACGACGCAACTTTATTGAATGGATTGCCAAGGTTTTAATAAACAATCAATTTAATTGCATAAAAATCCAACAGAAAATTAGATATCACAACAGAAAATGTACAGAACCACAATATACTGACTAAGATTAATACAAGTAAACGTTGTAACTCTTACACAGCCAGGTAAGTTCTTCTTAGCAATGACAAGGAAAAACAAAAAGGGTATCTAATCGGAGCACTTTCGATATCGCAATCCCAAGAAAAACTGTAAAAAGTAAATCCACTAAAGTTTAAAACAAAAATTCAGAACCATTAGAGCAGGAAAAAGAAGAGAGATTTTTTAATAACATACATCTCAGACACCATAGGAATCACATTCAAAATATTCTATTGCATTATAAAAACACTAACTAGTATATCTTCAACAAGAGAAATATTCTTCTAAAGAAACAAAATTATTCAATGTAGACAAAATTTCATAGCACACACCTCAAAAATTTTAACAAACAAAAAGAAAAAGAAAATCCTGAACTACTAGAATTAAAGAAACCTATAGCAGGCAGAAAAATGTAAAGCAACCTTCTTTGTAGCAGGCATGGCCTCAAGTATTATAACCACAAAGAATATCTGATAGCAATATATATATTGTCCAGATAAGTCTCTGGTAGGTGCTTATATTCATGATATTCAACAGCTATTGTTAAAATATAGGAACTGTAGATTTGAATATATTCCACGAATGGCAAACAGTCTAGCGCATATTTTAGCAACTGAAACGTTGAAGAACAAGAAGGAAATTAACCTGGTAGGAAGCGTTCCTGAATCTGCAGAAAAGCAAGAAGAAAGGGATAGGGCGGGAGAACCACACTGAATATGAAAGGAAGAAGATAAAATATGGAGAGTTTGAAATGAGATATCAACGGATTCGGTGGAAAAAAGCTCTCCTTGGAAATCAGGACAAGACGGCAACAGATCGGTTTCTGATAGGGCAGAGAAATGGCTGTTTAATGCGGTTCTAGAAACTAAAAGCAACTATACTTGGAAGTTCTTGGGCCACGACCCACGAACAGTATAGTTTGGATCTAGTAGATTTACATAGCATTTTTTTTTCCGGTGAAAGTATCAAGAAGATCCCTATATCATGAAAATTGTATCAAATTAGTCTACTTATTATTAAATAGATTAATTTAGTGTTTATACCATTAAAAAGAATCAAATTGAAATAGAATTAACATTTAGTGTTCTAAAAAATATCATTTACGGTTTAACAAAGTTAAAACGAAATCTTTTGACGGTAAATATTTCTATTATAATTTAGACTCTTTTTAACACTATAAGGACTAAACTGAAACAATATATATAATATAAGGATCTTCTTGGAATTCAACCTTTCTTTCCTGCTTGGAATTTGATATTATTAATAAGGCAAATGAATAAATAAATATAAAACTTGTGCTCCTAAATCGTCTCTTTTGAATCTGTGCTTCATTTTCGTTGTTTCTCCGTCTGCTTATCCACGGCCGAGAAGTGAGCCACCTCTTCTCTTTCTACAAGATTTCAGTTCCTTTTTCTGTATATATATATACATTTTTTTTTCATTTTTGCTGCCATTGAAAAATTTGGCTACCTTAAGTGTATAAATCTGTATCTGGGCTTGTCAAAGTTTCTCCTAGAACTGTTAGTTCTGTTTCAACTATTATCTGAATTTTTATTTTTTGCATTATTTTGCTCATGGGCTTTGTCATTCCCTATCTTGTTCATTCAGTTTGTTTTTCTTTACTTGTATATGTTTAAAAAGCACTATTGGCTAAATGGCGGAGAGTGCCGTAATTTAAACTAAAGTCATTTCGTTTGGATTTGTTGTTTTACAAGTCCAAAAAGCTAGGTTTTTGCAGGGAAACTATTTCATATAAAATTAACCCAACTTGTTGTGGGAATTGTAAATACTGATTTCCATGTTGGTTTGGTGTAGGCAATTGTTGTCAGATATTCTTTGTGGTTATAATACTTGAGGCCATGCCTGCTACAAAGAAGGTTGCTTTACATTTTTCTGCCTGCTATAGGTTTCTTTAATTCTAGTAGTTCAGGGTTTTCTTTTTCTTTTTTTTTTAATTGTTTTTCTTATTGTTTGTTAAAATTTTTGAGGTGTGTGCTATGAAATTTTGTCTACATTGAATAATTTTGTTTCTTTAGAAGAATACTTCTCTTGTTGAATATATACTAGTCAGTGTTTTTATAGTGCAATAGAATAGTTTGAATGTGATTCCTATGGTGTCTGAGATGTATGTTATTAAAAAATCTCTCTTCTTTTCCTGCTCTAATGGTTCTGAATTTTTGTTTTAAACTTCAGTGGATTTACGATATCAAAATTGCTTCGATTAGATACTTTTGTTGTTTTTCCTTGTCATTGTTAAGAAGAACTTACCTGGCTGTGTAAGAGTTACAACGTTTACTTGTATTAATCTTAGTCAGTACATTTTCTACTGTGATATCTAATTTTCTGTTGGATTTTTATGCAACTAAATTGATTGTTTATTAAAACCTTTAGTTGTACTAACTTGTATTAAGGTTTTTAATCTTTTATATAACTATGGATATGTTTATTAACCTTTAGACTTTCTCGTTGACCTTCCTGTTTCTTATATAGTTTTTTGGTAAAATGTCAAGAAAGCTTGAGATCTGGTTTTCGGTTATTCTATTGTGTAGAATTTTTTCAAGATATGGTGAACTTTCTTATTGGATTTTCCCCTTTACCAGAGTTCTGATTGCAGTCACATTGGCTATGCATTCAACAAGTTGATGAAGCAAATTGGACATCCGGTTGAGTTTGAACTGCCAGATTGCTTTAATAAGTGGAAAGACACGCCATACACCGTTATAAGGCGCAGTATCCTTTTCACATAAGTTTGTAATTGTTCTTCCTCCACAATTTATGTTTATCATTAAATGGCCCATTTCGTGCACTACGACCTTTATCTTGTACTTTTCATCTTGTTTTTCTAAGAGATATGACTTTACTTTGAGCTTAAATGTCAGTTTGTTTTTTATTTTGTTGGTTTAACAACTTAAGACATATATCTCACAAAGAGGATTAAAAGGCGCCTGGAGGATGATGGAATTTTCTGTTCTTGCACATCATCATCACCTGGTTCTTCTGTGTGTGGCAGAGATTGCCACTGTGGGTAAGATTTGTCTCAGTTTATCAGAATTCATGATTGAACTACATTATAAATGATAGTTTTTGGATTTTAAAGCATGAACATATTACATTTTTCTGGTTTGCTCTCACATTATTTTGATTTATCAGAAATTTATTGAAGTGAATTTCATCTTGAATTTCATCTTGAGCCTTCAATGGTATGTTACAGTTAGATTAGAACCCCATATCAGCACGTGACTATTGCACCAAAATAATTGTTGTTAGAAGATGCTTTTATCTTTACTTATATTCTTTTATTTTACATTATACCATGTGGGAGGTCTGATTAGCCTCGCTTTATGGATTTGTAGTGGGTTAAGTTTGGGGAAATTTCTGCTCATGTTTTATCATCTTGGTATATACAAGGGTTATCATAGTATCACTGTGCATGGTCAATATTGCTGGAATTTTTTGCAGCAGCTAGATAGGTGTTTGGGAACTGATGGTTTTTTTTGGCAGTAGCATCCATTGATAGGATTTTGAAAGTGTATGGTTCTTATAAACTACCTTGCTCGGACCTGAGTTTGACACTTGTGCTGACACATTTCTGAACATGGGTATGGGGATATTTCCCTTGAAGGATTCTCCAAATACATGGAAAAACTTGGGAAAATCGAACATACCTATCTCAGGATACATACCTATATCCAACATTCACACAAGTTCGAGTAAACCTAGCTTATAAATATTTAGTATGTAGATAACTTTTTTTATTTTTGGGGGGGGGGTTGTGTAGATAACTCTCTTTTTTTGGTGTTATGGACATCAGCCTAATCTACTGTACCAGCAGAGAATTGAGATTTACCAAGAACGAACAAGGAAAAGAGAGAATAATCATGCATTTTCATTGAAATTAATACTGTTTGAGAACTCACTGTCGCTGTTACCTTCATGAACCAAATATAATATTTTGTGGGCTTAGGCATAACATGCCATTTGGTAATTCGTTATGCATTTATTATGACGTATCTTCTTACTCTGTGGAAGTAGTATGGAGTTGTGTATGTAACTTTGTTGCTTCATGCAGGATGCTACTGTCTAGTTGCTCTTCTGGCTGCAGCTGTGGGAGTTCATGCCTCAATAAACCATTCCAACACAGACCTGTCAAAAAACTGAAATTGATTAAGGTATAGTTTGATTTTTTTTTCTGTTGTCTTGATTGAATCTGTGTTTTGCTGAAGCTTTTATCAGAACCATGTCTAAAGGGAATAAATATTCTTTTCTTTATTGCTGAAACCTTTTAAGATCTGTATACTGGAAGGAGCCAATGTCTTCCAAAATAACAGCTAACCTTGCCTATTTAATAAATTTTTGGGGGAAGAATATAACATGGATTTGTTGGCATGACACTGTTAATAAAAGTTCTTGTGTCCATGTGCCTAGAGACAATTTGTGCATTTTGTTGGAAACCAGTCACTCTCAATTGTAGTTTGTTGTTTGTACACATTGAAATGTGAAGTTAAATGGGATAATATTTGTAGACCGAGAAATGTGGAGAGGGCATTGTAGCTGATGAAGATATCAAGCATGGAGAGTTTGTAATAGAATATGTCGGGGAAGGTATGCAACTCTTGCTCTATCCACTGCAGTTGCTATCCCTATTCTAAGCATCATTTTTTTCTCTTGAACATGCTTGTAAATTTTTAAATCGTATTTTTTCAATGTAGTTATTGATGACAAAACATGTGAGGAGAGGCTTTGGAACATGAAGCATCGTGGAGAAACCAATTTCTACTTATGTGAAATCAATCGTGATATGGTAATTGATGCCACATACAAGGGGAACAAATCCAGATATATAAACCATAGTTGCTGCCCCAATACTGAGATGCAGAAATGGTTCTCTACCTACCCATATTAGTACACTTGCATTGATATCAAGTGATATGCTATTCTTACACTCTTTTGTTTATTTTACCTTTCTTAGGATAATTGATGGTGAAACAAGGATTGGCATATTTGCAATGCGAGATATAAAAAAGGGGGAGCATCTGACCTATGATTATCAGTATGAGTGCTTGCCTGACTCTCTACCTGTGAATAGAAATATGTTTGTTGCATTTCATGCACTGATAATAAAATCTGAAGTTTTAAATCGACCCTTTACCATATAAAATGCTGAAGCCACTGGTATTCGTTCCTTTGACATTTGTAGTCTTAGTACAATCTAACAAATTTAGCAGGTTTGTTCAATTTGGTGCAGATCAAGATTGTCACTGTGGTGCCGCTGGCTGCAGGCAAAAACTTGGGGTCAAACCTAGCAAGTCAAAGATGTCATCAGATGCTACATTAAAGCTAGTAGCATGCCAAGTGGCAGTGTCCTCTCCAACATTGAAAGCTGTGCTATTTGGAAATGAAGTATGTGTTAAGAGGCTTTTTGACACTATCAAGAATAAAAGATGTGTTTTAAAAATGCCTTTTCTATTTACTTTGTGGTTATAATTTTCTATCTTCTGCAATTTGGTCATGGACAGTTTTAATTGCTTGCCGGTATTGTCAGTTTCAGTTGTAGAAAATGCAATAACTTGGAATGGTGTTTTCTAGGCTAGTACGTATGGTTGTGTTGTATTGTGGAAAAGGTGATTCTTACAAAATGCTTTTTGTTTGTCGACTTTAGAAGGTTTTGTTTTTTAAAAGAGAAAAAAGAACTGCATAAGATCTTACTTTTACGATGTCTTTATTGCATATTTGACAAAGACTATTGTATATCAGCTGTTAAAGATTTTCTGATTGTGCCTGGCAAACATTATTCAGTAGAATAAAATTACAACTTCTGTGTTGTGTCTATTTTTGCTCTTGCCGTAAAAACAAATTTTGTATGCTATTTTTCCAGTTATAATTGAAAATCCCAGGAACTAAAATCTTTCTGATTTAGGAATACCTAGTGTATTAATAGTTCCTCTTATGTTATAACACTGTAGCTCTATGGATGCATTTATTTTCAGAGTCCAGCTCAGTTTATTTTATTTTTTTTGAAATTTCAATTAGTTTATATACCACTTTCAGGAAGGGCAGTATCATCTCTTGGAGTTTCTATAATACTATAAATTGATATACCAGAGCTCTTTATTCCCAAGAAGAACCTTAGAAGTTTTTTCCCTTTACTGATCTATTCACTCCTTAGCTCTCTCCCTCCTAGTTCCTTGGATTCTTTTGTAATTTTTGGCTTTTCACATCCATGATGTATACATTATGACCCATTTTTATTCAATCTTGACTAAGTTGTTTTATTCTTTTTGGTTATGCGTTGTAGCTTTGAGCATTCATTGAATCACTTATTTGGGTGTCATATGCATATTGTAGACTTTGGCAAAAACTTGAACTAATTGTCCCTTTTTCTTTTTTTTGGATTAACCAGAATGGAGGTTTGCCTGTCGGTAAGTGAATTATTCTTTATGCTCTCTTTATATTAATATTTTACGGGGATAAAATGTTTGAAGCTGGCACTTAAATTTCAGGAACTTCTCAGCATGATTATAATCAACGACAGTTACGTTTTCGGTGTTGCATTGGTGAAGTGATAAAAATATCTCGTCCAATAAATGATAGGTAAATATGAAAATTTTGACTTTTTGAATATTGTGTTAGGTTTAGTTGTTAAATGATGTGTACTTATGATTGATTTCTTTTTTCAAAATAAGTGATAATATCATCATGAAAGCCAAATTTGCTTTGAAGAACTTCAGTCAGTTTTGTAGACAAGGGAAATTCACTTCCATATGTTTCAAGTGAGGAATTCAATAGGGTACATAAAGAAGTTACTTGTTGGCTTAGAGAGAAGATAGTGGGAAACTGGATCAGAGTTAGAGCCTGCTACCTTAGGAAACTAAATATTTACAGTTTGCCCTTCCAGTTTTCTGGTTTCCATGAAGTTTGCAGCAGGTTTATTAAGTATGGCATGGTTTATTGCAATAATCACACCACACCCATGATTTTTCTTCAAGCCCCATTCGTTGTTGTAGGATGACCAATTTGCATCCTGATTATCAATCTATTTTGTGTGATCCTTGGAAGCCATTGTGGTGGTTTCAAACTAGCTGATTGTTCCTTTTTTTCTCTCAACATAACATGACGTAAGGTCTCTTCCCTCTGTGCTTCTAAAAAAAACTTTTCCAATAGGAGGAAGGGGCTTCCTATCTAGTATACTCCCTTTTGTTTCATCAAACTCAACATTAATCTTGCCGAAGTTTTGAAATTTCTATCACTTTCCTCAGTTTGCTTATGATAGTCATCAAGGTTTTTCTATTCATAATCATTAAACAAATCTAAATCCTGCCAAACCCTTAGAGCATTGAAGTACTAGGTTAGACTACCTTCTTCTTGTCAAGCCCTTCCAATCTTTTCTAGTAAATCATAAATTTGGAAATAGTTGTTGAGATCAGAATACATCTCAACCACATTAACCTTGAATTTCTTTGCAGTGGAATAACACATTTGATTCACACTTATCTTTTCATCCATGGTGCCATGACCATTGGAATTTTCTCCCAGATAACATGTTGGGTCCATCTTCTTGGGAGCTTAAGTCTTACTGGTAAGTTATCCCATTTTTCCTCTTCCTTGGATATACATCTAGATAGATTGCAGCCAATATGGAAGGTTTCCTTCATGGAGTCAAATGGTGGTGATTTGGACAAAATGTAATTCATTTTGATACAATCAGAGTAGGATTGTTTTTTAATAGAGGATACTAAGGAGATTTCAGGCATGATAAAGAGATAGGCAGAGACTAGAGATGCAGGAATTATTCTATTTGGACAAAAAAGCAAATAGTTCAGCAATAAATTAAAGGCATAATCGTAAAAAAAACCCTCAACGTTTGGGGGCTTTTGGTTTTCTGCTCTTAACCTTTTTATTTTTTGATTGACACCCTTAACGTTACGATTTTTTCAGAAATCAGTCCACTTTTAACAGTCAATGTGAGTTGACCGTTAATCAAACTGTAGGTCAACATAGTAGCTCATGTGGCATGCCACATAAGCACACGACGTCATATATGACGTCATTTATTTAACTTTTTTTTTTTATTTTGCTTCCATTTTCTTTCTTCTTCCCTCTTTCTCTCTTCCCCTGCAAATCACACCATTGAAGGATTCTTCTAAAACCCAAAGCTTTAAATTTGCTCTTTAATTAATAATTTAAAGCAAACCCTTTAAACACCCTTTATTTTTAGGGGAATGGCAGTGCCAGATTCGAGCTGTCCTTATGGACTCAAATTGATGATAAACAATTACCTGTACGCCGTTGATGGGTTAGAAATCTAGGCCGCCATTGAAACCTGGGTAACCGAGTACTGTTCTTTCTACTACCCATCAGATGAAACAGTTAAAAATGACACTGAAATCCAATCATGGTGGTCGGAGGTCAAAAACGAAGGCCACGGCGATTTAAGAAAAGAACCATGGTGGCCGGAGATGAACACATTAGCCGATCTCACCCAAGCATGTACCATTATCATATGGATAGCTTCCGCTATCAATTTCGGACAATACCTATACGCTGGATACCTCTCAAATAGACCAATAGTCAGCTGTCGGTTCATGCCAAAACCAGGCACCAAAGAATACGACGAGCTCGAAAACGACCCAGATTTGGCTTTCTTGAAAACAATCACCGCACAGTTCCAAGCTTTACTGGGTGTATCACTTATAAAAGGCTTATCGAGGCATGCAACCAATGAAATATACTTGGGGCAAAGAGATACAGCGGAATGGACCACCGACAATGAACCCTTAGCCGCATTTGAAAGATTCGGGAAAAAACTAGTGGAAATTGAGAGTAGGATTATGGAAAGAAACAATGATAGTAAATTGAAGAACAGAGTTGGACTAGTGAAGGTGCCGTATACATTATTGTATCCTAATACATCGGATTATAGCAGAGAAGGTGGGCTTATAGGGAAGGGAATCCCCAATAGTATCTCGATATAAAGCTCTTTGCCATTGGCAAGCTTTCCATGGCAGGAAAGTATCAATTTATGGGAATATAATAGGTTTGGGTTTTAGAAGAATCCTTCAATGGTGTGATTTGCAGGGGAAGAGAGAAAGAGGGAAGAAGAAAGAAAATGGAAACAAAATGAAAAAAAAAAAAAGTTAAATAGATGACGTCATATATGACGTTATGCGCTTATGTGGCATGCCACATGAGCTACTATGTTGACCTATAGTTTGTTTAATGATCAACTCACGTTGACTGTTAAAGTGGACTGATTTCTGAAAAAATCGTAACATTGAGGGTGTCAATCAAAAAATAAAAAAATTAAGGGCACGAAACCAAAAGCCCCCAAACGTTGAGGGTTTTTTTACAATTATGCCTAAATTAAAGGTTGAAACCAAAAAAAAGAAAAAAAGAGGCCAAGTATTGGCTCTAATACTTAGTATTAATGGTTTGTCCACAACCATACTTCTATTTTAAGAGTCCTACCACATACCAAAAACAACTGCTAAGTGTCCACATCTCAAGTGTTCGATCAAATGCTAAAAGGAATGGATATCATGATTGCTGGTGACCAATTTGGTAACTTCATGGTAAATACAAAGGTAGACCCTCTAACTAAACAAAACCAAATCATAGCAATCTCTACCTATCCCTCTTCATTATCCTATGCATCAAACTCTCCTACACCCATCACGAGATAGCGATCAGAACCAACTGTACTCCCTTATCTTATTCATTAATCCTTTCTAAACTCATATCCAACAACCTGTCCTTTCCTTTAAACCTGATCCTGAGAACTTCAATTTTATATCCGAAAAGTGTAATAAGTCTAAACTTGCTGGATTACCTAGTAAAATGGATATTTGAGATGATGGAGACTCATTTATTAGTTCTTGAATTGTTACAAATGTGCTGTTATTTATTACTAAAGACATGCTTATGGGAATTGGTGACAAAGAAGCTTAGTTGGGTTATTTTTGAAAATTGTTAATGTTGGTGAAGTTTAAAGAGGTTTATTCACTGCAATTGATGCATGTGTGAGCACTAGACAAATGCCAATCATTCTCGACTTCCTTTCACCAAGTTTATCATGGCTTTGAGCTTGAGGACAAACTCTTTCTCCAAGAGGGGACTATTGTTGTGGACACTTAGTAGAAGTTATTATTGGTATGTGGTAGGACTCCTAAAATAGTTGTTTCCTGTAGTACGTTATTTAGTTTGAAATGACTTTCCTTGATTATTGTAGTAAGCAATCTCTATTTAAAGAGACAATGAATAAAACAAAGGAAAGCAGAATTTTTATCAAAACCCTAAAGAGATCTAGGTCTCTCTCTAACGAGTCCTAAGGTTCCAAGCTCCATGTGATGAGTCTAAACCGCTAATCAAAATGAAGGAAAGGCAATTAATCTCGACTTCCTTATCAATCATATTGTGAAACGATCCTATTCTTACATATCCATAACGCTCAAAATCTGTTTCTATATTTGGTATAGATAGACTCCTGGGAAGATTGCGTATTGGCTGTGAGATGATGATATCTATTTGTTCCAAGTCTGGTTCAGTGTCTAAAGGTTTTAGGCTGCAGATTTTGAAATCTTCTGGTTTCAGGTTTGGTTCGATGTCAATGGTCTTAGATTGACTTGGATAGGATAGAAATCCAATGGTCTCAGTAAAGATCTTGGATGGATATGAATTTTCTCGACTTTGCTCCTTTATTTGGTAATCCCACCTATCTTCTCTTGAATTATTCCGCTGAGCCACTTCAAGAAGTTCTGTTTTTTCCTTCAACGGCTCAGTTTTGTTGAGGAGTGTAAATGCAATTTGATTCACTAAATTTTTGTTCTCATGGCTCTTCACCTAACATGCACAAGAGTTTTTTGCATGGTTCTATTATCACTTGGACTAATTCTTCTAGATTCTGATGTAGCCTCATGTTAGTGTTGTATGATGCGTAAAAGCAAAATCCGGTAGTTCTGTCCATTTCTTTTGTGTTGCTCCTCTATATGGTATAGGATTTTAGAAAAGAAGTCCTTGGAATTGTTCTTAAGTTTGTTCTTAAGTTAGCTAAGTTTTTGCACTTTGCTTCTTTAGTTGAGTGTATAAGGAATTAATGACTGAATAATTTTTGTCGTGTTTCATTGTTTTCTTCTGTTGCTCTTTTATATTTGTTAGATGTCCTAGGTCCTGATACTGTTTATACAGAATCTTATAAATCTCATTCCTGGCTGAAAATTTTCAGTTATTTTGGAATTATTAAACGATTTGACAAGTATTCAAAAAAGCACCTGGTAAGAAAGTCTATTCTTTTCTTTTCTTATTATGATTATTATTTTATTTTTAAAAATTTAAAGATATGCAAATCAAGTGCTTTTATGTGGTCGCAGGTCATGTTTGAAGATGGTGATGTTGAATTTCTGGATCTGTCGAAAGAGGATTGGGAGCTTATCACTTTGTAAGGTCAATTTTTTAGGTAAGTATTGTTGGGAATTTATATAAACATGAATTAAGATCAAAACAAAAATTATAGAAATCAAATTTCCAAGCAAGAATCTCACTACGATTCTGTTTAATATGATATCAGCAATAACTACAAACTGTAGGATTTATTCCTTAGATCTTTGTAGAGTATCGACCAAGCCACAAAGCAATAGATACAGCTAACTGTAAGCTATGCACGTTCGGCATCTAATGGTGATCCACACAAAACAATGAGAACATCTCCGAAAAGAGAGATTGAGTTATTAGGTACATTAATGCTAGTTAAAATGTTTCCTTCAATGGGTAGAGTTTCACCAAACAATTTGGCAGCCACTAAGACTCTTAGGAAACCCTTTGTCTAGTGTTTTGTGACAATTGGTAAACAATGACAATCTTATAATTCTTTTTGCAATCTTCATTCCAAGCACTTTACACTGTTAGTACAAAAACAACAATCTCAAACTTATTGATAAGGAATTACCTATTAATATAAAATAATGTATACTATAGTATAGCATATATCTTATAGTCAATCTGGTTGACTATGAAGGCATACGCTAACAAGTACACCACATAGAACTACCAGCTAAACACTTAAATTGCCATAATCATACCTATAACTGCTTGCAGTTCCAATTTAGCACATATGAAATAAACAGGAATTTGTACGACTGTTTGTAGATAATCAGTTTACTTGCCATCAAGTTGAGTTTCAACATCATAAAAATGATGGGTTCAGAAAGTTAAATCTCTGTTCTTGTCTTCCTGTTTTCAATAAAGATAGTGAGAATCTTATATTTGTTAGATGTCATAGGTCCTGATCCTGTTTATACAGAATCTTATAAATCTCATTCCTGGCTGAAAATTTGTTGTGTTGTGTTGTGAGGTGACATTGTATTTGGCAGAATCTGGATATATCTCTTATTAGATTAATAGATTGTTGTAAATTTATGTGTCTGGAACGGATTGTCTCGCAGGTACTGTTGTTGAAGAAGAAATGCTAGCGAAAAGCCCGATAGACCAAGAAAATGACTGGATTTGATTGCATTGTTACAGAGCAATGTCCTTGTAGTGCTTTTTTTTTTTTCTGCATATTGAGATACTTACCATTGTCACTTCTCATCTTTTCAAGTGTTACCATCTTGCTGACTGCTGTATCAAAGGCCGAGAAGGGATGTTATGTTTGTCAGTAAAGCAACTAATGGTATGGACCCATTCATGATGGTTTGATCAACTAATGCAATCTGTGTTTTGGCTGACTTTTACTTAATGAGGAATGGTTCTCAATGCAATAATAAAGGAGAAAAATAAAATCAACACCCCAAACAAACAAACAAAAAATCTAGCCAAAAGATGAGTTCAATAACTTAAGTTGCATCATCAGAAACAAAAGAATTAGGAGCCCATCAGAAAACATCTTCGTCCCTTAAACTATCCAGATCTTAGGGACCATTATCAAGCAGCGAGCATCGGAGTCTATTCTGACGGATCAGTCCACCACTAGTCTTTCTCCACTCCACTGCGTCATCTGCGAATGAGGGCTTGTTTCTCCTCTGCGAATACCTTTAGTAGCTAGTAGATGTGCCATACCATTCCCCTGTCTTGGTGTTTGTTCTGCATGTAATAGTTAGTCTTTGGCGATACCAAAATATTGTTATTATAGAATGTAACCAGTTCTTTCAACCAAATCATTGTATTATTATACATAATTGAATAAGGTCATTCCTCCTAACTAAACGCGCCGTTAGGTAATAAATAATTTCTTTTCTTATTTTGGCATCAAATTTGAATCAAACAAGACTAATCTAAGAGAAGAGTCAAAACTAGAAAGTGGTGACTGTCTAGTCTCTTCGAAAATAGGAGATGAAAGGTTTGGCTATTATTTTGATTTGGACCATAAACGAAGGCTCCTAATTACGATATATGTTATATTTAAATATGTTAAGACGAGTTATACGTAAGCTTAATTAAGGTAGTTGTTACCATATCTTTAGACATACTTGTCAATATATTCTACAAATCCAAAAAAAAATTCATCCTCTATTAAACATCAAGATCATTTCATAAACCATTCTAGAAATTTATTTTACTAATTAAAAATTAACAAAATATTATTTTTTATTAATATTACTATATATTATAATTAATTTTAATTCAAAATAATACATTTTTGCCACATGATCATTTAAAGAGATGAAATTGAGCCAACCCATATTTGATTAAAACAATGTATTATTTAACCTCATTCAAATTCATTAGTTACGTACCGATTTTTATTTTTTATTTTTGCCAAAAGTTATATACCGATTAGTACAACAAAATTAGGGAAAGTATACGGAAAAACAATTTTTTTAATATTATATTGATATTTTTTATTTTATTTTTTTTATTCTATTAGTATTAGATTAGCATCCTATTTTATTAGTATTAGATTAACATTAATTAATGATCCCGTAAATCTTTTCTTTTCTGATTAACTGATGGTGTCAATCCTAATCCTATGTTACATTTTGTCTTCATGGACTGAAAAGAAAGGGAGTTCAACAAAAAAAGAACTGTTCCATCAACATTACTTCAACCAATACGGGTGCTACAAGTGAAAGAGATGAATTGAAATGCATCAATATAATAATATTTAGGTCTAATTATAAATATTATTAAATTTAAGTTCAATTGTATAAAAATATTTAAATTTTGATTTTGATTCATATACTAAGTTAAAATTTGAGTTTCGATCTTTATGCTTGAATTTTTTTTATATAATTTGGCACTTCAACGTTTATAATATTATTAGTTACTGTAAATATTTTATTTTAAACAAAATGTTGACGTAAATTTAAACATTTGTTAACATCATTAATTTTTTTTTGTTAAATTCAAATCCGTTATAATGCCTTTATTGTAACATGATTATCGAGTGAGCTTTTTTTTAATTTTTAGAATATCAACAGTGTTAATAATTGAACCTAAAATTTTAATTTTAAAAAATAAAAGGGCTAAATTCTTAAAAATAAAAAAAATTAAAGACTAAATTCTAAATATACAAAAAATACAAAAACTTAACACATATTGTAACTTTTAAATTTTAACTATTTAGTCCAAAATAATTAACTCAACACGGAACATGGGTGAGACTAGTATCAATTCAAAGTAAAAGTCAAAATGCTATAAATGTAATTATGAAATATGTTAAAATTATAAAAATATTTTATTAATATTAACAAAAATTCTTCAGGTTTTATAGGCTAAATTGAATTTTGTTATCACTAAATCTTTTTGCCATTCACCCTTGACTTGATTTGACCAGAAAATTTGAGTATTAAAGTACAAATTTAAATCACTATATTAAAATAATACATAAATTCCTTAAAATTATTAAAGTTACATGAGACTTTGTTATTAAAAAATAAATAGTATTAAAATAATTAAAACATGTATAAATTTATTTTATATTACAAAAGAAAAAATATAAGATTATATACATTAAAAAATAAGATTAATAATTGATATGCCAACAATGTATTTTTTTATTTCATAATTTTAAAAAATTGTCATGTGTCTTTATTTTAAATTATTTATTTATTTTAATATTTTACTATAACCTTGTAAGCACAAACCACCCCTTCACCATTCTTGTAGAGTCCAAAACTAATGTGTACCAAATATTTTCCCTTAAAAATAAAAAGCAAAATTTATCTTAAATATTATAACTATTTAACTTTTTATAATGAAAAATATTAGTAGCATAATTAATATTAAATACATCTATTTAATTGACTGAAGAGCTAATAAGGATATTAGACAAATAAAACTCAAAACCAAAATTGCTATCAAATTTATCGTACAAAATTACAATTTTTTTATTAAAAAATCAAATTAAATAAATATGAAAAAGGCCAATATTATATTTTTATAAATTCATTTGAAAGATTAAAATCAAATTGCAAAATTTCTAGGACGGAAACCGCTAACAGTGTAGACAACCAGGTTAAGCAACTGTAAAAGTACTATATCGGTTTCTATACTAGAATTTAGATTACATCTTATTCTCTCTACTCAAAATATAAATAATTTAGTCCCTATATTTTAGATTAAAGAACAAATTAGTCCTTTTTGTTAAAAAATTCATCTATTTTATACCGCTAAAATTTAACTTGATTGACAAAATAACAAGACAATGACACTTAACATGCCACGTATTGCTCATGCTGACAATAATCAATTTTTAACAGTAAAAATAGATGAAATATTTAACAGAAAAACCAATTTACTCTTTAATCTAACATACAAAAACTTATCTACCCATTTTTGTGTAAAAGGACATCGACTCGTAATATAATATAATGGCATCCATGGTTCTTGTATCCATAAATCTTTGTACAGAGCATTACAAAACTAATCTAAAATGATCTACATATTTGATTTAATAGAAAGATATTATTAATGCATGCTTAAATCTCTTGTATGATTAATCATGAATATATGGGTTTCTTTTCTTTTGGTAAATAAATGAATCAAACATCCCACGATTATCATACATTTCATGCAATTATTTTCAGAATCTTCTATCTTTGCTTTTATGTGTGTGCGAGTTTCATGCATAACATACAGACACAGCAAAGAAAATAAATCAAATCAAATGTTATGAATGCCTACGATGTTAGAATTATTGATAACTACAAGAAGCAGCTTGTTTCTACATCTAAGAAAAATATTTCCTACCAGATCTCGTAGACCGAGTCGGTTACAGTCACCATTAATGCAATCAAAGTATTCTCCTGTAATTTCATTTTTTCATCAACACAAGAATCACTGTTAAATTATGAAAAAAGAAAAGTATATATCACTATAACACATTAAACATGCATTATCTCCTACATAACTCCAACAGCCTAATTTTCTTGGCGAAACAATTACACCATGTTCATATAATCCTAATCCTTTGTCGACATCACGAAAAACAACGCCAACTATACACAACGCATGCCATAGATGTCATCTTCATAGCAAAGGTACCCTAGAATGCAGGACGAGAGAAATGAGGTGGTCTTTAATTATGTACACTACTGCAATTCCCTCCAACTGGACATGCAGTGCATCGTAAAATATTTATAAAGTTAGTTCCATGTACCAGCAGATGTGTTGTCATCCGCTTGTCTTGTAGTATCAGCTATGTCCGTGGTATATTCCCCTTCTAGAACTAGGCATTGGATCATCTGATAAATTTCAAAGAACTTAGATTAACCAAAACGGACAATAATGCACACAACTGAAGCTGTCAAGTTTAAGCCCAAAGATGCAAAGGCATGATATAGAAGACATGGATCATCTGATGATAATTCACTCAACGATTTGAACCCCTTATATTCATGCACTTTTGACAACCTTGACAGCTTTTTAAAATTTGATAACTGAGTTGATGTTACCAACTTATCTATATCTCAAATGCTAATCGTAAGTATATTGACATACATGCTAGCATAGCCCATACCAAAATGTCAAGAAAAGGACGAACCACATAACTACCACTAGGAATGTTCAAATTCAAAATCAAATTAACTCACTACTATAATAATTTTAAAAAGAAATGTTATAAGAAACAAACGGAAGGAAACAAAATCATAGCAGCAACAACTAATTTAAAACCATTCATCCAGTTGCTATATTTAGCCACCATCCAGATAAAATCAAACATAAATTACAATATCACATAGAAGAAAAGGGAAAGGAAATTTTACCCTCCTCATCTTCAGAATCTCCATTCTGGCTCGTGAAGAATGGGGTGAGGTAATTCCTATCTATTTCAGAGAATGATGCCGCACTGCAGGTTAAAATGGTTTTAAATAAAATAAATAAAAGAAACTAAATGATTAATTGATAGATCCCTGATCACAATTGAAAGTAAAAATAACTACATATTACCTTCTGTGGAACTCTTTCAGTTTCATCCTTAACTTATTCCCTGTTGTTTCATCTTCCTCGCGAGATGTAGGAACATATCCATTATTACCCTCAAAGCCCTGCATGAAATTATTGATTTCTATTACTGATGCTAAATCCACTCACAACTGTTCACCAATTTCCTTCTTTTTTTTTTAAATATTCACAACAAAACACAGCCATCATCATGATGGCAGCAGCAGTTTCCTTATTCAACATTTTTACTTGATTCTCATCAACTAACACTTCAGACAAAATCTGCAATAATCAGGTAAGGAAAATGCAGCAAAGTCTCCAACTTTCTGAAATAAAATATTGAATTCCCCCTCTTGTTAGACTGGCTACTGCCAACATGAAGTTGAGTGCTTCAAAAAAATTGGAAGAAGGTCCAGCGTGATTAAAGGGCATTTTATGAGATGGATCATTTCTCCACAGACTTTTGGATTACATTATTAAATATGTACATAGAAACACACACACCACATTCCTAAACATACAAAACAGAGGGGAAACACACACGCACACATCCCTAGACATACAAAACATATTTACTACAGGTGGGAGTTTATTGTAGACTACTAATTAAGTAATAGATAGCATAGTTTCTGTGGAGCTTACTTCTCCCAAGTGGGCATCGTGGCCATCCCCCACAACTTGCAGAGCTTCTAGCATCGTACCTGTTGAACCTCCAATTAACAACACCTGTCACATTTAGGGGGGGAAACCAATTAGTGAAAAGATAATAATCAACTACCACATTAATATTGTGATATATTTATAACTCTTGAAATGAGTACGAATACAGAAGATGCAGTCATCCACAAAACATTGCACCTGCAAGGTGTTATGTTAGTTTAACACTAGTTGCAAACTAGTGGTGAGATCATACCTTTTAACATGCTCATGAACTATAGTATATCACTAAAGCAAGCTAAAGAGTCAACTAAAAACACTTACATAAAAGAACAAAACCAAACTGTCTCAGTAACTATTAAGAGATGATGATGATGATGATGATGATGATGATGATGCAAACAAATTCACTATATTCTGATTCAGACAGTATTAATATTTTGAGGGTTATAGGATAAAGATTTCAAAGCAGAGGAAGAAGTCACTGAATTTCTAGTGAAACAATAATGCATGCTGGAAGTAGCATGAATTTGAGAGCCATATTTACTTAGAACAAAACCACTAATATACAAACCTATTATGCTAACTACTCTCGTTACAAGGATTAACCAACAATGACGTGACTATCACTTCAGAATTAGATGCATAGTGAAGGTAGCATAATTAGTGCCAATATTAGCTTTATACAGTTCATTATCAATATTAAATGTCAATTTCTTCTCCCAAGTTACTGGAAGGGAAAAGGACCATAGAACTACAGTATCAATGCTTTCAATTTTCTTTACCAGGAGAAGCTGAACATTTCAAAAGATATAGTATTGCATAGACTTGTAAATAAGCATTGCCTTCACATAAAAGCAATGAGCACTGAATGGATAACCAAATATATCACTTAGAAAAACTAAATTTCAAAACAAAATTCTTAAATTAAAGATATGACTTTTCTACCATACCGTCAAAACAACTATGGCAGTTGTTGCAGTGAATATAATCTGCCCGTGTCCTTCTTGAAGATCATGAACAGATTGCAGGGCAAGGGCAAAAGCCATTGCCCCTCGAAGTCCTAGTCAAGTAAAAAATAATTTAGTTTCTGGAAAGGAATATATCCAACGAAACTAGGATTTTTCTTACCACTGTAGCAAAGTGCTTTTTGGTGCTTCGAAGGTATTTGCCGATGTGCAGGACGAACCAAATTGATCAGATACGCACAAGAAAAGACATTAACAGCCCTAAAGATGTAAACACACAACCTCATTAATTACTCTATATAGGTCCATCGACAATAAATAATTTAAATTTTGAAAGATCCATAAATCTTTAGTTTTGAAGGTCCATAATATCATCATATATAACTCTTACCTGGCAATTGCAATAAATAACTGACATGATAATGAAGCAAGTCAAGGAACAACCATGAGACCGTAATTTAATGCAGCCACCAAACCTAGGTTCATAATAATAATTATAATACAAGGATACGATTGAGAAAAAGATAAATCCCACATGCGACCAGCTGTGCTTTTCCATGGCAATATCAAAACCCATGTATATAAATCTGCAAAATTGCACAAAATGGTTTTGCTTCACAATGGAAAAAGTTATGGCAAGGACAATAAATTAAATCAGTTCATATAACACAAAGATAACTCCTGTATGTAAATGTCTTACATGAATGTCTCAGCCAATGATGATATTAAGTGAAAAAAGTCGGATACAAAATGCTGAGAATTTTCTGATAAATTTGAGAATGTGTAGTGCTTCATCACCTAAAAGAAAAAAAAATGTCCATCATGCTGCATCAACATGTGACATACTACTACTCAATCAGCATTGTAGCTTCAACTTACAATTCCTGTGAACAATATTGAGACAATACCAGAGAGACCAAGACCTTCCGCAAGCATGTACCTAGAAACATAACATCTTTTCATAATTAACTGCCCGATGGATTCATTAACAATAAAAAGGTGGGAAAAACAAAGATCATAAAGAGTTGACAAAATTACTTACGAAAAGTAAGGAAAAAGGACAAAAAGACAGCACTCCAAGTTTTGAAGACTGCAGAAAGTAATAATGAGATGTCATGGTCAGGAATTTTCAAAATATTTGAATCAAAATACACTTCATAAAGGAACCAAAAGGTTGCAATCCAGTACTTACTTGTCAATATCTAGTCCAGCATACTTAAAGAGGTTCTAGGAGTTAAGGGTTAAAAGTACACAACATATAGTTTATGATATAAGACATGGAATATAAATATAAAAGACTGACAAGGAAGGATATTAGAGCAGAAGTAAATCCAACTCCAACCCCTGCATAACAACATGGAAAACATCTTATCTTAGTCATTGTGATTAAAAGTGCATAAAAATATTGAACAGGTAGAAAGATCAATGAGTAACAGAAAATAAATGCATGGACAAATTGAGATAAAGCATTTTCTTTCATTCTTTTTACGTAGTCTTCTATTTTTCCCATGAGGTGTGTTCTTACTCTCTAGGTTTCTTGCTAACCAAAATGGAAAATGATAACATTCACCAGTACACGGCATCAGGCATCTGTTGGGATGAAAAACTATATTACCATACTGCATTTTTAGTCTCTTCATTCTTCACCAATATAATTCAAAATTATGTTACTAGATTGAGTCAAGTTTTAGAAGGTTTTAAACACAGGGCCAGCAAATTGAGTCTTTATTTTTGACAAAGCAATATAGCAAAAGATGGAGGATGAATGTAAAAGGCTTTTCATGTTTCTTGCACTTAAATCCTATTTTATATAAGATCTGTGTTAGCATAAGCCCTACTACAAGCCAATCACAATTCTCTATACTAAAGATTATGATTTAAGTTAATTGAAGTAATTATTTATCCATAAGTAAAATTATTAAACATTATAAATAACTTATGTAGAAAAAGCCCATGAGAGCCACTGGCCTTTTTAAGAAATTGTAAACAAGCTACATTTATGATATCTTTATGCATTAAAGCCGAGTTTCTAAAATGTCCTTAGTTAGTATTATCAGGACAAGTATTGACAATGCTCAAAGATTGATACATGTTAAGCTTTCATGCATGGTGCATGCAACCATTCTAATGGGTTGAAGCATGGAGTGTAATATGTGGGTGTATACTAGTTAACAAAGTATGCTGAATGTGATCCACTACAGGAGTTCCATTGCTATTTTGTATTAGTGTCTATAGAAACACTATTTTGTCAATAGTGTAAATAATCATTTAACCTGTTACACTAACTCATTTTGTTCGCTAACTTTCGTCCTTTGATTACATCATTAATTGGTCCAACAATGAATGTCTTTAGTAAAGTGATTTTGGACATGACAAGTAGCATACAGACATCTTGACTGGTCCAGAGAACATTCATCGCCCCAACTAAGAGGGGTATATCTCTAGTTCTTAGCTTAAGTTGCCAGAAGTTTTAGGCCAAGGCACTATCTCTTAAGGGTTAATACAGTACCTGCCTTATCTGGACATATGATCAAATTACACTGAGATACTGTATATTGAAAGGCTTGTCAAACCACTTTAGCTCTCCTGTCATTTGGTGGCAATGATGCATTGCCAAATGCTGCTCGCAGTCTATAAACAATCAATAATTAAATTTCTAGCCGAATTGATTTTGTTTATTACCTTGTTAGGGACCTAATTGGCCACACAAACAAAGGTGATCATAAAGACCTAGTATTTGGTGTAATTGATGTAATTAAGACTTCTTTGACACTTAATTTAATTGCTCAATTCAATGCAAGGACTTGAGCACAAATAAACCAAAAGTTTATTTGCACCCGACCTAGCATTAAAAGCCTTGTCTAGCTACACACATAGAGAGAGCTTGGCTTTGTCTTTTGTTCTGTTTTCCGGCCATACACTACTATAGGAGAGAAAAGATTGCTTTCTCATCTTTGAAGGTAGAAAAGTTCACCCATTAAGGGAGATCAATTGATGCTAGGGGTTTTTGAAAACCGAGGCTATTAGTATAGCTATTGGTCAAGTATGATCCTAAACTTGTGAAGGTTTCCCAAGCCACCCGTGTGGATCACTTTTAAAGGCAAACACTTAAATGGCCTTGGTTTGAGACAATTGAGCTCAATGGGCAAGAACCTGAAGAGTTCAAAATCAACAAGAAATCTCAAAATTCCTACTACAATTAGGAGGGCATTCTGATTTTTTTTTTTTTTTTGGTAGGATTGATTGAAATGACTGAAGACGGTCCAAGAAGGAGTGTGCGCCATAGATTTTACTTATTTCTGTCATGAATCATATAGTAAAAATTTTTGTATTTCAATATATGTTGCAACCAAACACCTTCAGAGTGGTATCAGACCTTCCTTATGTTGTTTTAATCAACCATGTGTCTAATTATTACATTATTTGAATTTTGTCGAGTTTTGTCATTATTTGTTTTTGCATTGCAAATGTGGAAATCAAGGGACGTTGACTATGGTTTCATAGAGATATTGTAGGAGTAATTTGTGTTGATTGGTGATTGGTAGAGATATTTTAGAAGTAACTTGTTAACTAGTGTTTGGTATAGATATTTAGAAGTAACCGGTATATTTTATGTTAGTGCCCATTATTCAGGCTGGATATCATGCTTTGTGTTAGTTTCCAGTGTTAGAATTTTTAGCATGTATATATAGAGGCTACTGTAACAAAGAAAACCGATGATTGTTTAGGTCACTTCTGAAACAATTAATGGTATACTGATAACTAAGACATAAAAACCTAAACAAGAGTTAAATTAAAGATGGCAAAAAAGGCAGCCATTTACCATGAATTCACTTGCAAGACGAAGTTTAGCAAATTTTTATTTTATTTTTCCATTTAAAAGGAATTATTTAGTACATAGATTATAATGTAACAGAGATTAATGAGTGTATATATATATAACAAAGATACACTAAGTACCAGCAAGACCAAAGATTAAGACAGACCTGCAGACATAGAGCCAACAAAGGTCTCAAGAAACCTGACAATCACCATAAAGAAGTTCTGCCCAGACGGGTCATTACTTCTTACAACGGACATTGTTCTGCATATAGAAACAACAAATGATTTAGAAACCGAACAAACAATTCCCACTACAAAGGAAAAATGCAAGTACTCAGTTTACCTGTACAAAGATATTGCCATCTGCAAAGAACCATTTCACCCAGTAAATAATGTGCATGCGCAGCATAATATATTAGAAACATGAAACAATGAACCATCAATAGAATGCTACAAGAACTTACAGCATCATTTAAGACGGATTCCCCAAAGACCAAAGCATAAAGGTTCATATCAGTGCCAAGCTCCTACAATTAAGATATTACAGATCGATCACATAGCTCACGTGTTTACTACTTAAACACTAGTGTTATAAATCCTCAAGGGGCAAAAGGTAGAAAAAAGGAATTTTGATATCTCACAGCCACTATACCTACAACTTGACGTTTTGTTAGAAGTAATGAAACAGGCAGTAGCAAAAACCCTTTGAAAAACTAAAATTGCCATACATATTTACAAAAATTAAGAATCCAATGAATTAAAAAGCAAGGGAGTTTAGGGGATAAGAATATATTGAAGATCTTTTTGTATGTAACAAAGTATGGGTTACTGACTAAAAGGAGAGTTGCTCAGCAATTATATTATTGCTGAGTTCCTATTTGGTTTTTGCTTTTGATGCTTGCCTTTTGCAGGAACAAACTAACTAACTAATACAAAAGAAACACTAATATTTGTTAATAATTGAAAACTAAATTTACACTTTTTTTATGAGAATAAGAATGCATGGTTATACTTTTGAGAAACAATTATAATATATTAGTGTTGCATGTTAGTTATTCATTCATTCTTACTCATAATGTAGTTTCTTTCTCTGTTCCCTTTTGCTTTTTACCCGTCTTTTGGGAAGCAAAAGCAAATGGAAAAATGTAAGATACAAAAGCAGCAATTAAATGGAATTTAAGTTAAATTAAATCAATTTTCCCAAAACAAAAATAAGAGGTATAGTGATACATCAATGAAGAGAATACAAGTTAAGCTACATCACAAAAAAAAACACACACACACAACTGAGTAGGTCAGTGTTACTATTGTTTTTGGATCATTTGAATAATTACTATAAATCTTCACTGATTTGCAATATATGGTGTTGGAGGAGGTATATGCCATGACTATTAGCATAATTATGTTTTTGTATAGTCTTAACCCACCTAAAATAGGTAGCCAAAATTGTAAAAAAAAAACCTGAAATATGGAAAGAACAGTAACAGGGTCGGTCGCTGATATAAGAGCACCAAACATTAGGCATTCAACAAAAGGGAGTTTGTACATGAGGTACATAAGACCACCAAGATACCTGTAACATGAGAATTAAAAAGTGGTGAGAAAAAGAGATCTCTTGCAGCACAAAAAGACAGATATTTCTGTACTAAAGAAATACTCACACTAAAACTCCAGTAACAACTGAAGCTATAAAAGTTCCAAAAATAGCAAATGTGACAATGGCTCCAAAGTTAGAGAAGAAGGGTTTCTGCTCAAAGGAGAGAAAAGGGGATGAGAATTACAGGAAAAAAAACAATATGCAAAAAACACTAAGTAATAGAAAGAGAGTTACTACTACTTACAGGTGATAGGCTAAACCCTGACTGAGTGCCGGAAAGGGTAAGTTAAGGAAAATAATTAGCTACAAAACCCAACTTGAGAGATAAGAGAATGTGCAGACAGAAATGTTAATATCAGGTAGGTAGGAAACAAATCTTCAATTATCTAAGAAATGCAAGGATATAAGATGATTGGAGGTAGCAGAAACAGGAAGAAGAACTCCTCGTGGAAATTGAACCACGCCCTGCCCAGGTTATTAACACCAAATGAAATCAGGGTTTCTCAATTTTATCACAGAAGATTGAAATTGAAAACTGAGAAGAAATACTAATCATAACAAGAAGAAGAAAAAAAAAGAAATGGAAAACCTGATGCTTCTTTCAGTGTCGGAGATGTTAGCAAGTCCACCAACAATCAAACCTGAAAAGAAACGCTATTATCTCGCTGACTAAGGAATCGAAAGACGATATACAAAGACAATCAGGAAGAAGTAGACTAACCAATAAGCAAAGAAGCGCTGGCCTCGGGAAGGTAGTAGAATTTGTGGCGGCGAAGAACATGGCCAACGACGAAAGAAAGAACAAGCATCATAATCTGAAGAAGAATCCCCACTCCGGCAGCCTGCTGCTCTTGCCCCGGGCTCCCTTTCTCCGCCGTTGAATTATCCATCCTCTCAATTTTGATAAACGAAGACGCTTCACGGGGATCAACGATCAAGGAACGCCTCCGACGACGGCCTCGAGGACGGCAATTTTCTTTTCCGATGTTACCTTTTTCGACGTCTTTTTCCTTAAATTTTTATTTGCCTTTTTTAACCCTAGTTGACAATAAATTTATTAAGACCAAATGTGATAGTCGAGGTTTTTTTTTATTTTAAATATATATTAAATAAACCATTGGATAAATTATGCTACAGGTCACTTAATTATGCTTAACTTTCTTTTTAATCACTTATCTAACAAATTAGGTAAAAACACCTCCCCGGCCCCTTTCAATTTTAATATTGAGCAATTGAGTCCCTCTCAAAAAAATCGGACCATCCTATCAATTTCGAAAGTGAGCAGTTAAGGAAATTTTATTACAACATTAATTGTATTCCATCAATTATATGCAATTTTGATTGGTATAATACTAAATTTTATTGTGTAAATGTTGCGGGATCAAATTGTTACGACTAAATTGATATAATGTGTAAATTTTGTGGGTTAAATTTGTTAAATTAAAACCAAGTTGACAGAATATGTAAATTTTGAGGGTTAAAATTATTATTAGACCAATTAAAAATATGTACAATTGAGGAAAAAAATTAACATTGTTATTAATAGTCCGTAGTTGCTCATAATCAAAATTGATAGAGATTAAATTGCTTTAATTTTTTGAGGGACCAATTTGTTTAATATTAAAATTAAGAGGGACAAGAAAGGCCTTCACTGAAAAATTACAAAATAGTGCCCAACCAGAGACGACGTAGTTCTAAATTTGGTATAATACCAAATTCAGCCCTAATATTTACATATTATTTCAATTTGCTCCTAATTCTTAAAAAATTTGTTAAATTCTCCCTTCTTCTTTTTTTCCCTTTCACTGCTATTCTTTTTTATATTTCTTCTTTCCTCCCTATCATTTTCTCTCTCTTTTTTTTCTTTTTTCTTTTTCTTTTTTCTTGCTCACCCAAACTTAATAATTGTCATCTTCACCTTCAACTTCACCTTCACCTTTACCTTTACCTCCACTGTGTTGATGTCTTCTTCGATGATCAATGGCGCCACTAATTTGAACTTTTTCCTTAAAAGGAAATCGATAAGATAAGATTAGATTCTTAATAGTTGATGCTTTTCATCAGAGGCATATTCGAAAAATTTGGACTGTGGGATCAATTTTTTTAAAATTAAAACGTTTATAAAAACTATATAAATTAATACATAATATTAATTCTTGATAAACCGATGTATGTGATTAAATATAAGACTATTACAAAGCTATTAAAACAATCACTAAAAGAAGAAAAAAAATTTTAACTATGGCATTATAAGTTTTGATCATATCTAATCTTTTTGGCACAATACTTAGAATAATTATTCATATCATCTCCCCAACCCATAAATAAGAGGATAATGCGTTTTAGCGCACTCAAACTCGCGTCCTCCTACATTGACAATAATGCCCATATCAATCGAGTTAAACGAAAATAAAATGATTAAGTATTTTTAAGGGTTTAGTGAGAGAAGAGTCATTTATTTTTAAATAAAATGATTATTTTTTCAAAAAATGACACTGCTTTTTGTTATAATAGTGGTTTTTATTTTATATATTTATTATTGGATTGATTTTTTTTCTTGATGAAGTTGTAAATATTAGTTGGATTTTAGGGGAATAAGTGATAAAAAATTGGTTTAATTTTAAGTTAATTTTTTAGAATAATGATTAATTTGATAAAATGTATAAATATTAAGGATTAAATTTATTATTGTGTTAATTTTAGATTTATCATGTTAGACTTTTCATCACAAAGTTAATCGCGGTTAAATAAAATTGGACAAAAAAAAAGATAATAAATGATAATTTTATAATTTTTCATAAATGAGTGATGAAAAATAAATTTAAATATATTTAAGTGACCTACAATGTAATTTATCCAAAATTATTTTTAAAAAATAGATCAAATTCCAATTTATTTACAACAAAATAGTTCAAACAAAGAGAGACATAAACTCAGGAAAGGGGAGAGAAAACGTGATCAAATTCACTAAAGTATTAGTATGTTTGCATTTTAGTCCCTTAATTTTAAAAAGTTACGAAATGGTCACTAAATTATTCGAAAGTTTTAATTTAGTTTACCAAACTGTTAAAATTGTTATTGTATGGGTTTTTCTATTCGAATTTACTACATCAATCAAAAGCCTTTATTCCTTTCTTTCTGTAGTTAAGCTTTCTCTCTCCAAAATAGTTTTGAACAGCACGAATTTTCGTACCAAAACACAAACAACTTTCTTCTCCAATCTTCAACACTAACAATCAAATTGACTTGGGTCTAAAATATGTTATTCTACTTATTGATGGATACTGATCTATCGTATTGATTGTCAAATCATTGCTTGAAACTCGCTCACCGAAATTAAAAAAAAAAAGCTTAATAATTAAATGACTTAAACAAAAACTTTTAAATAGTTCAACAACTTAAATTAAAACTTTTGAATGGTTTAAGGATTATTTTGTAACTTTTTAAAATTAAGTGACTAAAACATAAACTTAGTAGTAGTTTACTGGCATTGGATGTAATTTACCCTAAAAATTGATCTCAATAAGAAAAACAAAAAAAAATTATAATTCTTTCTTTTACTTTAATTAAAAAAATTAATTAAAGCCCATTCGAAGGAAAAATATCTTTAGAATTGTCATAAATTAAGTTCTTTGACGATCAATTTTAACCGTTAAAGTGTAGCAAATTTTTTTTTTGTCACTTGTCATGCCATACTTATGCCATGTGTGAAAGTTATATATTCTCTTTTAAAATATTAAAAAAATAAAAAATATATAAAAAGAAAAAAGGGTATATTGCCTTAATACTCACTAAACTTTTAGCGTATTTTTATTTTGATCACTAAACTATAAAAAAATTTAATTTAATTATTAAATTATTCAAATTTATTTTTTAAATCATCGTGCCGTTAAATTACAAAAAGAGAGATGACGTGGATTTTTAAATTATTTCATTTAAAACAGTGGGTCCTATCATATTATCACAATTTTTTCTTCTTCTTTTTTTTTCCGTCTCTTTCATTCTTTAATTTTTTTTTCTTTTTCTCTTTTTTCTTTCTTCTCCTTTAAAGATATAATTATGCATGCCATTGTCATAAAGGAAACGTTGAGATGTTTCAGTTGTCATCATGAAATATTTCCTTGCACGCACGAAGAACGGGTAGTGGTAAAACTATACGTCGACCCTTTAAAAATGATAAAAATTTAATTTAATCCTCTAAAAATTAAGATATAGACTATTAAAATGATGAAATTACATTTTTACTATCATAAAAATATATCATTTAATTTTCTTAATCCACCATTACTTGCAGGTGAAAAACTTCAGGCAAATGACCAAAAAAAGTCATTTTTTTCAAAAATTACCGAAATGGGCCAATTATTTAATTATTTACTGGAATGGTCCATTTTCCGCGAAATCGCGTCCACGTCAGCGCGATGTCAGGGTACGCGCCAGGAAATCACGTCCACGTCAGTGCGATTTGCTTATGTGGACACAAATCTCGCCCTCTAGGACGCGATTTGCTGACGTGGATGAACAGTTTCTCATTTTTAGCTTGAAAAACTTTAAAAGGCCATAACTTTTCGCTCGATTGTCCAATTGAGATGATTTTTTTTTTATTTCGAATAACTTTTCGAGATCTACGCACTGACAAACAGTCGAAGGCAGTTTGCCGCACTTTTCATCGAAAAATATCCCTTTTTGCCCCTAAATTTTGATTTTTTCGGTTTAAAATTAAATTTTGAAACATTCAAATCACTATTTTCCTTATTTATTTGAAGTAAACACCGGATTTTTTTTACAGAATTGTTGTATTATTTCTTCTGATTTGACACGTGCATGGAATAGGTCCGATAAATCGTTAGAACGTAAGTAATATAATTAAGATAATAACAGTATTTTTATAATATATCAATTAATTAATTTGGCTTAGTTGGTTAAGATGCTTGTTCTTTTCTCTTAGTACCTTGGTTCGAATCTTGTTGGTAACAATTTTGAATCTTTTTTGAATCAATAGCAACAAGTACAAAAAAGATTCAAATGGCACATCACATTTCTCAACAATCAACTCTTTTAGTATAGAAAAGGAATTCTTATGAAATTTGCTGTGTCATATCCTCTTTGCGTTCCTCAAATGGCAGATTGTGATTTTCTCCAAGTTAGGAAAAGCAATCTGCATAATGATAGAAAGTGCTAATTACAATTAGAAATAACTTATATAAAATGTTAGCTCATCGATGCTTAGGCAAAGGCATCGATAACTCATATAATTAAGACAGTTAGAATCATTGGTTGTTTAAGAAGAATTTAAATGAATTTAATATAAAATTATATTCAGTTGACTTTTTTATATGTAACTATTAACATATACACACACTACAAATACTGATTTAAATGTTTCAAAATTTAATTTTAAACCGAAAAAATCAAAATTTAGGGGCAAAAAGGGATCTTTTTCGACAAAAAGTGCGGCAAACCGCCTTCGGCTATTTGTCAGCGCATAGATCTCGAAAATTTATTCGAAATAAAAAAAAATTCGTCTCAATCGGACAACCGAGCGAAAAGTTATGGCCTTTCAAAGTTTTCCAAGCTAAAAATGAGAAACTGTTCATCCACGTCAGCAAATCGCGTCCTAGAGGGCACGATTTGTGTCCACGTAAGCAAATCGCACTGACGTGGACGCGATTTCGCGGAAAATGGACCATTCCGGTAAATAATTAAATAATTGACCCATTTCGATAATTTTTGAAAAAAAAGGGGCTTTTTTTGGTCATTTGCCCAAAAACTTCAACATCTATGAGTAATTGCAAAAAGAAAAGGGATCCTAAAATAAGGAAGATTTAACATTTCGTTTGAAAATGTGTTGTTGTGATTGAAAAGTGTGGTAGAAATTTGATGTGAAAAAAAATGTGATTCGTTAATTTTTAGTATTCTCTGTTTTTGCCAAAAATTTTGTGGTTGAATGTGAAAATGTAATTTTTAGATGTGATAGTGAAAAATTAAAAATTAATTAAATTATGTGATATTTAAATAATTTAATATAGTTGTACGTGAAATATAAATTTTAAATATCTTTTAAGTAATTAGTATAAATTGTTTGTAAAATTAATGATTAATAAAAAAAATTTAAAACTTAAATATTATAATAAATTATATTTAAATATAAATTAATCAAATTTCTTATATACATTTTAAATAGGTGATATAAATAAGGATATTTTTTTATAATTTTCACTTTCAAACGCAAAAGTCAAAATGAGATTAATTTCAGCTTTTGCGTTCGAGTGAAAAACCACTTTTTTATTACATTTTTTACCCAAAAGCTAGGTATTCATTATTTGTTCGATGAAAAAACACTTTTGAAACCTCAAACGCAATGAAGAACACAACTTAAATACATTAAAACATAATTTTAGTAAATTTTTTTACCCTGAATCCCGAATCTCAAACCCCATACCTCAACCCAAGCCCTGAATCTCAAACCCCAAACCTAAACTCAAATCTTAAATCTTGAATCATGAATCCCAAACCCCAAATTTAAAGGGTTTAAAGTTTGAATTTAGGGTTCGGGATTTAAAGTTCAATATTCAAGATAAAAAAGTTACTAAAATTATGTATCAATGACATGAAAAATTTTGTTGAAATGTCATTAAATAATTGAAAAAGAACCATGAATGATGCGGTTGGAAGAATCTATAAAATAATTTCTCCATTATGACATAATCATCGCCACATGTAAAATATTGAATTCACCACGTGTCAAATATTTATTAGACAACATAAAAAATTAGCACGATTTATCATAAGTATCATTTTGTAACAAAAATCAGACATATGTACCAAAAGAATATATTTACCCTTTTATTTCTAAAAGAAATTCTTTTAAAAAAATTCAAAAGTTGAATGCTTTTTTACTTTTCTTGATTTGGTTGAAAAGTCAATTTAAAAAATTAATTTAAAGGTTGTAAAATATAAATAAATAATAAATAAATAAACTGATTTTATCTTCTTCACATTAGCATTGAAGATGACGTTACGTGACTTCCAATGCCCTGAGCTTTGACAATATATCATTGGGCTTTATTATTGATATTCTTGGTATGTATGGGTATTTTGGGGGAATATGTAAAATGTCATTAAATTATTAGTAAATTTATATTTTAGCCATTTAATTTTAAAATTTTATAAAATAGTCATTAAATTATTCAAAAGTTTTCATTTAAGTCACAGAACTGTTAAAATCGTTGTTGTATGGCCTTCTTTATTCACAATGCTTAAGCCGATCAAAAGCTTTCATTCCTTTTCTCTTTTACAATTCAATTTTTTTTTATAAAACAACTTTTAACATTACGAATTTACAAACCAAAATTCTAACAACATTCTTCTTCCATCTCCAAGACTGACTGTCAGGTCAGCTTTGATCTAAGATTTGTTCTTCTACTTATCGATTGATATTGATCCACTGTACCGATCACTGAATCGTCACTTTGAGCTTAATAGTCGAACTTTTTTTTAAGAAAAAACCTTAACAACCAGTAACTTAAATAAACACTTTTGAATATTTCAGTGACTATTTGTAACTTTTGAAGTTGAGTAACCAAAATATAAACATGCTAATAGTTTAATGACGTCGGATGTAATTTATCATTAAATTTATTTAGTATATAAATTATATGAATTTAATATATGTATTGTAATTTTGATGTTTACTTAAACAAAACATTCCAAACAATACATATGGTATCGATACGAAACTCGAGAATAAATCACGTTGTTGTAACGGACGTGCTATTTAAGCATACTTGAATTTTTTATTGGTTAAATCACTATTTGAAGACTGAATTAGTTAGGTCTTGAATTTCGTAATTGTTCACACACTGGGGTTAAAATTTTTTTTCCAAGTTAATCCTTAGGCGTAGCAATTGTTTCTATACTAGGGCTGGAGCTTGACGATTATTTTCACATTAGGGCCTGAATTCTAGGGTTTTCAAACACTAACTTAGACAAAAATAAGTTCAAGCCTCAATGTGAAACCAATTGCCAAATTAAATACCTAACTTGAACAAAAAAAAAGTTCAAACCCGAAAAAAGGTTACAAAGTTCAAACCCAAAAATAATTTAACATTTCTTTTTCAACATTTAAGCATACCGGAATTTATTAATTTTCTGTATGGAACTGTAATATTTGAAAATATTGACAGATCCTTGAATACAATTCATGGAAATCTCTAGAAATATTTGAAGATACTGACAAACTTTGACAATTATTAATGGGTTTACTAGTCTTGACTATTATTATTTTCTCTAGAATCATAATATTTGAGGAAAAATTATATTCTAGATCATTAAATTATTAGTACGTCTATGTTTTGGTTATTTAACTTTAAAAAGTAATAAAATAGTCATTAAATTATTCGAAAGTTTTTATTTAAGTCATTAAATTTTTCATAAGTTTTTATTTAAGTTACTAAATTGTTAAGTTTTTTTTTTAAAGTCCAGCTAGTAAGCTCGAAACGACAATTCGATGATTGGTTCAGTGGATCGATATTCATCAACGAGTAGAAGTACATACATTAGATTCAAATCGTTCTAATGATTAATGTCAAAGATCGAAGAAGAAATGTGTTCGGATTTTGGTTCGCAAATTCGTTACTTCAAAGTTGTTTATGAAAAAAAACATAACTTTTTTGTTTAGGGAATTAAAAACCCTAACCATCACGCCAACGCACGAGATTCAAAACAACTATCTTCGTTCGTGATCATGAAAATTTTTAATTTCAACTTTATTATTTTATATTTCCATCCTCCTAAATGTATTAACAACATATTATTTACTAGCTTTGTAGGAATACCTTCATTTTTCTTTTTGAAAAGAGGAATACTTCACCTATACTATTTTATTGTATGAATCCATATTTGTTGTATTATTTTCAAAATCAGATTAGATTAGTGTTCAAATCGATTAGATTAAGAATTAGTGTAGATATTGATTCAGAATAAGAAGTTGCATCGGTTAATTTATAAATCGATTTTTTTTTAATTTATAATTTTTTAAATAATTTATTCAGTTTAATGAAATAAATCATCAATAGCCTACTCAATTCAACCATTATAAAATTTTAACTTTATTAATTAAAAAGAAAAAGACGAATGTGAAAGATAGTGACAAACTCGACCATTATTATTTAATGGAGAGGAAATGTGATATCAAAGCTTCAATGCCTAAATTTGGACCATTTTGCTTTTAATTTAAGCCATTAAATATATTGTACACGAAATGCCAAAATTGTTGATTCTTCAATATATCATGTGCTCACGGGTATGCTTTAATTTCATTTTTTATTAAAAGAAAAAACTTCACCTACAAACAACGATGATATTTGTACAAATAAATATTAAATAGTCTAATTTAGGTTAAATTATAGAGTTGGTCACATTACTATGCTTAAATTCAAAATTTAGCTCCTGTATTTTGATTTGTTATAATTTGATCCCTCAATTTTTTTAATGCCGTTAGTTAGTTCAAATCATTAACTATTTTGGTCATGTTTTAACCGAAATAATTAACAATGTTGATTATTGAGATTAACTAATGACATTATAGAGATAAATAAAGAGACTAGTTTAAAGCACATGAACTAAATCTCATAGTCGAGCATAATAGAGGGACCGAAATCATAGTTTAACCATTAATTTACAATTTAAACCTATACTGGAACCTTTTTATGTTGCTTGAGTCAACCAAGTCACAAACCAACAATCAGTCCATCAAGCTTCTATGGAGATCAGCCCTTGGCCTTGACCCATAGGGACACCCAAGTCTTTTGACAGCTTTGTACATAACTGCAAGTATATATATAATCATTTCAATTAGAATTGAGAATAACAAATAGTAGAATTGGTCATAAGTTGGAATGGTTTGTAGGGATTAATTAAATAAATTATTAAAAATTTTAAAAATAAAAAAAATAGTTTAATTAAATTTTTAATTCGATTCAGTCATTCTAACGAATTTGTACTAATTAACGGGTTAACTAATTCAATCTCTAATTTTACATCAATATTTCAATCTATTTGTAATCCGACCAACCGTCTTGTCTAATTTCGAAAACAACGTGAAAGGAAAAATGGGAAAGAAATAATTCACCTGTCTATAAACAGTAGAATCACCGTATGATTTTCTTAATTCAACCACATACAATGATGGACTTATCTCAATCACCTGACAGTAAAAAAAAAATATGCAAAGATGTTCGATTAGAGGTAAGCAAATGGCATGGACCTCATAAATGGTAAATTTATAGGAGTGAAATTTTACCTCAGCTGCAATTGAAAGACTGCCAACACATTTCTGGCCTCGGTGTTCTCGTGTTGCTTTCAACTAAAACAAAGAAGGAATACAAAGTTTAGGACTATTATATGGTAGACATTCTTATGATGAGACATACCCCAAAGGAAGACACCACAATATACTAATTAACGGTAACAGTATCATGAAAATTCTCTTACTAAGAGTTAGATTGCATTGTACTCTATTTACCAAAAAAATGGACAAATTAATCCATTTACATTAGATCAAAGAACAATTTGATCATTTTTGTTAAAAAAATTCATCTATTTTTACGGTTAAAAAAATAGCATGGCTGACATAATAATCAAATAGTTACACGTGTAATGCCACATGTACCTCCTCCTAATGTAAAATGATCGGTTTTTAATAGTAGAAATGGATAAAATTTTTAACAAAATGACATGTTTGTTCTTTGATCTAAGATATAATGACTAATTTATCAATTTTTTGAGCAACAGGGACAAAATGCAATTAAACTCTTAATAAAAAAGCCTCTACAATACTTTTACCACTAACTAACCCGTCTGTTTTTCATTTGGACTCGAAATCCCATTTCTGTCGCAATATCTTGAATTCTTGCAACCAAATCTTTAGCTGAATGATTGGATGTAAATCTGATCTTCCTTTCAGAGACATCCTGTAGATAGAAAAAAAAAATTGTAAATTGGAGTGATAAAATAGTGACCAAACTGCATAAAATTTAAACTAGTTACCTCCTTTTCAAAGAAACCAGAAAGGTCTAAGTAGGATGACATTCCTATCAACTGAAAAGCATTAATGAGAGTGGGTGATTCAGGGCTCTTATTTCCATCATATGCCTTCATCAAAATAACGGCTCTATTAGTTTATGTTAAATAGCTTGCAAGTGGAGGACTTGTTAAAAGACAATTTTTGGGAAGTTCTCACCATTTCAGACATTGAGAAAGCTTCATCATCAAAGTATGTATCTTCTTCATCATCATCAGGTACTGCTGGACTATAATCTTGTTTGAACCATTCATCATTTTTTATACCTGCCATTGTTATCCTGGTATTAGGGTTCGGATCAAGAATCCTTTTTATCATGTTCCGAGCACCGGATGATAACCATTTAGGAATCCGAGTATCCCCTTTGAAAATCTGTCAATTTCACTAGTGAATTAGACATTGGGGTTGATAAGAACAAAATGGTAAAAGAGTTAGATTGCGTTTTGTCATTATATTAAGAAAGTGGGTAAATTAGTCCCTACACATTAAATCAAATAGTAAATTGGTCATTCTGTTAAAAATCGGTCATTGTTTATTAGAATGAGGTACATGTGACACGTCAGGTGTAACTTTCTAATTATTTTGTCAATCACGCTAGTTTTTTACAATGAAAATGGACGGAATTTTAACAAAAAGGATGAAAAAATACAATGTAAGCCCTTGTACTAGGAGTCAATTTGCATTTTTTCATTTCTACTCAAAACATAGGCAAATTAGTTCATATATGTTATATTAAAGAGCAAATTAATCATTTTGTTAAAAATTTCATCAATTTTCACTATTAAAATTTGGTCTCAGTATGTCAGCATGAGCTACACTTGGCATGCCACGTGTCACTTTCTAGTTATTCTACCTGCCAAGTTAATTTTTAACGGTACAAATGGATAAAATTTTTATCAAAAAGGATCAATTTATTTTTTATCTAACTTGCAGAGACTAATTTTTAGTGGAGAGAGCAAAATGTAATTTGATTCCTAGTACATTGGCCTCTATGATACTTTTACCTATAAAAGACAAGTTTACTTTTATTCATTTTTAAATAAAAATGACAAAATACAATATGACTAGAAGCGATTAGAGGTGCTTATGGGCCGGGCGGGCCTGCACGACGGTCCGCCTGAAATATGGGAGGATTCGGGTAAAAATATAGGCCCGAAATATAGGTTTGGGCAAAAAAACAAGGTCTGTTTAGAAAATGGGCCAGGCCTCGGGCACTATTTTTTTTGCCCATGCTCGGCCTGGCCCGGCCCGAATATAATAAATATATATTTTTTATTTTTTTATTTTTAAAATAATTTTTTTATTTTTTATTTTAAAAATAAAATTTTGGTGTTTATTAAAAAAAGGGCCGGGCCGAGGATTTTTCCCGGGCCGGGCCTGGACAAAATTTCAGGCCTATATTTTGGGCTGAGCCGGGCCCGGGCCTAGGATGCAGGCCAAAAATTTTTTGGGCCTAACCCGAACCCGGCCCGACGCATGAGCACCTCTAGAAGCAATCATAACAAAATCATTAAAAATGTATGTAGACCTCGAATACCTTCTGATAGAGAACTGCAAGATTCCGATCATCAAAAGGGAGGTATCCAGTGAGAATTACATATAAGATGACGCCACATGACCATATGTCTGAGGTGGCACCATTATACCCTCTATTAGCAAGAACCTCTGGTGCAACATAGTTAGGACTTCCACATGTTGTATGCAATAAGCCATCGTCCTGATATTACAAATTGAACTTAAAATTAGAAGCAAATCCAGTTTTTTCATGAATTTCTTGTCTAGAAGCGCATTTTATTTTACCCCAATATGTTGAGGCAATGCACTGAGGCCAAAATCAGATATCTTTATGTTCCCTTTTGCATCAATAAGAACATTTTCGAGCTGAAATATAGGAACTATAGATTTTAGCAGATTAACTATAAGAAAACAAGAGAAAAGAAGAAAAATTGGTATGACATATAAAAAATAGAGGTAAAAATATTATAGAGGCTCTTGTATTAGTTGTTAAATTGTATTTTGTTTCATCTATTCAAAAAATGGGCAAATCAATTATTGTACATTGGATTAAAGAGCAAACTGGTCATTCTGTCAAAAATTTCTATCCATTTTTGTTGTTAAAAACTGGATCATGTACGTTAGTATGAGGTACACGTAGCATACTATGTGTCACTATTTAATTATTCTGTCAATCGCATCAGTTTTTAACAGTACAAATAGATGAAATATTTAACATAAAAAATTATTTTGCTCTTTAGTTTAATGTACATGAACTAATTTACTCATTTTTTTAATAGATGGGTAAAATGCAATTCGACTCTTAATATAAGGACCTCCAAAAGTAATTTTTCCAAAAATATATTTAAAGGACATGAAATGACCTTGAGATCCCTGTGGAAAACACCTTTGTCATGACAATAACCAACACCATCAATTAACTGCTGGAAGAACTTCCTTCCTTCAGCTTCAGAAAGCTTCCCATTGGAAGCCTGTGATACAGAAGCAGCCAAGTAATGTAACTAATTTAATATTTATTGCAAAAGGAACCCCAGAAAATCAAATTCTCTTACAATTTTGTCAAACAGTTCCCCTCCAGTTGCATATTCTAGGACCATGTAAATTTTGGTTTTGCTTGCCAAGACCTGCATATATGTTTATTATAAGCAAAGGCATCGCTAGAGTCATGAGAAAAATTCGACTTAGCTATAGAGATGAGCAAGCACACACATTTACAGCTTCTACATACTTGCATTATCATTACTTTGCTAATCTCAAGTCTCATTTCCTATATGAGTAAAGAGGACAGTAATGAATTAACACAGAAGTTGAACCCAAAAAGCTGGCTTGGGTGCATTTGGGAGTTTGATGAAGATTTAATAAAAGTTAAATTCTGCTATTAGCCCCTGTACTTTGTGAAAGTTATGGATTTAATCTCTATATTTTAATTTGATCATTTTTAGTCCCTATACTTTTCAAATTTTGAAATTTCAGTTCTTACCAAACGATAACTATTAAATTCATTCAGTTAAGATATGTTATTTCTCAAATGTGTAATATAATGTGAGCTTGTAATTTTCACATATTACTCACTAAAAATTCAGTTAATGGAGTAATGGTTATCTTTCGTGTCAAGATTGAAATTTCAAATTTTGATAAATATAAAGACTAAGAATAATCCAATTGAAGAATATGGATTAAACCTATAATTGTACTCATAGTACAATACTAGTAATTGAATTTAATCATATAGATTTAATTGTTATTATTTGGTTCATGACTAAAATTTTAAAATTCAAAAAATAAAGGTATTAAAATTAACCAATTCGAAAAATATAGAATCTAAATTTCGTCAAATTAAAGTATAGAAACAAATGTACAACTTTCACAAAGTATATGAACCAATAGCAGAACTTAACCTTTAATAAATGTAACTAGTTTGTCTTCGTTGTTAGTAGATACAACTCAACTCAAGTAGAATTAGCATGAAGCATCAATTTGAACTACATAGCTACGCATTGGATCCTTTTGCATATACTTATACAATGCAATCTCATCTCTCTCTCTGATTTCCTTCTTTGTTTTCAAAATTTTTTGCAGAGAAAAATATCTAACACTCAATTTTGGCTTCCTATATCATGTGAAATCTAATCATGGCAATGTGGGATCCAATACCAGTGGCCATGGAGCACAAAGCACAAAGTCAAGAGTAGGACCAGGCCAATATTAGCCAGAAATGGCCCCCATTTGATTAGTCACGATATTATATGTGATCACTCGCGGTCGCGTTTCTCTCCCTCTCTTCCACATTCCATATTAATTAATAACACCAAACCACATTTATGGTTCCATTCCCCTTTGACATCGACTTCACTCTCAGAAGCATAATAAATTAATAATACCACATATCTACACATATATAATAATATAAAAAAGGAAAAAAAATCTTAGTAGTGATGAGAGGTGACGACTGGTGTGATCAACATCATATGAATTTCCTTTAATCTTAAACAAATTATATACTAAACTTGATAAAAAATTTACTCTCCAAAAAGCAAAGACAAATAATCATTCAACTTTAAACCTTTTTTTTCTCATTATCATGATCAATCAGATGATTAGAGCATCAATATTCAAGGTTTCGATTAAAGGGAAAAAAAAAGCAGAATAACGAATTAACGATAATACCTCATGTAAACGAACGACGTTAGGATGTTTAAGCAGCTTCAAAGTGGAGATTTCTCTCTTTATCTGCAAACACGATACGTTAAGGATTTGCAATTTAAAACCGCATTGAACAAGAGATCACATACAAACATAGATTGAAAATCTGAAATGAAATTAGAGGAAAATAAAAGAGACCTGATCGGCGATTTTGAGTTGAATGAGATTGGACTTGTCGAGGATCTTAACAGCAAAAGGAAGAGATGAGTGGAGATGCTTAGCTAATTTAACTTTGGCGAAGTTTCCTTCGCCGAGAGTTCTCCCTAACTCGTAATTCCCCAATCGGAGAATCCTTTCATTGTTGTTGTTGTTCTTCTTCTTCTCCACCACCTCTTCGGTTCTTCTTGTACTGCTCATTGGTTCCTATCTCAATCACGCCATTGAATAAGAATGTACGAACATCTACATCTATATATATATATATGAAACCGTTAGAACTTGAGAGTTGAAACGCTCGTCTCCCTCGTGGAAATTAAACAAAAGAGAAATCGAAAGACATTAACTGGTAGTGGGAGGCAATAGAAACTTGAAACGTATAAGAGAAAATTGAAATTAAAAAAGATACTGTGAAATTACATTTGTACCCTACTATTCAAATTCATTTATTGGGAATTATCCTAATCCTAAATGCTCGCAGTACAAGGTTATGCTTGAATCTACGTTTATCTAATTATTACCACAACAAAGTTAAAGCCTTAATCGGTGTTCATTAAAACTTGGGTACACTACCGTGGAAGTCACTCAATTATGGTTTTTTTTTCCACGTAATTATGAAAAGTTACAAAATGGTTACTCAACTATAGGGATGAGTATTCGATCGAGTCGAGTCAAAAAATTTCGAGTTAGTCGAGTTGACGAATTTAATTTTAGCAACTGAACTCAATTTGAATTTTTTTCGAATCGAATCAAGTAAAAAAATTTCGAGTCAAGTTAAGTCGAGTTAACGAATCCTATTATTTATACTCAATGTTGCGTGTACATGAACTGATTATTTAACTAATAGACAAAGCATAAGATTATTTAACAGCATAAACAATATAATAGTTTTTAATGAGTAAACATTTAGCAAAACGATGTAATTTTACCTTTTAACTTAATGGTTTTGACTTTCAACTTTAGAAAAGGTAAACATTTATCAAAATGACATAGTTTTGTCTTTTCTTATTTAGATTTTCGGATAACTCGAATTGTGTAATTTGTATTTGAGTTAAACCGAAAAACATAATTTTTTATTCGAGTTAATCCAAATAACTTGATTAACTCAAATTACTCGAACTATTTAATTCAAAATTTAAAATTTTTTATCAAGTTTTTCAAATTGAATCAGATTTTGCTTACCCCTACTCAATTATTAGTAAATTTCTTTTTTGGTCACGCAACTATTCAATTTTATCTTTTTTAGTCATCGTAAAAATAGAAACACTCAAAAATCTATGATAGTTGAGTGACCCAAAAAGATAAAATTAAATAATTGAGTGATCATTTTGTAATTTTTCATAGCTAGGGTGACAAAAAAATCCATAATTGAAGCAGTATACTCTTAAAAATTTTGCAATTAATTTAATTTGAGTTTCTTCTTACAATAAATTAAGATTCTTTTCTTGAAGTTAATAAATTAAGAGTTTTAATTTGGTAAAAATACACAATCAATCCTTATATTTTTTAAGAGTTATAGTACAATCACAATTATTATTATAATTGATACATTTGAATAATTACTACTAGAATCAATATTACAATGCATAATCAGACTAATAACTCGAATATATCCATACTTAAATTAGAATAAATCTAAGCTGGCCCCATACATAGTGCGACTTTTCTTTTATCAAATGAATAAGGGAGAAAGGGTTGACAGGTTTGAACTCGAGATTTGATATCAAGAAGAACTAAAGTAAATAAGTCATTTGCCACTACACCAATTAATGACTTGTTGACTATATTAGGATTAGGGTGCCAAATCTCTTAACATTCAAACTTTGCTATTAAGTAATGGACAAAAAAAAAAGCCATTTGCTATTAAGTCAAGGTTTCATCGGCTAAAAATGAAATTCTCTTATTTTTCAATTTAAGAATCTCAGTGCAAATATTGACATTGTTATTATTTTCTATTAAAATTTGTCATCATGTAATTATATTAATTTCAGAAGTAAATCATTATGAACTTAATAAGTAAATTTTGTACTATAAATTTTAAATCGAAAAAAAGTAAATGGATTTATTTTTTTTAACTTTTTAATTATAGAGTTTAAATCTCAAGGTTAAAATTTGCCATAAGTCACTCTTTTTAAATTTAAAATTTAATCCTTATACTTTTATTTTGAGGAATTTAGTCCCTTTACTTTTCAAATTTTAAAATTCACGTCAAACTATTAATACTGTTAAAATTATTTTATTAAATTTAGGTTCATTACAACGCCATTTTTTTAGTTAAATGGCTGCCAAGTGAGTTTTTTTTAATTTTAAAATTTGAAATTTACATGGACTAACTTCATGGAAATAAAAGTATAGGAATTAAATTCTAAATTTATTAATAGTACAGGGACTTATGGGCATATTTTAACCAATCTCAAATTTCAACGAAAACACAGGGACTGATGGAAAATTTTGACCTTTTAGTTGGTGACGTAAACTCTATTATTATCATTGCATGCTAATTGCCAACGTGCATAACGTGTAGTGCAAGTAAACTCTTATGATTTGAAGACTTTTTTTTTTTATCTCGTGACGTGAATATCGAAGAAAACGTGAATTTTTGTACGAACGAAAGGAATTGAAAAAAATGGGTAAATTACGTTAGAGGTCACCTAATTATGATTTTTTTCTTTGGTCATCCAATTATAAAAAGTTATAAAATGGTCACACTATTTAATTTTGTCCTTTTTAGTCACCAATTGGCTAACGTAAAAATGAAAATACTAAATAATCCAAGACAAATGGGTGACCAAAATAGACAAAATTAAATAATTAAATAATCATTTTTGTAACTTTTTATAGTTAGATGACCAAAAAAAATCATAATTGGGTAACTGCCAGTGTAATTTACCCAAATAAATTATAAGAATATTAAATCTTTCCTTAAAGCCAGCTAAGGAATCTTGAAAAACAAAGAAAAAAAGTAAGGGGGTAGAGTGCATGTCTTATCAAGTTTAATGCGTATACTTTGGGGATAATTAATGCGTGTAACCCAATTTATTTGATGCTTAATGGTAGAGAAACAAATAAAATTACTTATTTAGATTAAGGGATGATATGATACTCACTTTTATCTATCCATAATCTAATTGGATTCAGGTTGGATTCTACACGGTCCGCACTTTAAACTTGCATAATATTACGAGTTCATGTGTGAGACACTCACACTCTTCTATGAGATTGCACGATGTGGGGTTCGCACACCATACTATAGACAAACCCACATCGTATAAACACATATTAGACCTAGAGTAAAGTACGCGTCGACATGCATGGAACCTACCTACGATATCACATCTATAAATAATAACCATATCATATAAATACACAGCTCCACCCATCTAAATGATACACAGAAACACTCAGCAAGGGATAAATCTCAAAATATGTAATGAGGAATTTAACTCTTAATGTTTTTTTCTGTCAATTTGATCCTTATTCTTTTTTGAAATAATATTTGATGCACCTTTAGAGCATAAGTCTCATGCTCTATCAATGAATAATAACATGACATATCATCATTAAATTAAACAAAAAAATGGAGGACTTGTAAATGAATACTAATAATGGAAATAGTGACTAAAAGTCTAAAACTTTAAACTTTTAATTATGGTAGCATGCATGGCAATCTGCGTGTATTCCATGCTGTTTTTTTTGAATTTTTATGAACTATTTTTTTTTTGAAATTTGAACTTTTTTTTAATTTTTTGAATATTTTATAAATTTTAAATTATTTGTTAATATGGCATATATAAAGAATTTTTTTTAGCATGAAGTACATGTACACTGCCATGCGAGTTGCCATACCAACAACGTTAAAAATTTAATGCTTTAGTCAACATTTCCATTAAAAAAAGATTTGACTATTTCAAAATTATATATCAACTTTGATCTCATATGTAATATCATACATAAACTTTGATTTTGTATAAATATATACATGAAACTCTAATTTTAATTTAATTTTCACATACATGTAATATTGTTATCCATGTGACTGTTTCTGTTAAGTCATGTGTAAATAGCTTACATATGATATTTATTTAACTAAAACACAAAAGAATAAATTTAAAATATGCTTTTATTTGAAATAATTAAAATTATTTCCACACTACTACAATGATAAAAAAATGTGTGTTTTTTTATTTTTGAAAATATTTTTTATATATCCATTTCTTTAGTTTAATAAAATGCCACACTAGTAATTTTTACACAATTTAATGAAAAATAGTGTCACATAAATACTGGTTTTGTGACACGTGAAAATTAAATCAAAATTAAAATTTTATGTATACAATTGTAAAAAAAATCAAAATTCGTGTATGGTATTGCACATTGAATCAAAGTTCATTTATAATTTGAGATTTTTCCCTTTAGATTATCTATGCGATTAATTTTGGTGAAAAAAAAACAGTGGTAAAGAGATTAATTATAATAATGAGACTGAATATTGTAATGGTAAGATTAAAATCGATAATATGATATGTGTTTGGATTTAATATTAATAATAGCAATGAGATGTATTTAAGTGAAAAAGGAAAAGCAGCCTTAAGGACCTTATAGAATTTCTTTATTTTAAATTATGAATTAATAAAAACTTGAATAATTCTTTTATTAGAAAATAATATTTTGTGTTTTGTATTTTTTGTGATCATTGCTTTTAGTTGATGATATTAATAATCATATTGTAATTTTATTTATTATATAATTAAATTATTAGTTATATTAAATTAAAATAATTTCATTTTTAAATAAAAATTATATTAAAAAATGTAAAAGTTTGGACATAATCGGCCCTTGTTTACACAAATAAATAAGGAGGAGGAAGAGAAAAGGAGGAAGAGGATATCAAAATTGAGCAAAAATACCTTCCAACGATGAAACATTTTAACCACTAATGCTCTACTCCCCCCCTCGGGTGAAAATATAAAGCTTAAATATTGTTGACCTGAAACAGTTGCTAAATAACAAGTGCTGGAAGAAAGAAATGACTTGGGGAAGTTGGCACTTCTCCAATCATTGCAAAACACATAACAAAAATATGTGTACAAATACTGTTTACGGAGTTCGGTTTCCCTACGTTTATGAAACCTAACTCAGTGAGAAATATCCTACTTATCTTCAAACACTTACAGCAAGTGAACCTTAACTTTATCATATCCCATTAACAATTTCTTCACTTTTGCAAGTTTGAAGACTAGTACTTTCACCATTAAATTCACCTATGTGAACTTAGCTTGTAAAACCACAACACAAAGGTTTTATAATCAAATGCACTCACACAAATAATATTCCTCACCTGAACAAATTATGTGCTCTCAGTAATCAACACATAAACTTATATAATCTTATCAATTATATAGAGTTTCCAAGACTTGCTAACATAATGAAGATCTATCACAATCTCTATTCAACAACAATAAAACTAACTGAATACAATATAATAATAACAAACAAGGACTGTTGGCAGATCTTCAACGTTCCAATCCAGTTCAACTTCCTTGATCCAATGGATTAGATAAATTCAATCCACATCTCTAAACTTGCTTCTCGATATGATCTTCATTAATGGGTTAAATATAATCCACAATATCAGTATAACTCAAAAATCTAATTCAACAAATTATCAATCACCTAAATATGAAAATTTGTCACACCAGGGGATAAGAAAATAGGTACTTCCTACAAACCCATAAATTTGAAATTTGTAAATTTCTATATTAGATAAAAATTCATTTCAACTTTTTTTTTCTCAAAACATCTTTATTCCATCATCCTTCTACCTAAAATTTCTTTTTCTCAAAAAAGTTGTTGTGTAATAGCAAACATAATATTATTTTATTTCCAAATTGATGTTTATGGTGATTTTCCATAATTCATGTCCCCAGCGGTGGATTTAGGGGGGCTGGCAGGGGTCCCGAACCCCCAAAAATGTAAAATTACTATTTAGGCCCTTAATTTTTTTAAAAAAAATTAAATCAATAAAGATAAAATTACACTTCGGCCCCCCTTAAAATTATAAAAATTCGACTTAATCTTTTAAAAATTATAAAGATATAGATTATAAAAAATTAAAATTTCTTTCGGCCCCCCTAAAAATTTATTCTGGCTTCTCCCCTGCACATCCCCTAATTTTATCCGTAAGTTTTGTCATGTAAACAATGCATTATATATAAAATTGAAAAGAGTATATATTGAACTCCGTATATTAGCCTGATGGTTCGAGTGTTTACCGCATCAGATGTGGTTTGAGTTCGAGTCATATTAATCGTATTGTTATTAGATTTTACCCTCCTCTTATAATGATTACATAACTATTTATGTGGTGTAATAATTAAATTCACCCATAAAGAATTTAATACATACAATTAAAAATTAGAAAAATGAGAAATCAACGTTATAATAAAACAAAAAAATAAACTATATTATTTTTGGGAAAAAATAAATCAGAATATTAAAATAGTATAACTAATTCCAGTAAAAATTTATTTAAAATATACATTCAACCATATTTAATTTCAATAAAATGTGAAAGTTGTGTAATCGTTGACTTGAATGCTTGCTCCCTTCTTTGAACTGATTGCATGGAATGCATGAAATCTGACTAATATAAAGTATTTTATAGAGGTGTTCATGGGTCGTGTCGCGTAAGATTTAAATATAATATTAATATATTTTATATTTATCTAAATTTAGTTTGAACTGAAAAGGAGTTTAAAATTTTATTCAAACTCGTCCATATTTGCAAAAAACTAACCCAATTTTATCTTATGTCCATCCATATTATATTTTAAATATTTTAAAATATATATATTTATATTATTTAATTTTAACATTAGTAATTTGTATTTATTTATTGAAATGTTTACATTAGAGTAGTATTATATATTTTGTATAGGTTTACTTTTTTTAATGTGTTATAAATTACGTAATATAAAGTATTATAAACTTAAAAACGGATTAGGTCAGGCCATGAATGTTCCAGTCCGAGCTCAGCCCATATTTTAAATAGGCCTAATTTTTTGGCCCAACCCATTTTCGGGCCTAATTTTTTACTCAAACTCTCTCAAATTTCGAGCCTAGACGGGTAGCTCGACCCATGAGTAGGTCTAATATTTTTTTATTTGAAGGAAAAAAAAAGCTAATTGCATGGATGAAATTTAAACACGTATACAAGAACATCTTATAAAATATGCAATGGTATAGGAATATCTTACAATAATATTATAGATAGTTAAACCAATTATATAAAATTATTTAGTATATTTTCATAATTAAAAACAACTTTTCAAGATAGAAATCGAGGATATGAAACATTCACAACATAAACTTTTTTTTTAATTAAAAAATTTATATTTTCTTGTATATTATTAATTAATTCAATTTTATTTTAGATATTACTTTTATATTTTAAATTATATTAATCATAAAATGTTAGACAAATTATGCAATACACTAATAGTGTTAACTTTTTTTGTTATGCTACAAAAATATTGTCAGTATTAAAAGAAATTAATGTTAAAAAAATAGGTATCGAGTTATATTTATGAATTAATATTAAATAAGAATTTGTTTTAAACCCCAAATTAAAAATTTTATTATTTTCAGTTAATAAAATAATTAATTAAATAAATAAAACTAAAAGTAATTGAACATATGAAATACAAAAAAATCATATCATCTGTCACATGTCGAACATACGTTGATTATTTTTGCTACTTCATAAAAAAATAATATTGTTAGTATATTGGAATAATTTGTAAAACGTTTGACAAGTATCAAATCAAACAAAAAAAAAGTATTAGGTACAAAATTAGGAAAACGAGTCAAGTTCAGGTACCAAATTAGACTCCCAAAAAGTTTAAGTACCGACTTAAGAAAAAGTGTCAAGTTTAGGTACCAAATTAGAAAAAAGTGTCAAGTTTAGGTACCGAAATAGACCAAAAAAAAAGATTAAGTACCGGATTAGAAAAAAATGTCGAGTTCAAGTACCAAATATTATATTAAGCCAAAAAAATAAGAAGACTCAAAATTTAATATTTATATTATACTAATTTTTAATAAATAAATAAATAAATAAATAAATTACTTAATATATATACAATCAATAATCACTCTCAAATGCTAATGATTAAATTTGATTTTTTGCAAAACTTTTTTGTCAAATGGGAAAATTGTGTATCCAAATATTCAAGCAAGTAGTTGTAAATAAAAATTAATTATGCAAAACATAGATTAATACCTTTTATTTAAATTTAATTATAATTATAATTAAAATATAAAATTATTATTATTATTATTATCAATGCCAGATTATCCTCCTTATTATTCACGTAGTTTGATAATGATGAAGATGCAAAATGTATCACACGAACCACTGATGTCCCTATCATAGGTAGCTAATTAAATAAACCATCACCACAAAATAGTAGACTTGTCTATGAGTCGGGTCAAGTCCGTCCGAAAAATAAGAGAGTTTGAACAAAAAATAACACCCATTTAAAAAGCGGATCGAACCTCGAGTAAAGTCTTTTTGACTCGGCCCGACCCAACCCGAATTTGCAAAAATATATATATGTTGTTTTGTTGTCATTTTATTATTATATTGTTACTATTTTGTTGTTATTGTTTGGATATTATATAACTCCCGTTTTATTGTTAATTTTGCTAATATTTTTAAGGTATTTGCTTGTTAAGTTACACTCATGTTAGTGTTATTTAAGTATAAAACCTTTTTTAATTTAATTTCAATTTATTGATAAATATTTATTTTAATGTTTTTAGTGTTTTTGATGATGTATTATATTTTCTAAATTTTTCATATAAAAATTTTTAATACGATCGGGCCGGACCCATTTATTAAGACCTGACCCGACTCATGGACACTTCTACCAAATAGTAACACCAAATTTTAATACGATAGGGCTAGACCTTTATTTAAAGATTTCATTAAGTGAGGTCCTGGGGAATGTTTCTTAAATCAAGGTTGAAATAAAAAAAAAAGAGCGAAAAAAAATCAATTTATTGTTAATCATGTTGTGTAAGATTTGCATTAAGAAACGTGAGTTTACCTTTTAACCAATTCAATTGGTTTCAACACTAAATAAAGAGAAAAATTGATTTCCAAATAAAAGCAATGTATTTGGTAATTGATTTAATAGGTTCCAGGTGTCTAGCACAATTTCCTAATTTCTAACGTGGTTTAATCAAACGACTACAATTTTCTCATTTTTATCTTTTAACCACAACCGTTAATTTAAGAAAGAATCTCATGACATCCCATTATAATTAGACCTCACCTTAGATGTTATCATTTTTTACTACCAAATATGTGCCTTAAATTAAGTAACCTCTAAGGTGATATTTTATTGTAGTGGGATTTCATAAGATTGTTTTTAAATCAACCATTGTAATTAGAAGACAAAAATGAAAAGACTTGTTGCTGCCATTTTTAAAATTTAGAAAAAAAAATCATCTTGATGTTATTTTGAAATATAGAAATTTTTTATTTGAAAAACACGAGTGTTTTAAATTAAAATCAAAATCGCCAGTAATCTTTTTGGCTAGGTATGATCAATCACCTATAAAATCATATTTTATAAAGAAAATTTAAAATTCCTTAAAAAAATGACAATTTTAAGGTCTGCGTTGAAGTCATAGGAGAAATGAGGTTTGGGAATCAGTTATAGCACTCTTACAACGCCCAAAATTGGTACATTGCTAACCACGCGTTGCCAAAAAATTCAAATTTGGAAATGCGAAATCTAATATTTAATTATGATCCTTCAAAGCATTCACAATCAATAAAATAATTTATGTTTTGAGTGAATTAAATTTTGAAATAAAAAGATTTTCGATATTTTCTAGTGTCCATGAAAATGTTGAAAACTCGTGAATTCACTTGGTCAAAAAAAGGGTATCCTATTGCTAGTACCATCAATAAACTCCATACTAAAACAACGAAGGATTCATCAATCCAATTAACTTAGAGACATTACCTCATTATTTTGAAAATTAATTAAAATCATATTTAATTCAATATATTCATCAATTCAATATTTTGATTACTCAACTATTAATTTTTCTGAATTAATTACTAAAAATTTTAAAATTAAATATTTTGATCACTCCCTATTAGTTGTCATTAGATAATGACGAAAAGCTAATATGGACTTTTTTATTAGCCTAATAACCAATGTAACTCTTTAATATTTACATAATCTATCAATATGATCTCAAATATATAAAAAAAAAATTCAACAAATTTAACCCTCAATGTTTACAAATTTTGATTTTTTAAAATTTTTATAAAATTTGAAATTTTAACCCTAAAATCTAAAACAAAAAATCTCTATTTGGTAAACTTTTTTTTTTCTCTTTTGCAATTTTGGTAAAGCTCTTGAAGCTACTAGATTTTCCTACTAGACCTCTAATTGAGTTTATTAAAATAAAAAACTATTTTTTTATAAATAATATTATAATTTGAATTCAGTTTAACAAATTTGTTTTCAAATTGATTAGTGGGTTTAAGTTTTGGAGGAGCTAATTAAAATTTTTTAAAAAAATTAGAAGTTTAATGAGATTTAAAAAAAAATTAAGGGTTCTAATTAAAATTTTATAAAATAAATGAGAAATTTCAAAATTTTGAAAGCCTAATTAAATTAAAATTTTCAAAAAATAAAATTCAAAAGAAAATTGGATTGTTCCAAAAATACCCTCTTGCCACCATTACCGTCCGCCCTGAAATTGACCAAACTCAGTTTCCTCATAGAAAAAAAATCTAATGATAACATCTTATTTAATCAATCTTTGATATATCATATTAAATAGCTAAGGAAAAGAAAAAAAAAAGGTTTTTCTTTTAGTGCTTGAATAACTTTGTTTTTTAATTTTATTTTAAAAGTCAAATGGAATTCCCGGTGAGACTCGAACTCAGACTTGAACTCTAATATTTGACGGAATATGAATGAGCACTCAACCGAGTCGATATGTGAAAAGGTGAGGAACATCCTTGAAATAATTGAAGAACATACACAAAGGGCAGAAAGAAAAAGGGGGTTTAACTCTCGAGAAAACGAAGCTCTACCATGAACTCTTGATGCTTTGGGGAATACCAAGCAACAGCCTTTGCGGACCAAAGGACCTGCAATGCATATTCAATTGCAAACACTGGTTGGTCTGCTTGTATGTGCCAACCTTTGTCCTTGAAATCAATCACAACCCCTGAATCAACTCTAAAACTGAAAGGCCCTGCAATCTGTGCAAAATGCATATAAAGAATTTTACAGCATGAATTAGAAACCAGAGATAGGATGGCAAAACTCGAACTATCACATACATTTCAAACCGATCTGTCTCTAATGGAGTTTTTAATTTCTTTCTTTGATTGAACAGTAAATGCAGGGTGGGTGAGGCAGACGTTTGTTTTTTTCCCTGTTTGAAAGGTGGGTATGGAGCAGCTGTGATATCTACTTGCGTCAACCCGCCCCCAATGTTTAAATTACTATTTTACCCTTACATATATATTTGACTTTTAAAAGGATAAGAATATAATAATATATTATAAACCCTGAAATATTTAGATGAGATACTCTTAGATTAATCTTCAATGTCCCAATATCTATATGTCTAATGCACATTGAAAGTACTGAAAATAACTAACAAATGTCAAAGAGGAGAGGATGTGGTGGAGCGGTTATGGACGTATCAAACATCCATGGTGGTAGTGGTAGTATTCAAGTTCTAACATCCACGCAGAGTGGGACAAGGTTGGGGCAGAGCACACTAACAATGAAGCGGTGATGGATTTAACAATATCAGCTCCGAACCCGATTCATTACTATCCCTACCCAGAAAATGCCTAAGAATTCAATTTGGTTATTGGAAAGCCCCGTTTAACATCGAAAAGTAAAATAGCCAGAAATGGCCAGGACAACCAACGGCATGCACAGCAATGCAAAGTAGATAAAGTGTTATTAACCAAATATCAGAAAAAAATTTGCTGCCATTCATTTTTTTAACATCCTAAATCGAAAGGGTCGAGATTATTTCAAAAGACGTACCTGCTGCTGAAGTGAAAGGGAGGTAGTTGGGCAGATCATTTTAACTGCTTCTGGACTAGGCTGGTGTGAGTTCAAAAGATCTTGAACTAATAGTGTGGCACCTGAAAGGAATTTAGAACCAGAAGGGAAATCCATGCGAACGTGAAATCTTGTAAGATCAGAAACTAGCCGTTGGAAGTTCCCGTGCTGGGCCGTAAATGACATGGATGCAAATATATCCCCTAGAAGGGTAGATTTTAGAGTTGGATTATGATATGATAACTGCTTAATATCTTTAGCATCTTCAACTAATCTGACCGAACTCTCCCCAAAATTTGCACTCAAAACAGCACCTATGCATATAAAACAAGGAAACTTTTAGTATTTCACAATAGCTGCAGTTATCGATATGGAATCATTCATGAAATGAACAATTCCTGCAAAAAACTTTGCAACAAATGGATTGACTATATGATAAAATCAGAAGAAGTAATAAGTACAGCACATGGAAAGAAAAAAAAAATCCCCCTCCACTATAAACATCTAACATACAGTCAATTCAGGGAGTCAATCGGGTATATCTTACCAATGGTTCCTGATGCTGAAACATGGGGATTTGAAAGGAATACGTCATACGGTTGAACCATCTTCAGTTTCTGAGCTTTGCTTCTCCAAATGTCAACATTCTTCTCGTAAGAAAAGGCGCATTTAGCAGAAATGCCAGGAAATAGAGAAGCGGGGACTTGAGCAATGGGATCACCTTGAAATTGCTTTGGTGACCCATGGTTATGGTGTAGGCACAAATGATAACTGAGACCAGAATCCAATGGAAGAGAAGCCAAATCAATTGCCATGGAGAAAGGCACATCCCAGTAAGTACCAGTCTCTTTGTCCACAAAGAGAGCAGGCCAAGCTGCATCCACTGTCAAATTATGATGTGGAAACTGCCAATGACCATAAAATATGAGGAAAAAAAATCAGAACATTTAATGTTGTCATTGCCAAGGCCTGAGCCTAGGCATGCCTACACCTTGCATTTTAGCACTAGACAACAAAAGCACCTCAGATCCTTTCGAGCAAGGTCCATTTGATCAGACTCAGGCCTAGTGAGCCTATGTGCACTTTTTTTTGTAAAGCTTTAGTCATAAAAGAAGCTCAGCCGATCAAATTTAGCTTTAATTTTTCACTAGACATTGTTTGAGCATTCAACTATAGACATTGTTGAGGGGGCCAACTCCCTCGGGAAAAATCTTCGAAGTGTCGTCCATCGGGCAGCTGGACCGCCAACAATAGAAGATACTGTCCCTGTGTTGTGCTGGGGTTTTGTCTCACGCCTCCACAGAGAGTGTCTTCACTCTTGGTGGGGTTTGAATCCCTGACCTATGGCATATAGGTCATTGTGGGTGACCGTGTGCCTACTTATGGACCATTGCCTCAAGACACTCCCCCTCCAAGAACTGGACACGGCTCTTAACGAAGGTGGGAGACAAAACCTGGCATGACCCAGGATAATACCTTCAATGATTGGGGGCTCGGTCGGCTGCCTAGGGGACGACATTTCAAATACTTCTCCCAAAGAATCGTCCCCTCAACAGACATGAACCATAAGTAAATCATGCACATTAAAACAATTGCCTGTTTTGTATATAATTACATATACAACTCACACATATATACATTTAGTTCACTTATGCTAGCCTTTTTTCGCACCTTATGCCTGAAGCAATATAAGGGTTGTAGTGCCTAGAGTGTGCCTTGCGCCCTATATGAAATAATTAATGAGAAAAGCACTAACCTTATGACGGAAAACAGCTTTCTTTCTAGGAATGGAAGAGGAATTATGAGCGTAATATGAATCAGAGCTTAAAAGCAGAGTGTCATCAGGGGTTAACAACACTTCGGAAGAGAACCCAAGGGCATACAATGACTTATCAAGAAAAAGCTTCCCAATTGATTTAAGGTCACGCTTACGCACACCATCTCCACCTCCATTTTCCTTTAAAGACGACAAAAACTTACGCAGGTTGAACTGACCAAGCAAAAGAGCAGACCAATTCTCACTAACAGGGATGCTCAATACTCGCTGAATTGTAACCCCAAGGTGATGGGTATAAGAGGGAAGAAAAGGGGCAGCCATGAACCGTTGCATGAAATCGATCTGGTTAGGCCTGAAAAGTTTAGTCCCTCTTGATAAACCCAAAGGTAATGCCTTCCCTGGAACAGCACGCGCCGCTCCTTCAAGGGTACGAGGGGTGGAAGCGTCCAATTCCCATAATTCACCGTCTATTGCCCATCGGAGCTTCTTCATTGTCGCCTCAGTCACACTCACTCAACCCCAGAAAAACAGAATCGAATCGATATACTAATTTCAATGCTTGGTGGCTGCTAATGCTAGTAATAATTCTTGGTAATCTACTTTGCCTGGCCCTTTCAATTTTGAATTCCCCTTCTTGGTCTTCTTCTTAATTGGCTAAAAAACAGAGGCAAATGCTTTGAAAATAACGGTGCAGAAGCAGCCCTTTACGCTTTGAAGTTTAAACCCTCTTCAGGAAATGGTTACAGCAGAATCTTATAGAAAGGTCTAATTTGGTTTTAGTCCCTGTATTGTTCAGAAATTCAATATTAATTTTGGGTTAATACGATTTTTGGGGTATAAAAAAGTTGTTCTCACAATAGGATTTAAACCTTTTTTTTGTGTAAGTTAGTCTTTAAACTTGTCAATTGTTCACACGTTGGAACCTGAAAATTTGGTAACTGTTCCCACATTCAGCCTAAACTTTTTTGATCCAAATTAGTCTTAATATTTTCTTGAAAACCCTAAAGTTTAGGGATTAACCTGAAAAAAAAATTTAAGCCATAATGTGAGAGCAGTTACCAAGTTTAGGCTCAAATAATGATTAATCCTTTAATCTATTTAGAAAGTTTCACTAGTATAAAGACCATACAATTGCAACTATAAAACCATACATGTATAAATTACAACTCTTCAATTTTACCTCTCGGTCACCATTTCACCCAATTAAGCAATCTAATCCAATTTATCTCAAGACCTCATTAAATTAAATCGGGCTAATCGAATTAATGCTCAATAGGACCAGGTTTAGAAATGCTCAATAGAACCGACAAAATCTTTGAATCAATTAAAGGTTTGAAGTGTTGAATCCATGAATATTGAAACCCAATTGATAAAACGCGAAATCAGAATAGTAAAATACGAGAAATCTATTGAAATACTAAAACAATTGCAAAAGGTACAAGAAAGTTCACATGCTTTTTTACTAAGAAAGACAAAGTGCAAAAAATCCTATAAGAGAGTTCTCTAAAATCTAACCTAAAATAGCTAGTATTAAGAATCTATCCAAAAGTCTCTCAAAAATGTGTCATGAGGTATCCTTTATAGTCTAATACAAATTGACCTACAATTAATAATTTTCCCTCACTTTTAGGGTTTGATGGATTGAAAAATGCTCTTTAGAAATTTAGCCTCATTGGGGTCGGTGTCGTGATATCCACGTCTTAATGTTGCGACATCAACGACGAACTACTTCAAGGTGGGTGCTTTTGGGATTTAGTGTCACGACAACAACCTTCTAATTTCGCGGCCTCGTCCTTAGGTGATTCGACTTCTACAAGTTTGAAAACTGTGGCAGGTGTTGCAACCTCAATAGCTCAATGTTGTGGCCACATAGGTGGGTGTTGCGACATCACACTCTTGGTGTCGTGACTTCAAATATAGTCCACTCAGATGTGTGAAGTGATGAAGTCCAACTCCTCAATTGATAATAAAGGCATCATTTCGGGACATCAACACCTTGATGTGGCGACATTGGCTCCAACTGAGACTCTTCTCATCAACCAAGTGTCTGAAATAAGCTTAACTTTAAGATTAAGTTCTTGGCCTAAACTTGTCATTTTATTTCAAAAAGCATAAAAACACAATAAAAATTAAAATTAAGTAAGAAATCTAATAATTACAGAAAAGTACTAAAAGATTATACAAAATACTCATATTTTAAGTGTTTAAAGAGCTTAATTTGATGTATATAAATACGACATGACATTGGGCTTAAGTATAATATTAATCCACTTTATGCTTGTCCAAACCTGACTCGGCCTAAAACATAGATCTAAAATTCTGTCCAAACTCACTCATATTTGTAAATAGCAAACCAAGCCCATTTTAGGCTTGCACATTTTTTTTTATTTTTTAAAAACATATTTATATTTTTATATTTTTACTTATTAAAATTTTATATGTAGACATCTTCATATTTATAATTTTTTCATAATTTATGACTAAATAAATTATAGCAAAAATTATTGACATATATGATCATTGTTATATGAATGAGTATTCAATATTAATATATATATATATATTTTTAAACCTCGTGTGTTAGCCTGATGGCTAAGGTTTTCGCCGCTCCAGGTATAGTTTGTGTTCGAGTTGTGCAAGTCGCATTACTATTAAGGCTTTGCCCTCCTATTGTAATTCACAAAAAATAAAATATTGATATATTTTTATAAGAAAATTAGATTGAAATTATATTATTTTAAAATATAGTCAATAAAAACACATGTCAAATAATTAGTATGCCAAATGACAATTTCTTAATTATACCATATTGAAATGCTTTTCTTAATTGTAACTTTAAATTGATAGTATTTATATATATTAAATTGCTATTTTAAATTATGATAATTAATATATATGGTAATTATATCATGATAATTACTCTTTTATTACATATGATGATAACATTATGGTAATTGCTGTTTTTATCACCTTTAATATATATGGTAATAATATTATCTTAATATTTTACTAAAAAAACCCCATTTCTAATTTTATTTACGAAAATGAGTCATTTAAAATTTTATTTATCGAAATAGGCTAAAAAAATTCAAAACACGCCTACATGGAAATATTTTAAGGAGAAATTTTAGAAAAGCGCGTTGACGTAGGTGCACTTTAACCCGTGCCCGGACTATTTTCAAAAAAAGGTCAGTTTTTTTAAACTATTATAAAAATAGATAATTTTTTTCAAAATTTACGAGAATAAACCTTTATAAAGACCTAAAGTGACAACAATATTTTTTATTTTATTTTAAGGTGTCACCAATTAATGTAAAAATAAAACTTACAAAATAGATATTTATATAGACCCAAAGTCTCATTTCAGTTGTTTTCTTAAGCAATATGGGATGTGAGATATGTGTATATATAGAGCTATGAATAGGTTTGCAACTTGTTTCTAGTGTCACGGGGCTAGACCTTTCGTCTCGCAATCCGTGCGGCCTTAGGCGATCCGTTTGCTCCAAACTCGCCCAAGTCAGCCTTATCTCAATGAGGATTCTTTAAGAATTCCTCCAAGGCACCAATTGAACAGCGGAAGCGATTTAAGCCAAAAGAAGCTAAGCAAAAGAACAACAGAAAGAGCGCTCGCAAAGTGTTTTAGTAAATGCTCTCTACTTCTCTTATTCACAAGGAATAATTAAACAATTCAGGAGTGAGTACAAATGAGGGGGAGGCTCTCTATTTATAGTTGAGCTCCTCCAAAACCGACGGTCAAGATACAATTATATCGACGGATGAGATTTAACCATATCCCTTAATTTTAGGGATTTACAAGATAAGCCTTATCAAATCTAATCTAAACTTTACAAGATAAGATTCCCTCTATCTTCTAAGATTAGTTACCATATTTTCCTAAGTTGCCATCTCTTCATTATCGGGCCAACTGGGCTTCAATCTGACAGGCTTGTCCAATATCTCTTTGAATCGGGCCAGTTCTCGTAGTCCAAATGATCCCCATCTGAGCAACAGACCTCCATTGGATGCATTTGGTGCGCTGGTCACGGGCTTTGAACTGCGGCCCGTGAAATTCTCCCCCACCCATTCTCGCAACGCCCTCGTTGCGACTTCTAAATGGCACTGACTTGATTCGCCTCGGTCTAGTCTCGTCGCCTTAGCCTTTCCCTTTCTTCGGGATTTTTGCCTCGGCTTCCGTCGCTTCTTAACTCGAGCCGTCCTACTCGTCGTATTTACTATGGTCAACTGTCCCACATGCATCGCTTCTTTTTCTTTGAAGTCTGATGCACCACCTACCTCTCCCATAGGTGGAAGCCTTGTCGATGACTCGGCCAACTCCGACGCTTCACTCAACTTGAGCCTCATTGGTCTCAGCTTCACTGTTTTCATCGGAACTCTTTCCTCTAAGTTCGATGACAAACTCACATTTTCCTTGGGTGGAAGCCCCTCCGATGACTCACCAAGCTCAGACGTTGCCTTTTTTTTGACTCCGGCTTGCTTTGGACAGTTTCGCAACTCATGCGGACCACGGCACAAGAAGCACTTAATTTGCTTCTTTTTGCTCCTCTTTGCCCTATTGGCTTCGGCTTTTCCCTTGCTCGAACCAAGCTTCTTAGGCTCATTGTTTGCTCCATCGTTCCCCTCGATGACAGACTTCCTCGGACACTTCCGCAACCTATGCGGACCATGACACAAGAAGCACTCCATTGGCTTCTTCTCGCTTTCGGCCTCCTTGGCTTCGACACCCCTTGCGCTCGAACCAAGTATCAAGGCCTTACCCACCGGCTTCTCCTTAAGCGCAGATTTCTTCGGACATTTCTTCAACATGTGTGGACCGTCGCAGAGAAAGCATTTTAGCTTGTCCCTTTTCCTCTTGGGTTTTTTCTTCCCAACTCGTGGTTTCCCATTACCACCATTGTCGCTGTTGCCATTGCCATCAACAATGTCTTCCTTGTGATTCATTTCACATACGCCCCTTTCCTCGGACTTGGAAGACCCAAGCTTGTCTTTCCCTAGACCAAGCTTAACCACGGCCTCAACTACCGTCATGGCTTCCGACAGCTTTTGGACACCTCTTTGTTCCACCTCCTGTCTGACCCACGGCTTCAATCCCTTTTGAAAAGCAAGCAATGCTTCTTCATCGGTCACATCTGAAACTTGGAGCATGAGTTCCTTGAACTCTCGAACATACTCCCCCACTGTGCCCTGTTGCGTTATCCCTTGTAACTTTGCCCGAGCTTCTTCCTCGGCAAACTCTGGGTAAAACTGTCCCTTCAATTCGCATTGGAACTCTTGCCACGTCCCAATCTCACCATGCCTTTTATCTGTGGTCCTACCTCGCCTCCATAAAAGCGCAATGTCAGTAAGAAACATTGAAGCAGTGTTTACCTTAATCGCATCCTCCATGATGCCTTTGGCACGGAAGTAGTTTTCCATCCTCCACAAGAAATTGTCCACCTCGCATGCAGACCTTGTCCCCACAAACTCTTTCGGCTTCGGGACATGCTCGTTATTGAGTGCTGCATTTGCCACTCCTTTCCCCACGGCTGCTTGACACAAGGCCAGCTCTCCCTCGAGCTCCTCTATTCTTGTGCCCAAAGCCCTAGTCGTGGCCATTGTTTCCTCCTTCAAAGCCATCATCATGGCCTCGAGAGCATCGTTCCTTTCGGACAGTTTATCCCTGTGTGAATTAAATAACTCGTTTACCTTGTCCATGGTGGAATCAAGAGACATCTTTACATAGTCTCTGGACTGCTCCTTCCAGTTTGCTATGTGATCCTCGACCCCATCGAGTGCCTCCTTTACATCCTCCATGGATCCCTCGAGTTTACCCACACGTTCCTCTACTGCCGATATTGTCTCCCTCAAAGACTTCCTCGCCCACCTTTGTTCGAACTCTTCTTTCGACATCCCAACGGTGCCTTTGAACCAACAACTCAGATATCACTTGGTTCAAACCTTGGCTCAGATACCACTTGTCACGGGGCTAGACCTTTTGTCTCGGAATCCGTGCGGCCTTAGGTGATCCGTTTGCTCCAAACTCGCCTAAGTCAGCCTTATCTCAATGAGGATTCTTTAAGAATTCCTCCAAGGCACCAATTGAACAGCGGAAGCGATTTATGCCAAAAGAAGCTAAGCAAAAGAACAACAGAAAGAGCGCTCGCAAAGTGTTTGAGTAAATGCTCTCTACTTCTCTTATTCACAAGGAATAATTAAACAATTTAGGAGTGAGTACAAATGAGGGGGAGGCTCTCTATTTATAGTTGAGCTCCTCCAAAACTGACGGTCAAGATACAATTACATCGACGGATGAGATTTAACCATATCCCTTAATTTTAGGGATTTACAAGATAAGCCTTATCAAATCTAATCTAATCTTTACAAGATAAGATTCCCTCTATCTTCTAAGATTAGTTACCATATTTGCCTAAGTTGCCATCTCTTCATTATCGGGCCAACCGGGCTTCAATCTGACAGGCTTGTCCAATATCTCTTTGAATCGGACCAGTTCTCGTAGTCCAAATGATCCCCATCTGAGCAACAGACCTCCATTGGATGCATTTGGTGCGCTGGTCACGGGCTTTGAACTGCGGCCCGTGACACTAGACAATATTCCTTCCTCTCTCAACCAACAACATAAGATTAAAGGCTACATTATATTTTATAATTTTTTTACAAAACAATTTCTATTTTTTTTTATATTTAGTTAACATTTTCTCATATTATAAAATTATATTTTTGAGATCTTCAACCTTGTTGCATTTTAGAATTGTTAGCATATATACAAAAGGACTTAAAAAAAAGAGAACAAATTGCACATATGAAACTTATACATGCAGTAATCTTCTATTCAATTTTAAATGTTTGAAGTTAATATCTATGCAATTCTAATTTTTAAAATAATTTTCCATTATTTTAAATTAGAAGTTATACTTTAATTTTTTATTATTTATTTTATTTTATGTTATGAATGTTTGATTAATAAATTAAATAGTGAGTATTTGGTACTCAAATAGTATTTTTTTTTGTAATTTAAAAAAATTGATATCTCTTTTTTTTAAATATTTTATTATACTTATTCATTTTTTAATCCTAATTTTAATTTAATTTTCATCGAATGCTGATAAATTTATTTCAAATGTATTTTGACTAGATATATAATCCATTTAAACAGATTATATAATTATGTTAAAAAAGTTTTTTATAGAAATATATAATATACATAAAATATGATAATTATTTTTCATATTTTTATATCTAGATTAAATTACATTAGTAGTCACTTAGCTATGATTTTTTGGCTATCGAATTATAAAAACTTACAAGATGATCACTCAAATATTAGTAATTTTTTAAATATTTATTTTTAATATTTTACCATACTCATTTTATATTTTATAATTTTTTACTTATAGAGTTTAAATTTTTTATTTATAATGTAACAAATGTTAACTTTTTGTAAAAAAATTTAAACTCTATAACTAAAAAATAAAAAATATAGTGTAGCCTTTAATTTTATATTGTTAGTTAAAAGAGGAAAGAATCCTACATTGTTTAGAAACAAGCTGTAAACTTATTCATGAGTCTATATATAAACATATCTCACATCCCAATTACTTAAAAAAACAAGAGAAATGAGACTTTGGGTCTATATAAAGATCTATTTTGTAAGTTTTATTTACACATTAATTGGTGGCACAAAAAAAAAATGGTGTTGCCATTTTGGATATTTATAAAGACTTATTCTCATAAATTTTAAAAAAATTGGTCTATTTTTATAATATTTTAAAAAAGTTATCTTTTTTGAAAATTTAGTCTGAATAAGGGCAAAAGCGTGCACTTCAGCGCATTTTTACTGACACAGGGTAAAGCGCATTCCTATCAGTATGCTTTTATGAAATTTCTCCTTAAAATACTTCCACGTAGGCACGTTTTGGATCTTTTTAGCTAATTTCGATAAATAAAATTTTAAATGGTCTATTTCCTTCAATAAAGTTGGAAACGAGATTTTTTTAATAGTAAAATAGTGGTTTTATTATCATATAACTGTCAATGTACTCTTTTATATCCACATGTGTCGACCACCAATAAGAAAAGGCCACTTGTCAACATTATAGCAAAGACAATTAAATTGTTTTAGTGTACTCATATCATTTAAATTTTTTTTAGGATCAAAATTAAGTGGTATATTTTTATGATATTACAAATGTAATTTTATTTTTTTAATAGTTTATATTTTTATATTTTTTAAAAGATTAAATCAATATTTTATTATTTTTGATGTTGAAGTATAATTTTACCATTATTAACTTAAAATTTTATAAATTATAACGAGATCTAAATAAAAAATTTTCTATTTTAAGAGGGTCAAGACCTCTACTAGCCTCTTAGTTCTGCCACTGCAATTTCTCAAAACTTTTATCACGCATTTCAATAGCTTCAAACTCAAATCTTGATATGCAAAAGAGTTCACTCTCTTTATAGATTCAAATCTTTTGAAAACAATTGTAGTAATTGCGGAAGGGAACATAATTTAATTTTTTTATATCATGATTTAAACTTATTAAATTCATGATACAAAAATCAAAATCCTTCTTTAAACACTCGCAAAATAATCCCAATAAATTTAAACCCAGTCACGAGTATATCCTACAACATTTGAAAACATTGAAAAACTTTGAACATTTAAATAATAAAAATAGAAATCAATTTTGTATTGTCCATCCATATTCTGTAAGCTCATTAAAAACTAAGCACTAGTTACGAATTTTATCCGAAGCAAAAATTCAACTCTCAACCTAATTAAGGAAAACAAAATCATTACTGTTTTACTAAACTCCCGTGATTCTCTTATATATATTTTGTGCTATCTGATAAATGATATTTCCAATGCTATGGGCATATATATATATACATGGAAAGAAAGTAGAGCAAAAGTCTGATGGTAAACTATAGGTAACAAATACATACACATAATGGAAAAGTTATAACTTTATAGCAAAGCTTTAAGCTTGAACTATAAGATAAAATGAAGAGCATCAGCATTTCCCCCCGTCCCATCTTTCCCCTTATACTCCCACAGCTTGAACATCGCTACAAAATATCCCGCCTCAACCATCGCTTGCCTCTTCTTCACCTTGACGGTGCCGGTCGATCACTCTTGTTGATGGCCTCTCTCAGCAACCACAACCACAACCACAACCACAACCACAACCACCATTTCCGCCACGCTGATTCCAATGCTTCTCCGCCTTCCTCTGCCGTAGCCAAGATCTCTCATTTGAAGGCCGTTGTTTTGGGTGACGCTCCTGCTTCTGAAGAGGACGACGTCGTTCTCCCTAGCCATGACTTTTCTCGTCAGGCTCTCGTTCCTTCTCAGCAAAAGGTTTCTTCTCATTGTTTCTTGAATTGAATATTGCTTAATACTGAATTGTTATATATGATCATGGATTTACGGTTTCGCTTTGATCTGAGTAAATTAGCTTATGATTTGGTTACGTGGTTGTTGTATAATTGGCAATTCTGGTGGGTGATGTGAGATCAGTACCTGGAAATGTATAAAGCATCGATAGAAAACCCGGCTGGGTTTTGGTCAGGCATTGCATCATCGGAGTTTTACTGGAAACAAAGATGGGGAGATCAGGTTTACTCTGAGAATCTCGATGTGAGGAGGGGGAATATCAAGATCGAGGTCTTTCATTCATTCATTCTCTTTTAGTGTCTTTTTTGTCTTGTATTCTTGTTTAGTTTAACGTTTGGGTCTATGTAACTGTAATCTGTTCCTTTTGTTTCTGGTCTTTACCAGTGGTTCAAAGGCGGCATTACCAATGTGTGTTACAATTGCTTAGATAGAAACATTGATGCTGGACTTGCAGACAAAATTGCTCTTTATTGGGAATCCAATGAACCTGGCTTTGATGCTACTTTAACTTATTCCCAACTACTCCAACGAGTTTGCCAGGTCTCTTTCAGCTTTTGTATTATTAGCTGCATGTTTTCGGTTTCGTTAATTGGAATCACTTTTGATTTGTTGCATCTTGTTTGCAGCTTGCTAACTACTTGAAAAGTGTTGGTGTTAGAAAGGGCGATGCTGTTGTTGTTTATTTGCCTATGTTAATGGAACTCCCTATTACTATGCTTGCATGCGCGCGCATTGGTGCAGTTCACTCGGTACATGACTCCTTTTTTTGCACATGAAAAAGGATGAACGATGTCAAACAAACAATAAGAGATTACTTTGCTAATTTCTTCTTTATCATTGGACGAATTCCCACCCCCATTGCACTTTCAGGTTGTCTTTGCTGGGTTCTCTTCAGAATCTCTTGCCCAACGAATTGTGGACTGCAAACCCAAAGTTGTTATTACTTGTAATGCTGTTAAAAGAGGTCCTAAGACCGTCTTCCTCAAGGACATTGTTGATGCTGCCCTTATTGACTCTGCCAACAAGGGGATCTCTGTAGGTTGGTAAAATTTAAGAAATTATTAATTTTTTGAGCATAGGTTCCTCCATACTCCACAGCAATTCATGCATATTTAGACTGGGCAAATGGAACCGATTTAATCTCATCAACTTTTGCTTAGTGCTATACAATGGACCACTTATCTTTAACCTAAATTTTATTTTCTATATAATGAAACTTTTGATACAACAGTATTTCTTTGCTCTACTGTTCCTTCAGTATGTTTTAATATCCAAGGGGGAGGTGGTTGCCAACTGCTCTCACATAACTGATGGAGAGTACCATGTGTTTGTCAGATCTAAATTTAACATATCCAGATCTTTAGCATCATGTAGAGCATGATGGATGCTTAACAGGTCGCTGAGTCTTTAACTTTTAGCTACGTTGCTCTGCTGATTTCTATCACTAGTGACACTAATGTGATTATTTTTATGACTCGTATGCTCTCTATCTATATTGATATCTTCTTTTGTGCAGATGTGTGCTTAACCTATGAAAACCAATTGGCACTGAAGAGGGAAAAGACTAAATGGAAGGAAGGAAGAGATATATGGTGGGAGGTTAGTGTAAAAACAGAAAATTATTAAACTTTGATGGTTCCTGGTTTCAGTAACCGTAATTTTACAATGGAGTGACGTTTTCATACTTCTTTTCTAGGATGTTGTCCCAAAATATCCAACTTCTTGTGACGTTGAATGGGTGGATGCAGAAGATCCCCTTTTTCTGCTGTATACTAGTGGGAGTACCGGGAAGCCAAAGGTATATTTATTTTGATTGGTTGAAATATTTTACATAGTTTCTCATATTCCTTTCTTATGCTCTAATATGAACTTTCAAAAGGGTGTACTTCATACAACTGGAGGATATATGGTGTACACAGCTACAACATTCAAATATGCATTTGACTACAAAGACTCTGATGTTTACTGGTACTTTGGACACTCTGCACCCTTGTGCTCTTAAAATTTTATAAATTCTTGCTGTTTATAATTCTATTGTTGCCAAGTCTTTGTTAACATCTTTTGCTTGATTTTAGGTGCACAGCTGACTGTGGTTGGATTACAGGGCACAGTTATGTTACTTATGGACCCATGCTTAATGGAGCTACAGTTCTTCTGTATGAGGGGGTAAGGGTTCACAATTCCTATTTGACACGGATAAAGAAATTATAAGCTTCCAGTATTGGCAACTAGTCTAGTTTTATATACATCTGGCACACGGATAGTGTCTATGTTGTAATTTTTGGTTCCCTGAGATTGTCATTGAGGACTAAGGAGGCAAAAGAAGTGGCAACTAATCTGGATTAGTTAAAACATGCTGGAAGAAACATAATGGTGTATGGAAGGTTTGACAAGTCATGGTGTTTCTGAAAGTTTATCTAGAGAGCAACTAGGTTTGACAAGCCATTAATAAGCACTAACTGCCAGATTGTTATAGCATTTAAACCAAATATTTTTGTTAGAATATATTATAGATGTTTCAGTAGATAGCAACATGTCCTATTGGAATTTGCAGGCCCCAAGTTACCCTGATCCTGGACGATGTTGGGACATTGTTGACAAATACAAGGTGACCATTTTCTACACTGCCCCTACCTTGGTGCGCTCTCTCATGCGTGATGGTGATGAGGCAAGCTATTTCTCTAATCTTGTTTATCTTGGGTTCGGGATGTTTATCAGAGATTTTTTGAATAAAGAGAGTTCTTTGTTTCTATTTTGCTTCATTTATTTTTTATATTTGATACTCACCTTCATAATTTCCACAGCTCCAATCTACTTTTGTCTTCAATTTTCATTCAATATTGCTGTCTAAAATTAAGTGGGAGTAATAAAGAAAGGAACTTGTTTGAGTTTTGCAAGCATTCAGTCATTTTCTTTGATTCTGGAATGAAAGTTTACTTGCATGATCTACGAGACTATCCTTTGGCCTGCAAAGATCATCTAGTGTGTTTGGAGAAAACCATCGCTGGAATTCTTCTTGATGTATTTCCAAATTTGTATTGATAATCACTATTGCTGACTGTGCAGTATGTTACACGCTACTCAAGGAAGTCCCTTCGTGTCCTTGGAAGTGTTGGCGAGCCTATTAATCCAAGTGCTTGGAGGTTCTCAACTTTATAAGTTTTCTTTGTATTTTTTGCCTCTTATCTCTTTTTATATATAAACAAACTGTTTCTCACCTAAAAGGGTCCCGGTTACTATAGGTGGTTTTTTAATGTAGTTGGAGGGTCAAGGTGCCCAATTTCTGACACTTGGTGGCAAACAGAAACAGGTGGCTTTATGGTAAGTACTTTTCTTTTTTCACGTTACATATTTTGGGAGCATCTCCTCTGGAAATATTCTCATAACTATTTTTCACTTGGAAATTTAGTTGATTTTTCTCTGCTTTACATGATATTTCAACTTTTGATATGTTTTCCTCGTCTTAACTGGCAGATTACTCCTCTACCAGGGGCCTGGCCACAGAAGCCTGGTTCTGCAACCTTTCCTTTCTTTGGAGTCCAGGTTTAACACCCTGCTGTTATATAAAATTAGCATTTTTCTTTTCCTTTTCGTTAATCTCTTCTTATTGTATAACGACAGCCTGTCATAGTGGATGAGAAAGGAGTTGAGCTTGATGGTGAGTGCAGTGGCTACCTGTGTGTGAAAAGCTCATGGCCTGGTGCATTTCGAACTCTGTATGGTGACCATGAGAGATATGAGACAACATACTTTAAGCCATTCCCTGGATATTATTTTACTGGTGATGGATGCAGCAGGTATGTTGGTATAACCCTGAATTTGCTGTTTCATTAGTTTGCATTTTTTACTAGCATAGTGAATTTGATTCTAAGCCACCCCTATACTTATATCCATTTATTCTTTGTTGCCGGTTTCATTTCAGGGACAAAGATGGGTACCACTGGCTTACTGGAAGAGTTGATGATGTTATCAATGTCAGGTATTCCATTTGAAGATAAAATACCATGGAGGCCCCTGTACTAGGAGTTACATCGCATTTTGCCCATTCTACTCAAAAAATGGTCATATGAGTCCCTCTATGTTAGATTAAAGAGAAAATTGGTCCCTTCTGTTAAAAATTTCTTTCCTTTGTACTGTTAAAAACTAGTGTGGCTGACAGAATAATCAGATGCCATATGGTGTTCCACATGTAGCTTATATTGATGTACAAATACCAGTTTTTAACAATAACAATGGATTAAATTTTTAACAGAAGGACTAGTTTGCTCTTTGATCTAACATACAAAGATTAATTTGCCCATTTTTTGAGTAGAGGGGCTAAAATGCAATCCAACTCTAAGCATAGGGGCCTCTATGGGACTTTCACCTCCATTTTAATAAAGTTCCGCAGTTATCTGGAAACTAGCCAGCCTGTTGAATGTTCCGTCTCTGCTTCTTTTCTATTGCCTGTCAGTGATATTATCTCAATGTTTGCAGCGGGCATCGTATTGGCACAGCTGAGGTGGAATCTGCTCTAGTTTCTCATCCTCAGTGTGCAGAAGCTGCTGTGGTTGGTGTTGAGCACCAGGTATGCTAAGGTCTTGATGCATTTATTTTAAAATTATATATCAAGTAGCCAAGAGACATGCTTGTGGTTCATAATCCTAAGCTTTCATTTTCCGTTTCCCTTAGGTTAAAGGGCAGGGCATATACGCCTTTGTAACTCCAGTGGAAGGCATTTCTTACAGTGAAGAACTCAGAAAGAGCCTTATACTCACCGTGCGAACTCAGGTTTGAATTATTCCTATGGGTTGCTGCATAAGGACAAATTTAACCTAACGCACCTTACTCGATGAAATTGTTGGTACTAGCATAATCTTGGTCTGCTGACAAACTAGCAAAAAAGTAAAAGAAGAAAAACGTTGTTGCTTGCTTATGCTTAGGAACTCTCATATTTAACCTACATGATATGTAGAATATAAATATGAAACATGTAATAGATTAGTGCTTGTTTCTTTTAAGAGATGATCTACACCGTCACCATAGACATATTAGTTGGTGAATGTATCTGAGAAGTCCCTCTATTATATGGACCTGATCAAATTAGTCCCTCTACTATTAAATAAATCAATTTAGTCACTGTACTATTGAAAAGAATCGCATAAGATCGAATTGAAATAGAGTAAACATTTATTGTTTAAAAAATATCATTTCCTGTTTAACAGAGTTAATATTTTGAAAGTTTTTATAGTTCTGTAAATGAAATCTAGAATTGAACTACAATTGAAAAAAATAAATTTCAAAATAATTTTTATATATTAAATGTTAACTTTGTTACAATTTGGACTTATTTAATTCTTTTTAATAGTATAAAGATTAAATTGATCTAGTCCCTATAATACAGCAACCTCCCAAGTACTTTAAACCCATATTAGTTCCTAGTCAGCCTTGCACTTTTTGAAGTGTGGTCCTTGAAAAGAAGACGTGGAATTTAGATGTTTGCTATGGTCTCTAATAGTTTTCAAAATTTGTTGCTTTGACCATTACCATTCAGTTGAATAAAAAATTTAAACTGTAGCCGTAGCTACCGGTGTCCTTACATCCCGATTAGTTAAACATTGGTTAGTTAAAGGTGCATGTGGGTGGCTTGCAGATAGGAGCATTCGCGGCACCTGACAAAATACATTGGGCACCTGCCCTCCCAAAAACAAGGAGTGGGAAGATAATGCGGAGGATTCTGAGGAAAATCGCGGCCAGACAGTTGGATGAACTCGGAGACACAAGCACACTGGCCGATCCAGGTGTAGTAGACCAGCTTATTAAACTTGCTGATACCTGAAACTGAAACAGAAAAACACACTAAAGTACCTAGTCAAAGAACCAACTCAATTGCACACTTGTTGCTGGATATCATTCCCATTTCGACAGTGAGTTCAGTATCTTTCTGGCTCTTTATTTTTATCTTGATGGCTTATATAGCTTCATCTAGTTTGATTTTTAAGTACTTAATTTGTCTCTTTTTTTTACCCATCTTTGGAGGTTGCTTCATCCATATTGATATTTTTATTTTCTAAACCCCCCCCTTCCCGGCCCCGGCCAACCTAATCTTTGTATGTATGTAAACTAATGTACATTTGTACTCTTTCAAAAATAATATAGTGATATGATAATAATAAATTAATAAATGAGGCTGAAATTTCCTGCCCTTTTCAGCTATTCGTCCCTATGGAGTATGGCCTGTATGCAATTGGCTTTGTGAACAGTTGCGGATCATTAATATTACATCTTAATTCATGAAGGGATCAACAAGCTTTTCATGTTTTTGTCATAAATGTAACTGACATGACGAATCTACCAGACAATCTTAATATAAAATCTTCTATTCTAGTTGCCAAAAATGCCTTCATCTTAGCTTTAGCAACAATTAAAGATTTAAGGTACCCACAAAAGTAGGAGAAATTTACTATGGGTAAGTGTTAATTTGATGATTTTTAATTTTTACATTTCAGTTTTAATCAAATGATAATAATTGAATTTATTAAGTTTAATTATTTTCTAAAAACAACAAATATATTATTATGTATAATGTTATGTCAACTTGTTATTTTCATATATTACTCCCAAAAAAGCTAGTCAATAGATTTAACTAGTCATATGCGTAAAGACAAATTTTAAAATTCGAAAAGTATCCAACATTAAAAATGATTTGATTGAATATGATTCCTTCAAATTCTACTGGGTATAAAGAGGAGCATTTATTTCATTTTATCCCCACCTTTGAGGAAGCAACTGTAATTGACGTGGCGGTAAAAGAAGGCGTACTGGATGCAACAAATCACACAGCAGTTATATTCAAAAAGAACACCCAACCGAAACCTTTAGGCGAAGAGGTTGGAGGCAATCCAAATATTTTCGAAAATCGTCTAAATATGAAGAACAATGGGGGGAGTGGAGTTAAAGCGCCTGGCCAGAAAGGAGGGTGGAAAATAAATAAAACCTTAAAGGGTCCAGGTAATAAATTCAAGACTTCTGAAAACTTGCGAGTTTCTTGCGCTGAATCTATGAAGATGGCAGTGGATCTTCTTACGTGAATTGGATGGATATGTCGATAATGATTTGTCGCTGGAAGAAGGAGAGCGGCTAGATAATTCTATCCATGATCGACGGTAAGATAAGTTTCTCCTTTCCTTCTTTTTTAATTTTTATTATGAATTTTTCTATTCTATCTTGGAATGTGCAAGGTACACAAATGTTAATTTTTCGAGAGTATTTTGAGAGCATGACAACCATTATAAGCTGGATATAGTCAATCTTCTTGAGCCTATGGTTAGTGGGTCTAAAGTCGATACTATTATTGCTAAGTTGGGTCTGGAGAAATCACATCGAGTGGAAGCGATTGGCTTCTCTGGTGGTATTTGGTTAGGCTGGAAAAATCTATTGATGTTGAGGTGTTGGGTAATCATCCTCAATTCATTCTGGTTCGCATTTACTCCATTCTCCACTCTCAACCGATTTTTATTGCCTTTGTGTATGGCAGTCTTGATAAGCAGAAAAGGAAAGTTTTGTGGAGGGATCTGAGCCTTTCTATTCCGGTGAGGCAATGGCCATGGTTGGCCATTGGCGATTTTAATGCCATTCTCTCTTCGGAAGATAAAAAAGATGGATATGTGAGAGGTCGAAAATACCCGTTTTTTGGTGAATTTAAGGATAAGGCTCAACTACATGATCTGGGATTTCAAGGTCCTTTTACTTGGCATTGCGGTAATATTTTTGAGAGACTTGATCAGGCTTTGGGTAATGAAGCTTGGATGAAGTCCTTTCCAAATTGCTTGGTAACTCGCCTCCCAAGAATTAAATCGGATCATAGGCTGCTTTTACTTAATTTACAGTCGATCTCTAATTTTTCTAAACATCGTCCCTTTCCATTTTTAGCTAGATGGTTGAAGCACCCGATTTTTCAGAATGTGTAAGGGACAATTGGAGATTTGATGGAGACATGACTAGAATGTTAGCTGATTTCATCGATAAGCTCAGGAATTGGAATAAGTGCGTTTATGGTCACATTAATCATCGTAAAAGGCGGCTAATCCACAAGCTCTCCAACATACAATGGGTCATGGACTCTAGCTCAACAGGAATTGGAGGTTCAGGAGGAGATTAATAATATCTTGCATCATGAGGAGGTGCTTTGGAAACAAAAATCGAGATGTGAGTAGTTAAAGTTAGGGGATCGCAACACCAAGTATTTCCACAGACGTACAATACAAAGAAGAAATTTCAATAGAATAGCTGCTTTGTATAACTCAATGGGGAGTGGGTTTTTGAATCCGAGGCCCTTAAAACTGGAGCGGTTAATTTCTTTCAAAGCCTCTATGGAGAGGTTCCATGTCCGTTGGGAAATATGCCTCCAAGAACTTTTTTGAGACTTGATCACGAAGATATCGTCTTTCTTGGGAGATCTGTCATAAATGAAGAAATAAAGACTGCCCTGTTCAATATGGCTCTACTGAAAGCATCTGGCAGTGATGGTTTCCACGCTTTGTTCTTTTAGAATCAGTGGGATAATTTAAGAGGAGTTATTTGCGAATGGGTTTAGAAGATTTTTGGAGGAGGGAATATAGACTCGGAATTTAATAATACCCTTATCATCTTAGTTCCAAAAGTTTCTAATCCTAAAAACCTTACGCAATTCAAACACATTAGCCTTTGTTCGGTGTTATATAAACTGGTTATGAAGGTCATTGCGAACAGGTTTAAGAGTACTTTTTCGAAGCTTATAATCCAAGAGCAAACTGGGTTCATAGCGGGGAGAAGTATTATCGATAACGTTGTCATTGCTCAGGAAGCCTACATTCCATGAGGTTCAAGAAGAATCTCCAATAGATGCAGGGGCGAAGCCAGAACAAATTTTTAGGGGGAGCCAGATGAAAATTTAATTTTTTATAGTCTATATCTTTATAATTTTAAAAGGATTAAATCGATTTTTATAATTTTAAATGAAATTTTACCTTTACTAATTTAAAATTTTTAAAAAAATTTAAGGGCCTAAATAACAATTTTACATTTTAGGGGGGGTCGGGGCACCTGCCAGCCCCCCTAAATCCGCCTCTGAATAGATGGCTATCAAGATTGATTTGGAGAAAGCTTATAATAGAGTGCATTGGGACTTTGTAGAAGCCTCACTCAAAGTAGTAGGTATCCGTTCTTCTTTAATACAGGTTATTATGAATGCTATTTCGACCTCTACCATGCAGGTCCTATGGAATGGAGTTCCAACTTTTAAATTCAAGCCGATAAGGAGAATTCGTCAAGGATGTCCTTTATTGCTTTATCTCTTTGTATATGTATGGAATGGTTGAGACATCGTTTTCAATCAACCATTTCGTCTGAAGAGCGGAGTCCTATCCAATTATCGCACACAAGGCCAAATCTTTCTCATTTATTCTTTGCAGATGACCTAGTGATCTTCGGTAAAGCTGAGTTGAAGCATAGTGGTCTTTTCAAAAGCTTTTTGGGTAATTTTTGTGAGCTCTCGGGTCATTAGGTTAATGCCAGGAAGACCAATGTCTTTTGTTTTGTTGGTGTTAAAGAGTTAAGGAGAAAGATTAACAATACCCTTGATTTTTAAGAAGTTAATGATCTGAGACATTATCTGGGGATTCCTCTTTTTCACCAAAGAGTTACAAATAGTATTTTGGATTTTTCGGTGGAAAGAGTTCGTAATCGCCCCTCAAGTTGGGATGCAAAAAAGCTCTTATTTGCAAGGAGGGTCACTTTAGCACAAACTGTTTTGCTTTCTATTCCGAGCTATCTCATGCAATTTATTTTGGTCCTTAAAGGTATCTATGATTCAATTGAAAAAATGGCAAGGCAATTTATTTGGGGTGCTTTTGATGGGAAAGGGAAAATGGTTCTAGTTGGATGGGACAATATTTGTCAGCCTCTGCTTTCAAAATAAAGCTTTTATGATGAAAATTGGGTATAGTCTTGTTACTAAGATAGAAGCCTTATAGGTTCAGGTCTTCAGAGCAAAATATGGATTAACTGAAAGTATGCCTGTTTGCATCATGAGGAGTAGATGTTCCTTCATGTGGAAATCTGTTGCTAAGGTTTGGCCTTTGTTATGTAATAACATGATTTGGTTAGTGGGCAATGGACACACCATTCGCTATTGGGAAGATGCTTGGGTTCCTAACATTGGTCCTTTAATGAATCATATCTTTTGACTCGCGAATATCATTCCTGATTGTAAAGTGTTCGAGATCAGAATGGAAAATGGCATGTGGAACATTGATTTGTTTCGGGTATAGTTATCAAAAGAAATAGTCCAATGTATCATTAGTGTCCCTCCCTCCATGGAGTCAGCCGAGCCAGATTATTTATCTTGGACTTGTACTACAACCGAAGTCTTTTCAGTCAAAGGCGCCTATTGGATGCTTAAGGTGGAGTGTTGGAGTCCAATGGATGACACTTGGAACATTGTCTGGAAAATCTCGGGACCTCAAAGAGTTAGGCAATTCATCCGGTTAGTCTTAAAACAAAGACTCTTAACGAGTTCTAAAAGAGTCCATAGAAGGATTGGACAAGATGAGTCATGCCACCTTTGTGGTCATGGTAATAAGGATATTCTACATGTACTTAGAGATTGCCTGTTTGTGAAGGATATTTGGAATCAAGTTATTCCATCTAATAAAAAAAGGCGGTTTTTTAATGGCGATCTTTCAAAATGGTTACTTTCAAATCTGCAAGTCCAATCAGAGAACAGCATGAGAGAGTCAACATGGGCTTGCTTTTTTGGACTAATTCTCTGGTGCATCTGGAAGAATCGAAACTTGTTCATCTTCCAAGGAAAATCTATGAATCTAGAAAAAATTATTAAGGTCTCTTATAGCTGGGCAAAACAATTTTATTTAGTCCACAAGGAAGATTTGGTGATGGAACCGCAATAGACTCCTATTCAATCAAGCTCAGGTATGTGCTTTTCCCTCAATACTGATAGTACTGTTCACTCTTGTTCTGGTCTTTCTGCTGCAGGTGGAGTAATATGTGACGGGAAAGGAAATTGGATCTTGGGGTATAATCATTACTTAGGGAAGTGTTCAGCCTTTGTTGTTGAGCTTTGAGGCATATTAGATAGTTTAAACCTATTCCAAAAGCAAGGATATAATGAAGTCATCATCCAATCTGACAACCTTGACGTTGTTGTTGCTATTAGTAATAACAAACTTGAAGGGTCAAATTCTACTCTGTTTAAGTGGATCCGTCAAATTCTATTAATGGAAGAAAAGGGGTGCTTGAGATATGTTCCCAGGGAGACTAACAAGATTGTTGATGCATTAGCAAAAATGGCTCTCTCAAATGATAAAGACTCGCACATGTTTGAAGTTCTTTCCATTGTCATACTAGTCTTTAATTGTAGATTCAAGAGGTCCCTATGTAATCTTTAGCTTAATTCACAAAAAAAAAATGATTTGATTGAGAATATGGATTGAATTTACAACTTTATACATAGTCCAGGACTAATGGCATAATTTAACTAAATAGATTTAACTACAACCATTTAAGTTGAACTAAAATTTCAAATTTCAAAAAAAAAAATGTATGCCTTGCGTACATTACAAAAATTAATAGTTGCATTTAACCAAAAACTATTATTAAAAGTTATATTTGAAGAAAAATGATGTATATATATATTTTTAAATGGTAGTTCTCTTAGTTTTTTTTTTCTAAGTTTTTGAAAGACAAGTAAAAATAGTGAATTTTTAAATAGTGTTACTGTTTTTTTTTTTACATGAAATGAAATTTTAAGACATAAATATATTGTTTAATTTTTAAGATTATAATTACATTGTCCTCATTTGTAATTTCATGAACTGAGTTAACATCTGTTAACTCGAAGCACTAAAATCAGTCAAACTTATAACAATTAGTATAGATTTTTTTAAAATTGCAGATGGAGTTTGCTGATAGATCATGCAGTCAATATGGTAAAGAAGAGGCTCATAAGCAACGTTGTTCATTAGCATTCTCATTTCTTACTTGAACACATTTAAATAAAATCCATGCTTTCCATTTTCATGAAGACATCAAGTTTCAACTACACTAATACCATTTTTAGAGGATCAACACCACAATAATAACATTTTCTATTTTAACTTCATGATTAAGGGGTATTATAAGTGTTGGGTTTATTATGATAAAAAAAAGATTCATCCAATATATATATATCACTAAAATAAATTATTACTTTGCTAAAATATTTTAAGAGTTTCTATATTTCTCAAATAAACACCAACTCAATCAAGAACTTAAAAGTAGTGACTCAACTTATATGCGTATTTAGACATGAATGCCAAGATATATCATTTAAAATACACAAAAAATAATTCTTTTAAAAAAATTGAATATATCCATATAGAAACTAGGTATATATACAAATCATTAACATGTCAAACCAAAACATAAATGAAAAAAAAACAAACTACAATTAAAGACCAGTATGACAATGGAAAGAACTATATATATATATATTACTATATGATATTATAGAGATCTAATCTGTCACAAAGATCATAAAAGGCATGCTTCACTATGGGGGTGGGATACGCTCTTGAAATCTCTCAAAACACAAAAAAAGTATGCATGATTAAATGATGTAACATTTGAAAGAAAAAAAAAAACCTTTTGCCAGTTGTAGCTGCACCCACAATATTGATACAAGATGATATAGCTGTATAATACAAGCGTATACCTTTACGAATCAAAGCCTCTCCATCTCTTCAGGTAATTCATGGATGTCTTTGTGCACCAGGCGGTGCTGTTGGCCTCGGCAATTGAGCATTAACAAAGTTAGGGGCCTCCACGTATGGGCTCTACAATGTCAAACGGTTTCAAACTCAGAATATACATACACATATATAGCTAAACCATGCAAGAGCAGCAGCAATACGGATGAGTAAGAAAAGTATTCAACTTAAGATCAATATTTGCCCGCTTCCAACATTAGAACCCATATTCTACATTGTGTATGCTTTTAAGATTAGATTTTAGAGTCCTCTCCAATTGATGGATTTTATATATTATACATGGATAAAAGTCCCATGGAGGCCCTGGTACTAGGATTTGGATTGTATTTTGCCCCTTCTACTAAAAAAAGGGCAAGTAATCCTTGAACTTTAGATCAAAGAGCAAATTGATCATTCTGTTAAAAATTTCATTCATTTCTTCAGTTAAAAACTGCTCCCTGTATGTTAGAATGAGGTACACGTGACACATTACGTGTAGTAGTCTGGTTATTCTATCAGCCACATCAGTTCTTGACAGTAGAAATTGATGATTTTTTAACAGAAAGAACCAATTTGCTTTTTGATGTAATGTACAAGGACTAATTTACCTAATTTTCTAGTAAAGGGGGAAAATACAATCTGACTCCTAGTATAGGAGCATCCATGGTACTTTTACCATTATACATGACATGGTAGAACTAGTTAAAGCCTTGTGAAAACTTAAGATCAATCTCAGATCCTTTAAATGCATCAATCTCAGATCCTTTAAATGCAACCCCAGTTGTCCAATTTATAGAAAGAAAAATATTTTTCAATGCAGGACTATATCTCAGTTAGGTAACAGCAGTCTTGAACAACAATAGAACTAATATATCAAACCCAAAGAAAGAGCTATGGCAATCATATGGATAAACTAAAGAATTTATCAATCAGCATAATAACCATACCTGTGGTGCCAATGGAGAAGGAGATAGTTCTTCCCGGGATGAGGACTTTGTTGATACATTTGGAGAACCACTGTTATAACTTGGCTCAACTCCATCTAATTTATGTCTTGCATTATTGCCTAGCACAGGATCACTCTCATTTCCATTTGTTGACTTGACACTCTATATTCATAGCATAGCATTTCCAAGAAAGCTCAGAATAATTGAAGAAAATAGTAAGATAAGAGGGAAAAAGTCGAAAAACATGAAAAACAACATGCATAGACACACCTGGAAGATTTTACCAAGAGTTTTCAACCCTTTTGCTCGTGCTCGAAGCTCTTCCTTTTTGCATTTTTGATCATGGAGAACCTAAAACAAAGGTTTGACAGATTATAACAAAAATACAACAAATATCGGTAAAAGTATCATGGAGGCCCCTATTCAAAAAACGGGCAAATTAGTCCATGTATGTTAGATCAAAAAGCAAATTGGTCCTTCTGTTAAAAATTTCATCCATTAAAAACTGATCCCTATATATCAGCATGAGGTAATGTGTTATTATCTGGTTATTCGTCAGCTGCGCCAGTTTTTAACAGCACAAATGGGTGAATTTTTAACAGAAAGGACCAATTTGCTATTTAATCCAATGTACAAGAACCAATTTGCCCATTTTTTCAGTAGAAGGGGCAAAATGCAATCTGAATGCTAGTACAGGGGCCTCCATGGTACTTTTACCAACAAATATCCAAACCAGTGTTATTAAGCGCAATAAGAGACTGATGAACCAACCATTTGACAAACACGAGAAAGAGTAGCTTCTATGTCAGCTACATTAAGCTTCCATAATGAATCAATCATCAGTTTCTTGTGAGATTGCATGTACTCCTCAAGCTCTTCCTCACTGTAATTTCCTTCTGCACTAAGCTGCTTCTTCATGTCTTCCTGCAGCTGAAGCAAAGCAATTGCACCTACACTCACAAGGGAAGAAAAATAATTAAACAGCACAACTGATTGATTCTTGAAATGGATTGAAAAGATGACCCACTATTGAAGTTAGCAGTTGAAAATCAAACGAATTACTAATAGAGGTGAATGTACCTGGGAGATCCCTGTATTTTAGGGATTTGATCAAATTAGTTCCTATATTATTAAATGGATCGATTTAGTCCTTTTACTATTAAAAAGAATCAAATAAGTCCAAATTGGAATAGAATTAACATTTATTGTTTAAAAAATATCATTTACTGTTTAACAAAGTTGATATTTTTAAATTTTTATCTTTCTATAAATGAAATCTTTTGTTTGGAATTGAACTGCAATTAAAAAGAATAATTTTCAAGACATTTTTTATACAGTAAATGTTAACTCTATTACAATTTAGACGTATTTGATTCTTTTTAATAATATAGGGATTAAATTGATCCATTTAATTATAGAGGGACTGATTTGATCCAGGCCCTATAATACAGGGACCTTTCAGGAACTTTAACCTACTAATAAATCATAGTTACTGTGTACAAACCATTTAAGTTTGCAGCATTTACTAACCTGTTGCTGCTGTTACTTGGGATTTAATAAAATGACCTTTGTTTCTAAACCATTCAGCAACGAAGGGTACACCCAAGTATATTGCTTTCTTTCCAAGTTCCTTTGCTGCTTGTCTTGCATAGATGTAACCAATTGTATTCAACATATCAACACCATATGCTGTAAAACATGTATGGAAAAATGTATCACAACTCAGAATAAATTATACAAAAGAAAAAGATACTGAGAAAACAAAAAATACAAAGCAAATGTGTCTATCCTAAATTAAGAATTGCTGGAAAATAGATGTACAAGAACAAATACACACACACACATACACACCAAGAGAACAAGGCATAGTACCTGCACTAGAGAGTCTTGATACTTCAGCTTCTGCATGATTAACAAAGTCCGCTTTGTTTCCTTGCACATATTGATTTAGTCGATCTTTCAATAATTGTGCAAGCTTATCTTCTCTTTCCTTCTGAACAACCTGTAGACAAGCATTTGCATAGAAAGTGATTGGAACATTGAAAGAGTGTGCAAGCAACAGTAAATAATTGTACCACCCCTTAAAAGATTTTGTTTTACTTCACACTGGTGCTACAACACTGAAAAGTCAGAATAAATTTAATAGGAAGAAAGTGGTGAGACCAAGGGATAATAATAATTATCTTTACAAAATGCCATCAAAATAAAATTTCATCATTGCACTGAGAATAATCATCTACATTAAGTTGATCAATTTCACATTGAAAAAGAAAGAATAGAGACAAATATATCATGTTTTACTCCCACAGCTTAGGATTGAACAAAAAATGTGAGACAAAAATGTACTCAAACCTCTCCAATTAGGATTGAACAAGGTTTTGTTTACCATTGACTATTAGACAATTGTACTAAGTTGGAGGCCCATGTACAAGAAGTCACCTGCGATGCGAGGTCTAGAAGGGTCATATGATTTAGCCTAGTTATTTAATAAAATACTTTTTTTTCATTTAAAATTGATAAAGAATAAAGAACAAGTAACAATTACCGCTTCCTTTCTCTTCCAAAATTGGTAAAGGGGGAAAAACACTAACAGACCAAGACCTAGATCCCTTGAGAAATCAAGGTCTATTTGTCTTTTCATAAAATAATTAGAACCACAACCCTAATCCAATGTATATATAAAACAGAAGACATGAAATGGATGTATGTGTCACCTTGAAAATATCAGGTGGTTTTGGAAAACTTGTCAAGTCAAAATTAGTTTTCCCCTATCTACAACTCTACCGTATCTATGAATTACAACAAATAAGTTGACAGAGGTGAGATACAAGGCAGACAACCATTTATCACCCTTAAAAATAATAGTGGCAATCTAACCATCTTCTTATCCTATAACGAACATAAATCAATTAGACGGCAAAAGATGGGATAGAGAATCCGTTGATGAATCCGCTTGTCTCCGAGGTATCTATGCTTTTCTTACTATAATACCTTGTTTTGACTGTATCGCACTATGCATCATTTAATAACCGAATAGATCGCCTATCTTTGGTTCAAATCAAATTTGAAATGGAGGAAATTCAAGTATATATAGAACTAAATAGATCCCGTCGACACGATTCCCTATACCCACTAATTTTTCTGGAGTATATTTATGCACTTGCTCATGAGCATGGTTTAAATAAATCGATGTTTTTTTTTAAATCATGGTTTAAATAATGTATAATCAATTCATTCAGTATTTCCTTTTTTAGAGGACAAATTCTCACATTTAAATTATGTGTTAGAGGCACTAATACCTCATCCCATCCATCTAGAAATCTTAGTTCAAGCCCTTCACTACTGGGTAAAAGATGCTTCATCTTTGCATTTATTACGGTTCTCTCTTTACGAGTGTCCTGCTTAGTTCACTGCAGTAAATGCTTCTGTTTGTAGTTTAATTTCTCTCCTAAAATTTCATATACCCTGTACCTTATTTCTAACAACTTATTTGTCCTCCACAGACACAGCCAAGTGTAGTCCTGCTTCAGGTTTGATCCAGTTTCTCTTTGATAAGATACTTGATCCCCCGAGATTTTCATGCCTAGCCCAGGTGAAAGTACTATGAGTCAGTTCTGAAAACTATCTTGCATTAGAAAAACCTATTCCAATTCTATATTCAACAATTTGGGAATTACAACTAAGGCAAAAGACAATTCACTATTTACTGACATAAACATCTCTTTGCCTATTACTTCCTGCAATCACTCACCCCGTCACAATTGAAATTCTTAGTAAAAGTCTATAGTCTACATGCTTAGATAAGTATTTTTACCTTCATTTTTTCCTGCACCTTTTTAGCATCAAACTGCTCCCCCTCTGTGAAAATGTCTAATGAGGCCATTGATGCCATAGCAAGTTGACCTATATATTCCTCAAAAAGCTCACTACCAAAGAGCATTGCAAATATTGCTGCAGGATCAATAATTGCTTCACTGCAAGCAAACAAAACCATCAAACAAATAGAATGGAGGAATATTATATTTCTTTCAATATTCTGATTAAAAATGTGTATGAGCCTTGAAATTCATATATTCATAGAATAAGAATAGGGAACTGACGTTGAGATTCCTGCTTTCCCATGAGCATCATATGCTTGTCGTTGTGCCGGATCACTTAATACTTGGTAAGCCTCTCCCAACACCTGAATAGAACTTAAGAAAATAAAAATTCTCAAAAATAAAAATAAAAAAAATCAAGGTCATTATTAGATTCAATGAAACTAATACAGACAGAGTAGAGCAGTTAGCACCTAAGACTTATAATGTTCAAAAGGCTGCACATATAATTGTACATTTAAACAATTTCCATCTTCCCTTTTTGGGTCCTTTTGAGGATATGATGATATGGTTTTAATTGAAGTTAACCTCAAATAATCAGAAATAATCAGAAATAGCTTATGTTTGCTGTTGTTGTTCTTCTACAAGAACACTAAGATTAAGATACATGATCACTATTCTTTAGCCAAGCAGCTTTAAGGTAGTGTCCGGTATGATTTGCAATATTACCATGGTAACCTAATCACTATTACAAGAGTGATCTTGTCCCTAGAGATTTAAATCACCATGTTTGGCTAACAATCATTAATTAAACAACTAGGAGTTAAAGATCATTCTGGTTGGTTTTATAATAATTAAATATTATATTGTTGAAAGCACCAAACCAGCGATGAATATTGTAAAAATTATACAAGTTAATGGTTTTAATATTATTTAAATAAAAAATTAGTAATAATTTATTTATTTTATAAATTATAATGAAGTACCATTAAATTATTAAGTTAAAAAAATATATTTATTGATAAGTAAATTAATATTTATAATTATATAATGTAAGAAAACATTAGAAAATAAAACTATATCTATTAAAATCATATAAAAAGAAAAACAAAAAAATATGTTATATATAATAAAAAAAAAGTTAAAAGAAAACACTACATTCAGTTTGGAAATAGGTAAAATGGATATTGGTTTGAAAATACAATAATTACTTAAAAATATATATAATTTTGAGAGAAAGTAAAATATCAATTTAAATATTAAATGGTTATTTTTGGCTATAGTAAATTTAACATAACACTTCACTTTGGTGATAAAAGTTTCCCACCCTTTTAGATGGGAAATAGATTACCCTCCAAGACATAATCACTCTCAGTGATCTAAGATCATTGCCACGTAAGATAATTGAGCACTTACCAAACATGATGATTTATCCCTATGCGTAGATCACCATGGTTTTTGGAGTGATCACCCCATACCAAACACCACCTAAGTGATTTAATAACAATCGCATACAACTAAGAATTTCACGGCAGGATGATGAAAATGGTTAATTCTGGTTCAATCAAGATAATAAAATCTGTAACAGGTCAAGGTCAAAAAAAAAGTTGTGCAGAAATTGAACTTCGTTTTGATGTTTAAAGCAGAATTTTCTATCTTGAAGGCTACAAGCACACAACTTAAGCAGAAAGCAGATAAAAGGAACCACAGTTTACACAAGAGTATAGTATTCAATTTCACTTTCCAAGCAGAGGTCTGACTAGTTATGCTCTAAAAGAAAAGGTATTAAACAAGTGTCATAAACTTTGCCAAGGTTAAACAACAAAGAAAACAATAAAGGATTATTTAAACTATCATTTTCTTTCTCTATTTCTTTCTTGTTTAGGTGTTGAACATTTAAAAATGTAAGGACTTGCCTGAAAATTCTGAGCTGCTTGAGGATCATTAGGATTTTTATCTGGATGGACCTGCCGTGCCTACATACAATAATGAAAGTGAAGAGTAGTCATCTGAAGAGCGTTATACTGTTTCATCCCGAAAAAAGGGGAAAATTATTAGAACTGAATAAAAAATGTAGCATGAACAGGGAAACTTGTAACGGAACCTCTGAATTTAAAACCAGTTAGAACCCGAAACGGATCTACCAACATAAAATCATTTAAAAAAAAGCCTGAAAAAGATGATCCAATCTAATAAAATATAACAAAAAAAAATACGTTCATATAATAAGCTTTCTTGATTTCAGACTCTGTCGCAGAAGGGCTGACCCCTAAAATGTCGTAGAAATCAGTTTCTTTCACCATTGCCGATCAAAAACTCAACTTTGCAACAGTTAATCAATCAATTAAAATTTTCAAAAGAATGAAAAGGAAATAAGGATTTTGGTGCTCGATCGGAATTAAAATTTGAAATGGAAGAAAGAAAAATCAAAAATGAAAATGAAAAATAATGCGAAATCGTTGGAAAAAGAAAAGGGGAAAAATTGGAGAAGAAATATTCCAAAATCAAATGAAATCGCGTATTTGGCGTAACTCCACGCGCAGGCTCACACCTCTCATCGTTGACTATTGCCGATTCTGCCCGCGGCAGCCTAGTTACTTTCATTTTTATTTTATTTTATTTTATTTTTATTTCCTTTTCTTTTATTCTTGGGTTAATTCCATCAAAGCCCCTTCAATTATGAATCGAATTTCAAATTGGCATCTGAACTTTGGATGTTACAATTGAACCCTCAACCTAAAGGATTATTTTCATTTAACCACTTCAGTCAGTTTAATTGTCAGCTTTTTTTTTAAAAAAGATTGAGAAGTTAGCTTTTTCATTAATTTTATTTTGTCGTAATTTAGTCTTTGTAGTTTACGGACACATGAACTTCAGCTCCTTATATTGTTAATTTATTGCATATAATTTGTTGCGTTCATGATTTTCTTTTCTAATTTAATGCATATAAATTGTTGAATTGCTTATTCTCAAGTCATCGATTTAACAATGTTACCCAATTGGAATAATTTTTTAGTTTTTTTATAGTACAAAGTAGAGGTGCTCATGGGCCGGGCCGGGATCAAATAAAAATTTAGGCCCATTTACTAGGACCGGACCCAAAAAATGGGCCTAAAATTTTACCCAAGCCCGACCAAGATAAAAATGCTAAAACTTAGGCCTGGCCCGGCCGCATTAATTTTTTATATTATTTTATATAATTTTTAAATATATATAATACATCAAAAATACTAAAAACATCAAAATAAATATTTCTCAACAAACTGAAAATAAATTTAAAAAAATATGTGGACTTAAATAACATTAAGATAAATTTAACTTAACAAGCAAATGCCTCTAAAATAATAACAAAATTAACAAATGCCTTTAAAATAATAACAAATTTAACAATAAAATAAGTTTTATACAATATTCAAACAATAACGACAAAATAGTAGCAACATAATAGTAAAATGGTAGCAAAATAAGGTGAAAATAATAAGAAAATAACATTCAAAAAAAAGAGCAGATTTTTTTTTGTCCTTTAGTGAATTCGGGCCCAGGCAAAAAATGCCTCCAAGCAAAAAATGTCTTACCCGAGGCCCGACCTATTTTTTAAACGGACCTTATTTTTTTGTCCAAGCCCATTTTTCGGGTCTATATTTTTGCCCGAACCCTCCCACATTTCAAGCGGCCTTCAGGCCGGATCGGGTGGCCTGACCCATTATCAGGTCTAGTACAAAGACCGAATTCTGACAAATTAATCCATATGAGTTTGACACATCAAATTCAATTTGGTATTTAACATCAAAGCGATTTGCAAAAATAGTGCTAAATCTCAAAATTATGCATGAACTTTTATTTAATGTGTAATTATACACTTGAAACTCTAATTGTAGTTCAAATGTGTACTTGAAACTTTAATTTTTAATTAATCATACAAATTTAAAGAGATAAATACATCAATTTATTTTTATATTGGATAAATATAATTATTTATGTATGCAATATATAAACATAAAATGATGTTGTATTAATAATTATGTTAATAATTTACGAGAACTGGATCAAATCAAAATTTTCTGTATACAATTGCACATTAAACTATAGTTCATGTATAGTTTTGGTGTTTATCCCGCAAAAATAATACTTTAGTTCGACAACTCAATTGGAACGTTTTAAAATTTTAAGGGCTAATCTAAAAGTAGTCCATAGTTTGAGGGTATTTATTGCAAATCACCCTTTGCTTTTAAAATAAATAAAAATTCGGGTGGACCTTCTTAGGTCCACAGGCCTGGTCCGACTCATCCATGACTCGGCCTTGGGGATATCTTCAATGAGAAAATAGAAATTTAAGTTTAAACTGGTCCAAGTTCTTTTCAAAAAAAAAAAATATATATATATAATGTTGAAAATTATTGCAAGGAAATAAAAAAAAAGAGAAGTACAATAATGGAATTTAATCGCAGCGTGCAGGCATTGATTCAATAAAGATAAAGACAAAAAGACCAATACAGAAATGAGTGCGTTGTTTTTTCATCGAAGAGATCAAAGGAGAGAAAAGTAAAAAATTATATATTTAATTCACTATCTCGAGCCTTCTTAGGACATCGACCATAATTAAGGGTAGGTTTGGATGGACAGCGCATTTACTTACCATTAGTGTAAAGATAACGGTGACGGTGAGATTAAATACTGTAACGTAAGATAAAAAGTAAGTTAAACGTACTCCATCTAATCGCTCATCCAAACCCACCCTAAGAGTATCAAGTGCTCATTAACAATGATTAAATCTTAATTTTTAAATTTTTAAATAAAACACATAAGAGTTAAAATCTCAAAAGGCTTAATATATAATTTAATACTTGACTTTGATATATATTTTTTAATGTGACACTTGTGCGGTCCGACCCAAGGCTCTAATTTTTTTTTTCAATTTTTAATGTGCAAAAATAATCTCCATTCTTTTAAGTCTTCTGATTTACGCTTTATTGTATGTAGAAGAAAAATAAAAGGGGCTCCAATTTTTTTATTTTATTACTAGTATATATTTTTATTTTATTGTATTACACTTTATAATTTTTTTAAAAGGGACACTAATTTATTGTTTCGTCTAAGGTTTCAAAAATGTCAAGAACGGGCCTGCACTTGTGTTTCTTTGTCCAATGTGGTATATGTATCGAAGATAATAGGATTAACTTTTTAGTATTTAATTTGAATAATAGAGTTGATTTTTAGTATTGAAGATAACATTAAAAGTTAACACTATTATTTTTGGGTATAGCTTTAGTCAAATACAGATTCTAGATTGGACAAAAAAAAATAGAGGTATCACGTTAGAAAATAAAAGTGTGATATCAAATGATATATTAAGCATTTTTTAAACTAAAAATAAAAAGATTAAATTTTAAAAGTCTGAAGCGTACAGGGACCAAGAGCATAATTAAACCAAGAGCAATTGTATTTCTGTTTTACATTTTCATTCCCAACATATTGCTTGGATTCTCTGAAGGAATGGCAAAGTATGGCTTCTTTGTCCTTTTCACTGTAAGTATCCTTTTTGCATTGGCTTTTAAATGCTTTACTCTGAAAGAACTGGTACTGATCACATTGTATATATTTTGCATCCACGAACTGTTTGAATAAATGACTTAAAGAAAGAGTTTTACAATTGCTGATGAGATGCACACTGCATTTAGAGTTGCTACTTGTTGGTGTAGAACACCAATAACAAATTGGTATTGTCCTCTTTGGACGCGGTTAAAGAACCGAAACATTTTTATGATTTTATCTCCCAACTCTAAGGATGCCTCTTAAAACTATTATGGAGCAAAACCATGGCCGCCGATGAGCGAGAGTGCACAGCTGAGGAGCACATGTGGTTATGATTTTCGCTTTTCAATGGTTTTATGATCTTTCTGATGAAATCTAAAAAACGTATCAATTCTTTAATCACGAGGAAAGCTCTATTTGAAAGATCTCTAATTTCTCAAAACATAATATGAATCGCGATTATTACTTACTCATTTGAGAAACTTTTACTTTGTTTAACTTAGGAGTGTGCAAACTTTGCTTAAAACTGAATTATCCGATCAAATCGAATTAGTTTAGTTAATTGATCGATCATCGAATTTAATTCGATCGGAAGTTGACTAAAGTTTTTTTTTAAATTTTGATCATTGATTAATTTAGTTCGAAACTTGATAGTTAACTGAAATTAATAATAATATATTATGTATCTACGAGACTATGACTACAATCACAATATATTATAAATAAGTCTAATATATATTAGGGATAATATATAATTTGGTCATTGAACTTATCTATTTGTACCTAGTCGGTTTCTAAACTTTTTTTGACTTATTTGGCCCCTGAACTTGTATTCAGTCAATCAGGTTAGTCCCTCCACACTAACATTGTTAGTTGGTGTTAACATGACATTTTTAACCAATTTAATGATGTCACATAGCAGCCTCTCAAAACATCTAGTGGTAAACATAGTTTATATTTATGTTATTTTCATTTATGTTTACCATGTGACACTGCCAGATTAGCTAGCAATGTCAGGTACGAACTTGGTTGATGGAATACAAGTTCAAGAATTAACTAAGTAAAAAAAATTAAAAAACCAATTAAGTAAAAATGGATAAATTTAGAGGCTAAATTATATATTAACCCTAATTTCAGTTAATTCAATTAATATTTTTTTATTTACTTCATTTCATATGAGTGTAGCATCATGGTTCTTAATTTTTGTTTTTTTATACAATGTTTAGAACTATCCATAACCCCTCCCCAACCCTTAAATAAGAGGATAATACATCTCAATACACTCAAACTCATGTACTCTTGCCAATGCCTACTGAGTTGAGATTTAATCGACTCAATTAATGGTTATTAGTTTTGAGTACTAATCAAACCAATCATTATTAAACTTAAACCCAAACCCTTTTCCCCAATTGGGTTTTCCTCTAAAAGTAATTTTCAGAGCCCAAAGTCCACTTTGTCGAGGTACAAGGAGGCTGTTGGTTTTGCATCGTTTCTGCTGTGGAGGTTTATGTTCGGTATTCCCAACACTTTTCTTGGCTTCTCTGATGGGTTTCTTGCCCTTTTCATTGCTTCAAATGTCGCCTTAAGTTCTTGGTAGGACAATATTTTCATATTATCAGCATGATGTTGGAACACAACTTAACAATAATAGCATGAGTTAAAATATTTAGTGCTGGATTAATTCATGAATATGGGTGTTTTGTTGTGTTAATTGAGCTATTTCGGTGTTTTAGAAAAAAATTTGAGGTCATCTTACTATTTCCTTCAAAGATTATATATTCTTTCAAAATTAAGTATATATCTTGACAAAGTTTATAGAAAGTCATGAAGAGATTTAATACAGTTATGTTACTCAAACTCGGGGTTAAGTGTAAGATATGAGTATGGCTAGTTTATTGTTCAATCTAATTGTCAACCATAGTTGTAAAAACTCTGATCTAACTAGTCGATTCAATTTGTTGAACCAAGATCAATTGATTTGGTGGTTCAATCATATAAATTAAATTGAAAAAAATAAAGGGTCTCTCTTGGAAGAACCTCTTCCTCGTCTTCTACCATTGCTCTATTCATTGTATTCAACTTCTATCTCAAGGGTCTCTTAACACACCACAATAAAGAGAACCACCGTTTTCTTCCTTTAGGCCATAACTGAGTCCCAACTCAATTATTAAATTACCAAAAAACCCTTATATTAACAAAGTAATAAATATTAATTTAAAGGTATTTTTGTCTTAACCATTTCATTTAGTAACATTAGTTTTCATATCAATTCCTAATTATATAATTATTTTTACCCACATTGTGGGTATGCCATAATCTTATTGATAACGTAACAAATAATTGGAATGCATTTAATAATCTTAATATAATGCATTTACCTATTTAAATTTCCTTTTATTTATAATTTAAACTATTATTTTATTTTAATTCCGTACATATTATATATGTGTTATTATTAATCTCAAATTTTACATTTTATTATCTATTATATGTTATTTATAAACATACACGTGTTTTAAATACATGGTTTTCACATGTATATGCTTATGATAACAAATTTTAGTATATATAAAACGTAGTTGAATGTATTTCAAACACATATTAAACAATGATTATGGTTTTATAAAAAATTAAATTAAAATGTTCATTGAAACGTATATTATAAGTTATTATCATATCTGTTCTTTTTTATAAATGTCTAGAACTACTTATAGCCCATTCCCAACTCTTAAATAGGAGAATAACATGCTTCAGCGCACTCCAATCCACGTCCTCCTGTACTAATAACAATACCGATACTAATCGAATTAAGACTCAATCGACAATTTACGAACAATTTTAGAATAAATACATAATAACCAAGAAAATTAATTTGTGAAGCGTGGGCCGATTGTCCATGGGCCAAGTCTTTTACATGATTGGCCCATTACAACATTTGCAAAGACATTTAACCGACATTGGATGAGTTTGTTTCAACAAATGTCAACTCAAGTAGATACATTACTTAATTCATAAGAAAAACTTAACATATGCTATTCTATATTCATTTTCAATATCTCGTTTAGAGATGTTTATGGGACGAATTAAGTAGGATTAATGTTCAAAAAATCAAAGTTTTAACATAAAAATAAGAGTAAATTATACTTAAAGTTATTAAATTATTAGTAAATTTATATTTTGATCATTCAACTTTAAAAAGTTAAAAAATGATTACTGAATTTTTTGAAAGTTTTTATTAAAGTCACTGGACTGTTAAAAATCATAGTTGTATTAAGATCTCTCCTTTCCATTTTTTTCTATAGTTCAGTTTTTTTTATGAAAAAATTTTGAGCGTTAGAATCTACGAACCAAAATTCAAACAATTTTTCTTCGATCTTTGACATTGAGATTGTCTTGAATCTAAAGTATGTCTTTTTACTCGTCGATAGATATTGATCTATTGTACCAATTGTCAAATTATTACTTAAAACTCGCTAATTAATTTTTTTTAAAAAAATACTCAATAGTGCAGTGACTTAAATAAATATTTATTAATAATGAGTTGTGATTTGACCAAAACATGAACAACAAAACATATGGAATCCATATTTTGGTACGACATACACCTAGGCAATCAATTACCATAAATTAAGGCAGATAAAGTGAGGAACAACCAGCACAGCCTATGGCTATGGATGCCAATAATTTACATTTGATGTTAACAGTAAGATGGACATGGCACATTAAAAACTGGGTGGTAACCCTTAACTACCCCCTCTCTGCACACATAATATACTTGTATTGGAAAATGACTCTTACCCACATCCAACTGCCCCCTCAACCAAGCAACCTACCCAAGCTTTGCCAAGTGTTTTTTTGAACTGAATTAGATCAATAGATTGAAGAAGATAAATTGGTTTGAAAAAAACTATTATTGCTGAACAGATGGTCAAACAAAATTTGATGGTATGATTGATTCGTTAAAACATTGGTTTTGTCCCCCTCTTTATGCAAGGCCCAATCTACTAAGGGTGAGTTTGAATGGGCACTGCGTTTACTTGCGGTTAGTGTAAAAACAGCGGTAGCGGTGAGATTAGATACTGTAGTGATACTGTAGCGTGAGACAAAAAATAAGCTAAACGCATCGCATCGCACCGCATCCAATCGCCCATCCAAACCCACCCTAAATTTAGCAGATTGGGTTAGCTCCAGGTTGAATCAATTCAATTTAAGTCTTGGAATTTTTGAATCATTTTATAACTTTTTGGACCGGGACATTTTGGGTTTTGATAGTTAAGTTTGAATCATTTTGAGTTCGAATCAAATAAATTTAAATTATAGATATTTCACTCTATTTTTGATCGGTTATAAAATTAAATCACGGTCCAAAGCTTTGATTGTAGCAAAATTTTAAATTCATTATTATTATTTAAATTTAATGACCTCAATGAAAACATGGTTTACATATAGAGAGAGTGAAAATGGGGCATACCCCCACACATTTATATTTCAAATTCAAATGTCATAGTACCTAATAATAATAATTCAAAATGTCATGAATGATTGGTTAACTTTAAATCCATCAAAAGAAAAAGAAAATCACTTTAGCTTTCATACATTTAAAAGCAAAAAAAAGATGTAGTGATAAGGAAAGCAAGCATAACTTTTATTTTTATGGATAGTGGTCCATTTGTAATGCCCTTTAAACTCTTCATCCCTTAAGAATATTTTTAGAATTGAATCGATGGTTGAATGGATTAAAATATTATTTTTAATTTAATTATTATTTGATTTTAATTAAATAAATTATTTAAATTTATTTAAATTAAAAAATTGAAAATTTATAAACTTGATTAAATTATTTTTGGGTTAACATATACAAAAGTGTTTGAATTTGATAATTTGTACATATTTAGTATTTACATTTTTTTTTGGACTTAACTGGTACCTAAATTTGAAAATCGTAAGTTAACTTGGTACTTTTTTTAGGTACCTAACTAACGTTGTTAAAATACGTTGATGTTGCATTGACGACCAATAGCATAGTAACATGTGGTAGCCTCATATTTTGACATGTGACAAAAAAAAATTTAAAATCTTCGTGTCAAAATATGAGACTGTCACATGTTACCATACTATTAGTTGTTAGTGCCACGTCATCATGTTTTAACTGTATTAGTCAGGTACATAAGTTGCTTTAAGTTAAAAAAAAAATTTACGAATCAAATAAGTACAAATTGCCAAGTTCAAGTATCCCCATACATATTATCCCTTAAATATTATAATATTTAGGATGAATCAACTTTGGAGTTAACATTGCCATCCCTTTTCTTTGGACTCTGCCTATCAGTATCAACAAAAAAAAACAAAACTAGCTTAGTGAAAGGGATATATATATATATGTATATATTGCATGTAGAGAGGTTATTTCATATTTGACCACCATATTTTTCAAGGCAAAAACCTATTGTTGTTCAAAGTTCTTTTTAATGAATTCGCTATGCAGTCCACTCCATGTACCAACCTGGATATCATCTCAAAAGCTAGTAATGGACACCACAGCTAACTTAGATCTTGAGCTCTTAGCTAAACACCTAATCCTTCTTCCATTAATACCTGTTTTTTGGAATCAAAATTAGTATCCATCTCCAAAAATACATTCACAGAATATATACATATATATTTACATATGATTTACTATTAGGGGTAACTGATCTCCTCCATAAGTGGTGGTCATTATATTTCCTCAGGTAAATATACATTCAGATCAAGCTATTTACTTTTGCAAGAAAAGGGTATTAACAGCTAAAGCAATGGTTTGTCTCTTTAATGTTCTAGCCCTTAGCTTACATACAAAAGTCAAGGAAATTAATTATATGTATACCATAAGTTGGTGACACCTATATTGCCAAAGAGCTAAAGAGATCTACTTTTTGAGTACAGTGTAACAAAGCCTTTCTCTTTAGTGAACAAAAGAATATAATGCTTTGAAAAACTTTTGCTTTTTCTTTATAATGATGCTTTTTTTTTCTTTTTTGGCCATTGGATTCTTTTTTTTTTTTAATATGAAAGACCCTCTTTTTAAAATTTGTAAAATGCTTTAATTTTTTTTATCTTTTATGTTAGTGTTGTAGTTTATGAGCTAGCTCACATTATGTTGTATCTTTTTCTCTGAAACCAGGAAAAAAGCTGAAGAAGAAAAGAAAAACTAGTCGAGTTTTCCAATGAAGTTCAATCCTTTCATTGCCTTCTTTGTGTTTGCGTTATTGCCTCAACAAAAATTTGTTCAAGTTGTGGCAGATTTGGATTCTGATAAGCAAGCTTTACTTGAGTTTGCTAATGGAGTCCCACATGTGAAGAAACTGAATTGGAATTTAGCAACTCCAGTTTGTACGTCTTGGGTGGGGATAACTTGTAATACTAATGGAACTGATGTGATTGCTGTTCGGCTTCCCGGTGTCGGACTTTACGGTACAATTCCAAGAAACACCATTGGTAAACTTAAAGCTTTGAAGGTACTTAGCCTTAGGTCTAATAACATTAATGGTAGTCTTCCTTCTGATATACCTTCTATTCCTTCTTTACAATGCTTGTTCCTTCAACATAATAACTTGTCTAGTAAGTTCCCTGTTACTTTTTCTCCAAGGTTGAGAATTGTGGATTTTTCTTACAACTCCATATCTGGTACTATACCAAATGTTGATCTTCCTAGTGTTAAAGTTTTGAACTTTAGTTATAATAACTTGAGTGGTTCTATTCCAAGTTCTTTCAAAAGGTTTCCTTCTTCATTCATTGGGAATCCGTTGTTATGTGGTTCGGAACCTTTAAAGCCTTGTTCCGAGTCCGTGGTCTCCCCTTCACCTTCCCCTTTAACTGATTTTCCGAGCCCGAAAACGGGTTCTCAAAACCAACATGCTACATCAAAGAACAAACTAGGTGTTGGGTCTATCATTGCTATTGTAGTAGGGGGCTTAGCATTTGTGTTCTTATTGTTAGCAGTGATCTTTATAAGTCGTTTGAAGAGGAAACATAGTGGGAGTAATGGTATGTTGAAGAGTAAAATCTCTCAAAATGACAAGCCTAATGATTTTGGAAGTGGGGTTCAAGAAGCTGAAAAGAATAAACTGTTCTTCTTCGAAGGGTGTTCGTATAACTTTGATCTCGAGGATTTGTTGAAGGCTTCGGCCGAAGTTCTCGGTAAAGGAAGTTATGGAACAACGTATAAAGCTGCTTTAGAGGAAGGGACACAAGTAGTGGTGAAAAGATTGAAGGAAGTTGCTGTTGGTAAAAAGGAGTTTGAACAACAAATGGAAGTCGTCAATAGGGTCGGTCGACACCCAAATGTGGTACCGCTTCGTGCTTATTACTATTCGAAGGACGAGAAGCTGTTGGTATACAATTACATGCCGGCCGGTAGCTTGTTCGCACTCTTGCATGGTATGTGAATTTATTACCTTTATGTACAAGTAAACTGGTTGTTTGTGAATTTGTTTATGTTTTTAGGCTTATTTATGTGTTTCCAACTATGGCAGGGAATAGGACTTCGGAAAGAACTCCATTGGATTGGGATACGAGAATGAAGATTGCTCTCGGAACTGCTAGAGGGATTGCGAACATTCATACGGAAGGTGGCGGTAAATTCACCCATGGTAACATTAAGTCCTCGAATGTCCTCCTCAGCGATGAACTCGAGGCTTGTGTTTCCGATGCTGGCTTGACCCCTCTAATGAATGCTCCTTTAACCACGTCTCGCATAGTTGGATACAGAGCTCCGGAGGTGATTGAAACACGCAAAATAACTCAAAAGTCTGACGTGTACAGCTTTGGTGTCCTCCTCTTAGAAATGCTGACTGCAAAAGCTCCCCTCCAACCTTCAGGGCAAGACGACGTAGTTGATCTTCCGAGATGGGTCCGTTCCGTCGTGCGGGAAGAATGGACCGCCGAAGTATTCGACGTGGAGTTGTTACGGTTCCAAACTTTCCAAGAGGAAATGGTGCAAATGCTACAGATTGCACTAACATGCGTGGCGAAAACACCGGACATGCGTCCGACGATGGACGAAGCCATTAGAATGATAGAAGACGTTCGACAATCCGAATCCAAAAACAGGACGTCCTCGGAGGCTGACTCGAACATCCAAACACCATGATTTGCAACAAAGCAAAAAAACATGTTCTCTTTTGGATTAAATTGTTCAAATTCTCTAGTCTTTAATGTTGTTTGTCTAAAAAGAAAAAAAAATCTTTGGGAGAATAAGCTTTTCTTTTTCCCTTCATTTTCTGGGAAAATTTCATGAACTTTTGACTTACAAGCTGTTCATCAATGCTATCAATCAAGTATAAAAAGTTCATATTCATTGCAATTAAGTACATAATAATATATACACGGCAACTATAGTAAGAACTTTTAAAATGAGGATCATGAAAACTAAAATGATTGTAGCTATAAGTCTTTGATTTTGTATTCATCTTATCTTATTAAAATAAAACCAATAACATTCATTTTTTTCTTTTCACTGTGTAACAAAGTATTAGGGTTTCATATTTAAGACAAACAAATACCTAATACCCAAATTGATTAATCTTAATAACTTTAATCTCTTGCTTTCCATTTCAATTTTTTTTCTCAAAAAAAAATTAATTTGAAAGTAAAGATTATCCAAAATATTTTCACCTAAGATAAAAAAATTGGGTGTTATTAGTTTTATTTTAACAAGGTAAAAAAATACAAAATCTAAGGTTTAAAAACATTTATTTTAATTGAATGTCTAAAATTATTTTGGTTCTCATTTTAAAAGTTCTCACTATAATTGCCACCTAATCTATATATAATATAAAACCAGCTCCTTTGAGAGCGATTGGAATAAATAAGGTTAAAATCGTCCTTTTAGTTTATTTCTTTATTTCTACATATGAATATTTTGGTCTTTTGATTATTTCTACATGTTAGAGAAAGTGCGCTTAGCTGGATGTGTTTTTTTTTTAATTTTCAAAAAACGCTTTCAACTGGACGAGCTTGACGAGCTGTCACACATTATTTCTAAAAATGATTTATTTTCCTAAAATTTCAAAAAGACAGGCTTATTTGAACAATTAACAAAAATTTTTGGCATATATGGCCTATTTAACCAAATTCAAAATATATTCATAATTTATATATATAGCTACAATTTTTTTTAACAATTTCCTTATAAATTTTGATCATTTATGAATTCTTTTTACACAATGCTCAGAACTACTCATGGTGTCTTCTCAACCTATATTTAACATACTCGAACTTGCGTATTCCTGCATTGGCAACAATGCATGCCTATAGAACACAATCGATATATAACTATAAATTTTATTTCAATAGACTAAGTGATGAAATGTAATAAAGGAAAAATAGACATAATTATTTAACACAATGCTAAATTTAGGTGTTAGTTATTTCCTTAAAATGAACTCAAAATCCTATATTCTCGCTTCACATCCATTGTTTTTATTTCTATTTCTCGTTATTTGCTCCAATTTTCTTTCTTTTTTTCTTTTCTTTTTTTCTCACTTTTCCCGGTTGTAATCACATGATTTTATTCAAAATGCTTTGATTACAAAGAACATCAAATCCCAAAGGATCCCAAGGTAAATTCTCTTTTGCTTTTCTTTTCTTTTTCTTTTTTCTTTTTGATTCATAAACGTAATCAATTTCAATCATGTTCATGTTGATTTTTCATCCTTAAATTCTCCATTGGAGAATGAAAAAAACAGCTCCCATTTTCATTAGGTGGCATACTGAATGAGAATGGGTTTTTTTGGACAATGTTCTAGGAAGAGAGGGAACTCTAAATCAAATGTTTTTTAGTTAAAAAAAATGATAGGCTATATCAAGAGATTTGCAGGGTTCATAGCAGAGTTCTTTTTTTTTGTTCATAGGATGGTGATGGAACAGGACGGATATTACTAAATCCATCATCCGCCTCGTCTCATCCTTTGTATGAGTTTTTACTCATATATTTTTAAGTTAAATGGATCAGGGCAAACAATTACCATAATCACATTTCAAGAAAAATCGAGTAATGTTTATCATATTTGCAGGGGCCTGCTGTAACTTCATAAATAAGGTTCAGTTGGGCAAATGGGACATTGTTGGAGCAAGGTGAGTCCTTTAAAAAAACAGTCTACAATCAAATAAATAGAGAAGGCTTTGGTGTAAAATTCTGGTGCCTTTTTTTCCCCACATTTTTACAGGCGGCAGCCACTTCTGAAAAGCTTCTAAACATGAAATGTCCTTTGAAAAAGAGTGTTGCTTTTCTCTCCTCTTATTTGTTTCATTCATTTTAATCAATCAATTTTTACCTGGATAATGTAGCAAAGATAAACCTTCATTAAGTGCATGTATGTTGAAAAATACCGAGTTCCGAAACAGCAACGATCCCATCGAGTGCACCCTGCAACGGTATATCGATGAATATGTTAAGACAAAAGTCATTGCTAAATGGGCCTGCAGTTGATATTAATGCCTTTGATTTCTTATAGGCATTGTTTTAATTAGTGCACCAACCTATACATGTTTCTTCTCCCATATGGTACTCTCCTTGTTAGGTGTTCTTGTAGATGGAAAATATGGTGTGTATACATACATACATGCATACCTACATATATATATACATACATGTTGGTGGTAAATATGTTAGGAGAAAAGTCATGGCTAAATAGGCCTGCAGTTGATAGCATATGCCTTTGATTTCTTATCGGCATTGTTTCAAATGGTGACCAACCTATACATGTTTCTTCTCCCATATGGTACTCTCATTGTTAGGTGTTCTTGTTGATGGAAAATATGGTGTGTATACACACATACATGCATACCTACATGTATATATACCTGTTGGTGGTAAATATGTTAGGAGAAAAGTCATGGCTAATAGGCCTGCAGTTGATAGCATATGCCTTTGATTTCTTACAGGCATTGATTCAAATGGTGACCAACCTATGCATGTTTTTTCTCCCATATGGTACTCTCATTGTTAGGTGTTATTGTTAATGGTAAATATGGTCTGTATACATACATACATACATACATACATACATTCATACATACATAATGCATGCATGCATACGCGCGGGCGCACACACACATATAAATATTGATCGTAAATATGTTAGGAGAAAAGTCATTGCTAAATAGCCCCGCAGTTGATAGCATATGCCTTTGATTTCTTATAGGCATTGTTTCAAATAGTGTACTAACCTATATATGTTTCTTCTCCTATATGGTACTCATTTGTTAGGTGTTCTTGTTGATGGTAAATATTGTGCGTATATACATACATATGCATATATATATGTTCCATGATCCTTGTTGAATTGACTGTGGCACGCAGTTCTTGCGGATCTTCAAGTGTCTGTACGGAGACTCGAAGGACGAAGAGGAATTGTATTCGGAGCTTACCGGCAAAAACGTTCACATTATAACTACCATACAGAGCTGGGAGGAAAAACTAACAGAGGCAACCAGAGATGGAAAGATAGTAAGTTCCATAATGCCATTTACAAGCAAAAGTACCATGGAGGCCTTTATACTAGGAGTCATATTACATTTTACCCCTTTTACTAAAAAAATTGATTTAATCCCTGTACGTTAGGTCAAAGGGTAAAATGATCATTCTATTGAAAATTTCATTCATTTCTACTGTTAAAAACTGGTCCTTATACGTTATTAACAGTAGAAATGGATGGAACTTTCAACAGAAGGACCAGCTTGCTCTTTGAACCAACATATATGAACTAATTTGTCCATTTTTTGAGTAGAGAAACCAAAATGCAATCTATCTCTTAGTACAAGGGCCTCAATGATACTTTTACCTTCATTTACGTCATTTGATCAACCATGCCTAAAATTATGCAATGCATACATACTTGAATGATGGATCCATTGATATGTGAATGCTAATGGTGAACTTGGAAAGTACTATCGATAATGCAATGATTTACCATTTAGAGCCACTTGAATTTCTTCTCACTTTTATCATGGTCTAACTTTTCTCTTGAATTTTCCAACAGCTAGTTGCAAATTTCAGTACACCATGGTCAGGTCCTTGTCGATCGATAGCACCAACCTACGGTGAACTTGCAGATAAATATCCTTCTCTCATGTTCCTTACTGTGGATGTCGATACACTTGCAGTAAGTGAAAATCACTTTTTTTTCCCTTTCTTTAGAGGTCTTATGGTTTTAGTCCCTCTAATAGTATTCCTGTTTAATTTTATAAGATAATTATTTTATTTTAATTTGGCACAATTTGATCCTCTGCATTTATACAATCAGAATCAATCATTATAAGCATTAAATTGATTGACTCTCTGAATGTGGATGTTAAGAGAAGATTCGAGAGGAGAGGAGAGAGTTGGAGTCTAGTTAGGTGAGGGGGAGTCTTGACCCCTTTTATTGGTGCTCAAAAGCCTTTATTGGGTTCTCTCTAATAGTTTCCAAGGTATCATGTGTCGCTCACGTATTGATTCCAAACCCCCTTGTAAGTTAACTGGTCTACTAATATCTTGTCGTCGTAAATTGTTTTAAGTAGGTCTTAATATTTGGCCTATCATGATTGGGGAATAAATATATCTGACATGTGAATGACAAATGTCCTATCCATTTCAAATATGTGGTCTCATAGGCATGTGAAATAGGCTCTGAGATTTAAGTATAACAAACTCACACACAGTTTTTTATAAGGTGAAACTTGAATTTAGACGGTCAATGTCCTTAGACTTCGACCTTATTAGCACAATTAAGGCTTTATTGGGAAAAAATACCATGGAGGTCCCTGCAATAAGTATCAAATTGCATTTTGCCTCCTACTTAAAAAATGAGTAAATTAGTTTCGTATATTAGATCAAAGAGTAAATTGATCTTTTTTGTTAAAAAGTTTATTCATTTTTATTATTAAAAATTGGCATGCTGACAAAATAACCAAACACACTGACATATAGGGATTAGTTTTTAAGAGTAGAAATGGATAAATTTTTTAACAGAATGATCAATTTACTCTTTAATCTAACGTATAATAACTAATTTACTCATTTTTTTAGTAGAGTGAGCAAAATATAATTCAACTCTTAATATAAGGGCCTCTAAAATATACTTTACCGGTTTTTATTAACCTTACTTGTATATGGTAAATTCAAATTGTGTTAACTACGACTTGTTGATATTAATGATATGGAGTTTTCTTGGACCTACCAGTAACATAATTAGGTAAAGATATTGAATTATGCCAAATTATGTTAATGACAACAATTAACTGTGTTATTAATTTACACCAAATTATGTAATGAGATTAAATCTCAAATTTCGACACGGCTAAAAACATGATTAGACCTTTTCAAAATCTTTGATAACTTTGTACGATGAAACCCTATTTTTATTCCTCTAATCTTGATAACCATGATTAAGCTATTTGTTGCCACAATGCAGGAGTTTAGTACATCATGGGAGATAAGCGCTACACCAACATTCTTTTTCATAAAGGAGGGAAGGCAAGTGGACAAATTTGTGGGTGCTGACAAGGTACAACTCCCAAAGAAGATAGCAGCAGTGGCTAAAGCCACCAGGGTTTGACTGTTGGCATCATTTTCCCATAAACCACAATCATGGTGTTCTTTTTATTTTATTCTGTTTTTTATTTTTTAATTTTTTGACCATCTCTCAGCCTAATCCTTTCTTCCCTAGTTCTTAACCCTTTGGATAGCTCTGTTAGTAGAAAAGAAAAAGAAAAAGGAAATGGAATGAAACGAAACGAAACTATATCTCTTGAAATATTTATATTACTTCTTTGTTTCTTTTATATATGTTTGTTCAAGAGCAGTAAGATCTTTCATATTATAAAGTTTGTTTGAATTTATAGATAATGCTTAGGTATAAATACAATGAAAGTCTTTATATTAAGTGTTAGATTGCATTTTACTCATTGTACTAAAAAAATAAGTTAATTAATCTTACTTAGATAAAAAAAATAAAGTGGTCATTTCTATTAAAATTTTCATCATTTTTACTATTAAAAAACTGGTATGGCTAACAGAATAAGTAAACATGTGATGTGCCACGTATAATTCATATTGATATATAGGGACCATTTTTTAATAGTATGAAATTTTTAATCGAATAATCAATTTACTCTCTGATTTAACGTACAAGAATTAATTTATCTATTTTTTAAATAATAAAAATAAAATATAATTTAACTCTTAATATAAAATCCGGTAATTTTATGTGAGCTTTTTTAAATAAAGGGGATATATGTTTATGTTTTGAAGTGGGGTCTTTTTGCTTGTTCACTCTTAGCTTTCAGAAAGGACGTGGCTTTACAATTTCAACTTCAAAACATGGACATAAAACACATGCACATATGTATGCATAGTTAAAACATGCCATAGCTCCATGTTTTTTTTTTAATTTGGAATTTAAATTTTATATTTTTAGTTTTAAGAATTTAATTAAAATATTATAGATTTTATAATTTAGATTCAACTGCTAATACTATTAAATTCTTTTATTAAATTTGTTAGTGTAATATTTTGAAATAAAAAAATATTTATTTAATAGACATGTAATTTTTTTTAAAAAAAATAACATAATGAACTTATTTAACAAAATAACTTTAACACAGTTTAACACTTGAACCTAAATTTTAAAATTTAAAAGTAGAGGGATTAAATTTTTAGAAATAAAAGCATAAAAATTAAATCTCAAATTTACGAAGAATACAAGAATTAATGACATATTTTAACGACGTATATATAGAAAATTTATGGTTTTGGTCCCTCTATGCTCAAATTAAAATTTAATTTCTATTTTTTTAATCAAGGGAAGAGATTATCTAAATTTAAATAGGAACTTTGATGTTAACAAATACTTCAATTTAGCATAATTTAATTTCTTTATATTATTAATTAACTCAAATAATTAACAGCTATTAAAATACTTACACGAGCCTTTCTTAAAAACACACCAAAAAAAAAAACATGTCGGTTACTTTTTAGGAAAATGCTTCCATGAATTTTTGAAAACCATTAACCATCCCCATCATAATGCTTACATGAAGTTTTAAGAACACCCTTTCATTAGTTTAATATGTTAATGGCGTTAGCTATTGAAATTAACTATTATAAAAATTGAAGACTAAATTATGTGTAATTAAGGAATAAGTACTAGATTCCAAATCCGAGCATTAAAAAAAAACCCAAAATCATAATTTGCCTTTATATGTACACGCATGAGAAGTAAAACCTTTAATTGGGTTTTTGCTATATATTTCTGTCTTATTATCATCAACCATGTAATTAAGTAAATAGAAAATAATCTAAATAATCTAGGTGAAACTAAAAATATTTGCTTTTCATATCAGGAAACATTAAAACAACATCAAGTTTGTCTGGTGTTTTCTCAACAAACATGTTTAAGAGCAGACAGCAATGTTTTAACTAGAGAAACAAACATGACAAGATAAAAATACAAAAGTTCATAATTGACAATTTGGACAAACATCAAACTTAAATGATAGAACAGATGCCTGCTGCCAGTGGAACAGCCATCTGCAGTCACTTGGGAATAGGAATAGTAGGTGAACAGGGAACCTCCGAAGTTGATATCAAGCATTTCTGTTAAGAAATGAGGCTGCAGGCCTCACATATGTGAACCCTTTGAACGGATTCTCCCCGAACGTTGGGCTAGCAACCGGAGAATCATGAACTGGCATGTTAGTCCAGCACTCCTCGAAATTCGCAATACATTGGTTCCCGGCAACTTCAGGGAGAAAACTTGGCCTTATCTGTCTAGCTTCTAATTTCTTCCAGTTAATGGACTTGAACCACTTATGCCGTTTGATCTCCTCGCTACCACCTTGTCCACTGCCGAGACGCTTGCTTGCATCTTTCTGCAGCAGCTGTAGGAAATAACAAATTTCATTTATATCTAAAATTCCACATTAATTATTTGAAGCAACCTATACCATGATTTGTCATCTAGACGCAAGAAAAATTCAAACCGAATCACCAGGTGGAGCGATTACAGCTAGATAAGTATTGGACTTTTCAGAGCATGTAACGGTACGATAAAGGCGTAAGAAAGTGAAATTACCCCCTTGAGAATTGAGTGTGCTTCACTAGACAAAAATGCTGGCAGCTTTATCTTTTCCTTTATTATCTTATCCTGTATCTTCTGTCTGTTTCCACCACTAAAGGGTGGCTGCAAAACAGCGAACAATAAACAAAAATAAGCTAAGCATGACAAAGCGATGAATGACACGCACTCAAGATCATAAATCAAGAATACCAACCTTCCCAGTAAGCATTTCATACAATAGAATTCCCACACTCCACCAATCAGCTGCCTTGTCATGGCCTTTGCCAAGAACAATTTCTGGGGACATATATTCCAGAGTTCCACACATGGAATTGGATCTTGTATTTTCGTTAAATTCCTTTGCCAGGCCGAAATCAGTCAGCATAACCTGGTAAAATAGAGGTAGCACCAACCACCATGAAAGTAGTTTAGAAATCGATCAATGCAATCAATGTTAAAAATGAGTCAGCAATGCAGAGTCAAGCAATCATATGCAATCACATAGGTTGTGACCACCACAGAAACCAACCATCAGGTCACATGCAAATACATACAAAACACTATTTTGGAGTTTGAGAACCTCAAATTCTGGTATAAGCATGAAAAACAACATTTGCACCCACACACAGCATTTTGCAAACGCTTACATGTCCCTCTGCGTCTAGAAGAATATTCTCAGGTTTGAGATCCCTGTGCATTATGCCATTAGAATGGAGATGAGAAACAGCTGATACTATCTCTGCAGCATATATGCGAGCCAAATCTTCCCTGAAGAAGGAAATGCAAAATGTTGGTCCACTCCAGAAATTTAAATTATAAAGACAAATACAAAAAACTGTCATAGCTTACAATGCCGTACCTGAATAAGCCCTGGCGATAAAGCTGGAAGAAAAGATGCCCCCCATTAACAAAGTCAAGCACAAGGTACAGTCTATATTTGGTCTGCAGGAAATGTTAAGTGAACAAATTAGCATATATACTAAATATGGGGGTACAAAAAGTTTGGACCGGCAAAATATTCAGCTAGCGTGGCAGCATCTAAACTTGTGAATACCATAAGAGAATAAAGCAACCAGAAATATCAAAACATTATTCTGCTAGAACATCATTACCTGGAAGGAGCATCTGAGCTGCACAATGAAGGGATGATCCACTTTTGTTAATATATCCCTCTCAGATTTCATGTACTCAGCGTGATTTTTCTCCATAATCTTATCCTTGCGCATGACCTTCATTGCATATATGTCTGAGGTATCATTCCTCCTTACTTGATAAACCCTTCCAAAAGCACCTTGGCCAACAACCTTCAAAACTTCAAAATCTTTGAGTCCTACAGACTGATTTTGGCTCTCTACAAGACCTTGAGGGTTCTCCGGAATAACATCATCAATTGATGGTTTCCTAAGCTCTTCTTGAGTCTCATCCCTAGCTCCTTCTACAAGTTCCAAGGAATCCCCTATTTCACGTAATGTAAGCTTGCTATGTTTCAATGAGTGGCTAACATAAGTCGAGGGGCCAACCAAGGAGTGGGAGCGGCTACAGATAACAGCTGGATCATCATAAAGCAGTTCATTTGATTCAGTTGCCACAATCAGATTTTTGGTAATCTCTGTGCTGATTTCAGTTGAGGCTTGAACTGAAGCAGGTCCAAACACATCAGAGAAATCAAACTCAAGATGATCAGAGGTCGGGGTATCAGGTTGTCCGGTGGGAAAAAGCAACTGATTCTGGAAGCCTTTGTGCAAGCGGGACCCATTTAAACTAGATAAGTGAGAGGAAACCATGCTGCTTTTAAGAAATGACGCAGATTACTTTTAAAAATCCTTTTGAGGCTATAGTTGTAAAGATTCCAAGATGTGAATAGATGAAGAGGGGCACCGTACAATGGCCTTAAACAACTGGAAGTTAACGTATGCAACAAGGGTTCCGAGGAAACTTGGAAGCAAGCAGGCCAAAATCCAGAAGAGAAAGTCGTTCTTGTTTCCCGATTGGCAGGAAACTGTGGATGCAACAGTGCTTCTTGAATTCATTAAGATCTGGTTCGCAAATCTGTAGCCCAAGGTGACACAGAGTCAGTTCCAGCTATAAATGGCAGTCCTATTAATCACCTTAACTTAGTACGAATGTCGGGGAAAGAAAAGCATTAATGCAGAAGAGGCAGATATATTCTTTAAAAAAAGAAAGAAAGAAAGAGAACATTCAACTGTGTCTTAGAACAAGATGCAAAGAAGTGTTGAACACTGGACTTTAAGTAGCTAAAATGTATACTATGTTGCAACATTCAAACACTGTAACAACCCAAATGAGCTTAAAACTAATGCATTACCACATCTTTATTTGACAAACACCACCTCTTTCGTTTCACTGTTTTAAAACTGAAAATAAACCTCACCAACTAAAATAATCGAAAATTTCTACTTAATGTCAATATTCAACTTCATGTTACAAGTGCAAAAGTAAAGCAAAATTTACTTCAATAATTGCTATATGTTCAAACAATCTTCCTAAATATTCACTTCATCATTGATAATACTCAGTTTTTATCTGATTCATAAGATACATTTTTATCTAACAATTAGGGTACACACTAAGGCAAGTTTTGTTCCTATTTGATTTATAGCTCAAAATTCATGTCAACACAATGCTTTACCTTAACCCAAAAGTTAAAGCAGAAGAAAACTCTGCCTCACACATGGTATTAGGTAATTCAGTAACATTTTTGTTGAAGGGGGATCGGCTCCTCCAAGAGAAGTCTTCGAAATGTTGTCCTCAAGGACGCCGATCCAGTCCTGTTCCTCAATAATGGAATGTATTGTCCCCTAAGGGAGGGTTCCCCCCCACAGAGAGCCATGTACGGTGCACAGAGGAGAGCGCCTCGACCCTATGGCCACCAACCAAGAGGCAACCATACACGACTCTCGGTGGAGGGGGGACAAAACCCTTCCCCAGAGACAATACCTTCTATTATTGAGGGACCGGGTTGGCCTCCCCAACACTTCGAGGACTACTCGCAGAGGAGCCGATCCCCCTCAACAATTTATAATTTAATGTCAATTTTGACCCTAATCAAAACCCAACCCAATTAACCGAATCCAAACCAACCCAACCTGACAAAAAGGCAAAAAGCCGAACTAGCACAACCCAATCCCAAAATTACCCGAATCTGAAATCATCCTAACATTAAAAAAAATCAAACTCAAATAACCCAAATCCAAAATGAACCGAAAAAGTACGCCTAAGTTTCCTAAAGATAACCCAACCGGAAAAAAAATAAAAGGAAAAAGAAAAAGAGAGAACCCAAAATGATTCAAAATTTTTAAAATCTGAATTAACCCCCAAATTGACCTATCAAAACCAATTCAATTTGACAGTATATAATTCAACATGAAAAATATAAAATTTAAAGAAAAAAAACAAAGCCAGAACGAGATCTGTGCAGCTCAAAGGGCAATCATAAACGGAGATCCCAATGACGAATCGGAAAAGCAATTCAAAGTTCAATATTAGATTTTCGAAAAAAAAATTAAAAAAGAAACACCACTGACCAAAGAAATAACAACAATACGAAGAATTTTATAAAAAAAAGCTGTAAATCAAGGGAAAGGAAAAAGAAGAGACCTTTAGTGAACTGCAGAGGCAACGCGGAGATGAAGGCGTTCTGTGAAAAAATGAAAAAGAATATAAAATAGGAGAGGCGGCTGGAATTAAAACTGCTTTGATTCCATGCGAATACACGTTTCGATCTGCAATTACGTGGCTGTTTTTGAATGGTCCATAGAAAAAAAAAGTTAATTCTAATATATGCGGCTATACGTTTTTTTGATAAAAGCACTGATTAGACCTTCTGAAATGGACATTAATAAAAGTAAATTCACTTTTAATTCAATTAGCATGGTCATTGTTGACATGTGTTGAAGCGCATTAATATAGTTGTTAAAAATTTAATAATATTGTTTGATTATTTAATTTTAAAAAATTATAAAAAAATTTATTGAATAATTTAAAATTTTTCATTTAAGTCATTAAATAATTCAAAAAAATTTATTTAAGCCACTAATTGTAATGGGTCCTGTTAGTGAGTTTTAATTGACAATTCGACGATGGGTACAGTGGATTAGTATTCATCGATGAGAAAAATAACAAACCTTAGATCTAAGTTGATTTAAAGGTCAATGTTAGAGATTGAAGAATAAAGTTATTTAAATTTTAATTCGTAAACTCATAACATTTAAAGTTGTTCAATGAAAAAAAATTATAGAAAAGAAAAAGAGTGGGAGCTTTCAATCAGTGTAGGCGATGTGAACGAAAAAAAATCATACAACAGTAATTTTAACAGTCCGATGATTTAAATAAAAACTTTCGAATAATTCGATATCTATTTTATAACTTTTTGAAGTTGAATGACATATATTAATCTTAAAATTATAGGGTTTTAAGTACAAATCTCATCATGAGCAAGAAAAGATAGGGCAAATGATCTGCTGAGTTCTAAATAGAACAAAAAGTTGAAGGAAGTTGGTGTTCCCTCTATGATGAACGAGGCTCCTAACATGGCTAGAGAAAAAAAAAAGTGAGAAGCTTTTCAAAAGGAAAGGTTAAACATTCCTTACAACAAAATGTGTCAAACAAATATTTGGAGTTTACCAAGAAAGATTTTATTGAGGAGCAGAATATTGAAGAAAAAAACTTCTATGATCATTGCATAGATCAGAGGCTATATTGCAATATATTAAAGTTGGTAACCAAAATCTAGAATAGGGTAGGCTTGTTGTTAGGATATTATTATGGGATATTATCTTTTAAGCAATTTGATTTCTAATGGGATATTGTAAAAGTTGAACGTCAATAATAACAATATAGAACAATTTCAAAGCGAAAGAAAGAAAAATAAGAACATACAGATTTTACGTGGAAACCTTTTCGAAAAAAAACCACGAGCAAATGAGAAGAAAATTTAATAATGTCGAATTCGAATGATATAAAAGGAGTTTAGACTACATCTATTTATAAGTTGAAAACTCTTATTCTAATCAATGTCAAATAGAAGCAGTGTAAAAAGGTTAAAACACTTCATTCTAATCAATATCAAATAGAAAAAAGTGTACTTCTATATGGATTCCACTTGTAATAGCCCGATTTTAGGCTTAGTCGGAACAGTGGTTTCGGGACCACAAATCCGACGAAAAAAAAATGTAATGGCTTGAATTTTCAGAGGTGTCGGAACGGTGATTCGAGATCACTAAATTCGACAAATGGGTAGAAAATATTATTAATTTAGTAAGTATAAGTTAAATATGAAGTTAGGAAAATTTTTGAAATAGTGAATAGTGCACTAGAAATAAATATTAAAATAATTAGAATCGAAATGAAGTATCAAGACCTCGGGGATTTTAAACTGAGCCATAAATATTTTTATAAATATTCATGGAGTGTTAAAAAGTTAGTATTAAAGTTTCGTTAAGAAATTTTAAAGTTCCGATAATTAATTGAACAAAAAGGACTAAATTGTAACAAATGTAAAATTTTGGGAAATGATTAAATAGCTTAAATGATAAAAGGAAGAGGGCTTTAAAGGCAAATAGACCCAAGGTCTATTTGGGCTGGACGGCAGAGGCATGAAATCAGCAAGAAAGTAAGGAGAATTAAGGGCAAAATTGGAAAATTGCAAAATTTGCTTAATAAAGTTAGGACCCAAGTGGAATTATCTAGATTTCTCTTCATTTTTCTGAATTCTCATCAGCTAAAACACCATGGAAGGGCTTCTTCAAGCTGGTTCTTCATATTTTTATTACAAGTAAGTTCAATTCTTGACTATTTCTTGAAATTTTTGTATTTTATGACTTTTACAACTAGGCCCACTTGTTAAATCCATTAGTTTTTGATTTTATGAAAGAAGTTGAAAGTTGATATGAATATGTGCTGGAAGTATATGATGATTTAGCATGAAATTAGAGCTTTAAATTGTTCATATGCTGATTTTATTGAAAGAATTGAATAGAAAGTGAATGTTTGGGACCTAATAGTAAAAGAGTTTGAAGATAGAGTTATATGTGGAAATTCTGAATTTCAATAGTTGTGTAACAACTTATAATGTCTAGTAAAGTACTAATTGAGAAAATTAGATTAATTGAGGGGTTAATTGAGAAATGACCGAATTGTATAAACTGTGAAATTTGGGGCAAAATAGAAATCAACATTTTGCACTAAAGCAGTTTTGGACAGCAGCAGTAGTGTAACTTTGAAAAATCACCAAAAATTGTAGAGATTGAATTAGAGGATGAATAAAATATGAAACTAAAGCTTATTGAGTCTAGTTTCTTATAAAAGAAATGATGTGAGCAATGGAATTGTAAATCATGAGATATAATAGATTTTGTGAGACAAGGTCAGAATGAATTCGGGTTCTCCTGTTCTGACTTTGGAAAATCATTAAAAATAGTACAAAAATGATTATGAGTTATATTTTATATGGTTAGAATCCTTAATGAGTCTATTTTTATAAGAAACAAGCTAAAACATCATCCGAATTCTGTACAATGAGATAATTAATTTTTAGTGAAGAGTGGTCGGAACTGTCAGACAGCGAAACAGGGGAAACTTTAAAGAATAAACTGTACTATTTGGCTGAACCAAAAATTATGAAAATTTTATGGTATGAATATATGTGAGTCTAGTTTCAGGGAAAATTAACGGATCTTAATTTGGAGCTCTGTAGCTCCGGATAAAAATAATTTAGTGACTCTGACTCGGATAAACAGCTTTGAATATACATGTTAGTGAATATTGAAATTATGGTTAATGTTGTTTAAGTGTGTTATACACATTAAGGATGTGGAATGGAGAGGAGGAGGAGGAAAATTAGGAAATATATGAATGATTCGTGTATAAATGGTCATATGTTTGATTATAACTCATAAACGATGAAATATGAATGATGCTTATTTTTGTGCATTATTGGTCATGGTTTAAGCTCATGTGTGAAAATAAAGTTTCATAGTATGTGTGTATGGTATATTCAGTATATGATTTGGCATGAAATAATACCATGAATGGTTTATGAATTAACACATGTTGGTAAGCCTGATATATGAATAAATGATCAAATTGAGCGGAACGCCGGATTTGAGTACTTCTGATCAAGTGACAAAGTGATAAGTGGCTACACTTATCTGATCAAGAAACAAAGTAATAGGTGGCTACACTTATCTGATCAGTGACAAGTGATAAGTGATCATACGTAAGACCATAGTTATACTATGGCAAAATGAAAGTGAAGTACTCAATTTTCCGTGACCGTTCCCTAATTTGATTAAGGATGGTAAGTGACAAATGGGCCCAAAAGAATTAAAGTAAATGGATAAGTGGTAGTGTATTTATATCAGGACGATGTTGTTATTCAAACTAAAGTGATATTTTCATTGCTAAATTGAGAATTTCATAAATGTGTTATTGAATGGTATAATCAATAAACATTGAGTTAAATGGTAAATACGTATTAGTTTTGAATTTGATGTCATTGAATTGCACGTGAATTAAATGGAAATTGCTAGTGATATGATTTAAATTATGAGCATGAGAAATTGCGAATTGAATGAAATGGAAATGAAGCATTAAATTGCATGAGTATGTATCGGGTCTCGTAGGCCCTAATTATTATGATTATAATATTTTGAGGATATATTGTGAAAAGTTATAGAAACATGTTAATTATTTTGAAAGTTTTAATTTTGATGAAATTTTATAACTCGGTTAAATACGTTTACAAGTGTATGTGTTTTGGTAATGCCTCGTACCCTATTCCGGTGTTGGATACGGATAAGGGGTGTTACACCACTTGTATAGCCTATATAGTACCCACAAATCCCCCTATTTTGCCATTGTTTTTTCTTAACAAGAATTTAGGTCACACAACTTTAACAGATATTATAGGATATTATTATGGGATATTATCTCTTAACAATTTGATTTCTAATGGGATATTATAGGATATTATTATGGGGCATTATATTTATCAATTTGATTTCTAACGTAACTACTACTATATAGATATATCTATCCTTGAGTCTATCAATAAAATAGGGGAGGTTATCTATTCTTCTCATGGCATCTGAGTAAGGTTTTTGAAAAAAAATTTCTTCATCGTTCTAAATGGCTGGTAGCGAGTCTCCTCCTCCTCCACCATCAGGGAGGCGACACTTCCTAGTTTTACCGTTGAGCAATGACAGTCTTTTTTGATGGTGTTTGGTAATAAACAGTCAACTTCCACTCAGTTGAATGGTAAGTCCAAGAATAATTAGATTATTGGTATGGGGTGTTCAAATCATGTTACGGATGATCTTATATGTTTGACAAATGTGAGAGATGTTGTAGCATGTTCCGTAGGACTCCTTGATGGCCAAATAGTGGTGGCTACCCAAGAATGAATGGTTAAATTGACGGGTAAAATTCACTTAAAACACGTTTTGTACGTTCCTAAATTAAACTGTAATTTAATTTTGGTTTCCCAATTGAATGATAATATGAACTATTTTGTCCAATTTTCTATTAACATATGTGCTATTTAGGACCTTCATTTGAGGAAGTTGATTGGAGCGAGTGAGAGACAGGATGAATTTTACTACTTCTGGCAGGTTTCGACGGTCAAAGCGGTTTCGATTGAAGTTTCATCCTCTTTGGAACTTTGGCATAGAAGATTGGGTCACCCTTATGAGAAAGTAGTAAAATTACTTCCTTATGTTAGTAACTCTAGAGATCATCTGAATAAAGCATGTGAAATTTGTCATTGTGCTAAGTAGACTAGAAATAGCTTTCCAATTAGTAAACAAAAAGCCACTCATATTTTTTAGTTAGTTCATTGTGATTTATGGGGCTTTTGTGACACTCTTTCATTTGTGGATTTTGATATTTTTTTTACATTGGTTGATGATTTCTCTTAGGTTGTTTGGGTATATCTATTGGCTAATAAAAATGAGGTTTTCAAAGTTTTCATGTCATTCACTATTATGGTTGATCGTCAATTTTCTCAACAAATAAAATGTGTTAGAAGTGATAATGGGATGGAATTTAATTGTCTCCAGGATTATTTTCTTGCAAATAGCATTATTTTTCAAACATCTTATGTTGATACTCCTCAACAAAATAGGAGAATGGAGAGTAAACATCAGCATATTTTAAATGTAGCTTGTGCTTTTTGTTTCCAGAGAAATCTGCCTATATCTTTTTAGAGGGAATGTGTGTTGGTTGCTTCTCATCTCCTTAATCGAACTCATTCACCTCCCCTTCACCTCTCTTTCACCTCTACTTCACAATAAAACACCCTATGAAATGTTGTTTGGTAGCCCTCCTTTGTTTGACGATATTCGTGTGTTTGGTTGCTTATGTTTTGCTCATAATCAACATTCTAAGGGTGATCTAGATCTTATGTGTAATAGTGATGTTGCTATATAAGGGTGTGATAAGACTTAAATCACTGATTATACAAGGTTAATTGATAATGGATTATCTCTCTAGATAAGACCTTGCAATTATAAAGAAACAAAATTGCGTAAACAAGCACTTTGTGTTGACCGTTGTTATTACACAATGCCACTCACAATTGCCATTGCTCTTAACACAACTCCTCTATTTTTGCAATTATTGACTTTGTTGTTTCAAAAACTAAAGAAACTAAGAGAAAACTCTGAAAGATATGGAAGATGAAGGATTATTATCTTGTCAACTATCAATTAAATAATAAAAAAAATCTACAAATAGAGTTAATGTATTGACTTGTATTTTTTTGACATATAATAAATACATATATTAATGACTTAACTTTTAATCCAGTTTGTGAAGTTTTTTAATCATTTTATATTAATGGAATAAAAATTTCGGATAGAATAATTTTAAATAAATAAATTGTGAAGCTTATGAATTACTTATTCGGCTTAAAGCATCATTTGGTCCTTAAAGTATACTCTTTTTCTTACTTTGGACTTCAATTATTTTTGACTCAGACTGATACTTAAAGTTATATTTTGTTATAGGTTCACTCCACTACCATTTAAAAAAAAAACTCATTGCCGTTAAAAAAACCCATTACCGTTAAAAAAACCAATTGAAATGTGGCCCAATTACAATGTGCCACGTGACACTTCAATCCAATTAAAAAGTGTCACATGGCATCCATATGTAATAAAAATAAAAATAGATTAAAAATTCTAAAAAATAACAATATAATAGATAGAAATTACCCTTTGACTTTGACTAGCGTTGACGAACCATTGATCGATATTGACCGAACGTTAACCGAGTGTTGAACGACCATTGACCGGTAATTGACCCAATAATTTTTTTATATTTTTATTTTGTAAATTATTTTAGAATTTTCTATAATTTTTTTTCAAATCTATTTTTATTGTTAATACATATAGATTTCACATGACACTTCTTAGATTGAAGTGTCATGTAGCACATTCTAATTAGCCGCGTTTTTAAGCCTATTTATTTTCTTTCCATAGTTTTATAATTGACTATTATATTTCTTCTTTATGTCGCTAAACTTGAACGGATTTTAACATTAGACAAAAAAAAAAGAAAAAAAAAAGCCTCCAAATATAAAGCGTAGATGTTTCTTATTTCACCTTCACCTTGCAATGAACAAGCTGTGAGAATGTCCACCAACTGATCAATTAGCTAAAACTAAAAATGGACAAAGCCCCATCGAGTATAGACAAAGGCATGTCTTGCCTTTGAATCGTGTGCCTTTGTGCGAGGAATTTAGGACCATCTTGAGCTGTAAAATAAGACAACACATCTATTAGTGAAATATTGGTCTTTGAATTGTGTGCCTTCTGTACATACATACATGAAATTATCATAAAAAATCATGTATTAGTAATTAGATTATATTTTATCTTTTTACTTGAAAAATAAATTGATTAATTTTTATACATTAAATTAAAGAGTAAATTAATTTTTTCTATTAGATGATTAACATGTACCTCGTGTTTATGTACATAAATTAATTTTTTATAATAGAAACGGGTAAATTTTTAATAGAATGATCTTTTTATTATTTGTTTAATATAGGTGAACTAATTTACCTATTTTTTAATAAAAAGAACAAAATATAATAGACTTTTAATAGAGTAACCTCTATGGTATTTATATATATACACATATATATCCCAACTCTACAACCACGACTAGAATAGTGGTTCATTGTGGATACGTGGATCGGCCCTTATTTTCAGCTCCCAGTCTCTTTCTATGTAAAAACCACACCCAAGTAGTCTCATAAGCTCTATTTAGAGCCACACAACATGGAATTTACTTGTCTTTGTCACACTAGAACACACTCCATCAACACCATCATCAAAAAGTTCCCAAAATCAAGCCAAATGAGCCACTGCCGTCGTCTGTTAAGGATACCATCGTCAGCTCATGTAGGTGTGCAAAGCCACGGAGTAGTGGTTGGGTGTATGGGTTGGGATTCAGGGTTACTGGCTGAGAAGAAACAAGAAGAAAAAGAAGAGTGGATGAGAGATGAGAGGGTTAGTGAAAGGTGCAAAGGAAGGAAGGGAATGGTGGAGCTGTTGGAATGTTTGGAAACTGAAGCAATTATGGGGCAAGACCAGGGAAGGGACCCTATGGATTACAATAGAAGAGCTCAGATATTTGATACCAGCTCCAAGGTTTTTCAGGCTCTCAAGTCTCATCAACAACAGTCTTGATGTTTTTCTCATGTACTAGAAAATAATAATGTTTCATTCATGATTTAACCCCTGAATTTTCCATTCGTCGTTCTTGCATCAACGGTTCAAGATCACTCCGCTTGGTACTTCTCTCATTTTCATTTGGAAGTAGCTCAACATGGTTTAGTTTATTGGTAGGATCGAATGCGCGTTTTGGGACCAGGCTATCAAAACTATTAATTAGCTGATTCAGTCACACCAAACTTGAGCAACCATATAGTGTTGATAGGATTAATGAGTCCAACCCTACTCGATTCATGAACAACAACCCACATTGGAACTTTTGAATAAGTTTTCAAACTATGACCATCGATAGCCAAAATGTGGCACTAGCATACTGGCTACTGGCAAGTAAGTTCACCTATTAAAAAAAGGTTAAGATACTATTTGGTATTTGAGTTTAGCTTCAATATTCAATTTAGTACCTAATGAATATTATGACACATATGCTCTAGTAACAAACCGTAAGTATTTGATTGGGATAAAAAAGAAAAGCTCAAATACCAAATTTAACATTGAAGTCAAATTCAAATACTTAACTGAGACAGAGAAAAACTCAAGTATCAAAACAAAAAAACTTAGGTACCAAAATGAACATTGTAGCCAAACTCATGTACCAAATTGGGACAAAAAGAATTTAGGTGCCAAATTGAAGATTGAAGCCAAACTCAACTCAGGTACCAAAATGAACATTGTGGCCAAACTCATGTACCAAATTGGCAAAAAAATATTCAAGTACCAAATTGAAAATTGAAGCCAAACTTAACTGCCAAATAGTATATTAACTCCCCGCAAAACCAAAGCTTCCGCAACATTCATCCCACAACTTGCTCTTTCAATGCAAAAAATTATATTTTGTAGTTTTCTCATTACTAGATTGAAAACATGAACTCTAACTTACTACCTAGAAAAACATTAACTCCATTCAAACATCATGAGTTGCTAAAATAAGCATCTGAATTTCAATAATGTTTAATTCAATTATTTATACCATTCATTTCCCTTTTGATTTACATTCCAATCAGAATCTCAACTAAACCTCTTTATGAATGCATGAATTCATAAACTCAAGTAGAAATGAGACAACAGTTCAGACTGAAGGTGAAAGGTTCAAAACTTCCCAGTAATTGACGCCAAAAGCAAAGAGACTAGTTCTCGTAACAATAATCCACAAAAAATTACACTTACTACATTATTATTTTTAATCTTTCCATGATTTGTTCATCAGCAAACCTGATAGACAAAACCGCAATGAGTTGCAAGATGTCCCATTTGCTTCTACTCCGACTCTGGTTTCTCCAGAAAGGTCTTCTTCAACCAATCAAAAGGCTGCCGAAATTGGAATGAAAAGTTTTCAAACATTAGCTAATGATTCACAAACTTGTAAAACAACTGCAATCTCTAATCACAGCTTCAAAGACAGGCACAACTCTGCACACCAAGTTCTCACCCTCATAAAACAACCAACCACTTAATTAATCAACCAAATATCACATCTCAATGAGTTTCATTTAATTGACCGATTGTTTAAATCAAGCTCAAACTACAACCTTTATAGAACATGCATTCACAAATGTAAACCAGTCATATATAACCCTTTTAAGTATTTATAGATCAGATGTTTACAAGTGTTTTAGAGGGGAAGCTGTGTGTTGTGGTCCACAGAAACCTACAAAGTATTGTCCACTTCAACTCAGCGGGCCTCAATTTTATCCACAAAAGGTGACTCACAAGTTAAACTGGTGTAAACACTTAAATCCCAAGACCAATTCTAGTATACAACCATTGTTCCCTAGGATCATGACACTATGCATACAAAAAACCTAAACAAACAGATTAACATCTAATTGGAACCATGATATCATAGATGATGCTTTTGGAGAGACAGTGGTGTTACATCAAAAAGTCGGCACAAGAGACTTCCATGAGGAGAAAAAAACAGAGCATTAGTTAAAAGTATCAAAAGCGAGAACGGGCAGAAGTATATAATGACATGAAACAAGAGTGCTTTAAAGCAATCTATGTTCAATCACAAACCCATTAAACTAAACCTACCTAGATTTAAAAGCCTAAAATTAAACTTATATGTTATTGATTAAGGGGGAAAATGTTTCTATTATTCCAAAAATACAAGATGATTGAACAAATATTATCAATTCATTAAAAAAAAGGCCATATTTGGAACATATTGAACCGAGGCTCTTTAAAGCTGGAGTTTTGAATCTTCTAAGGTCCAGTTTCTCATTTTACACTAACATGGGCGAAAAATGGATTTTTTTTAATCATAACTCTACTATTTAGCTTCAATAGAAGCAAAGATTTATTCCAAGGTCTAAATTTCAAGGTAAGCTAAACACGGATACAGATCCAAAAAATAATTTAATACATATAGAAGGGGAAATCCGATGATAAACAATGACATCGATTTTTCTATGGATTTAATAGCAATAAAGAAAAAATGATTGAAAAAAAAAAGAAAAAAGAAACCTGAATGAGCCAAAGAGCGCCGGTAGTGGCAGCGACGCCCCACATGGCGGCAGCTTGAACGTCGGCGGGCTGTAGACGTTGCCCAGGCTTAAGGAACTTGAACAAGGCCCTTTCTCCAGCCATTGCTTAATCTCTACCGAATCCGATTTCAAATTAAAACCCTAACTTTTCTTTTCTTTTTCTTGTTCTTTTTTTTTTTTGAAGTAAATAATGATCCGTCTCTGAGCTAATGTCAAATGTTTGAAGTTCAACATTTTAAGGCTTGCTCGCTTTCAATCTTTGTCTAGGGATTGTTTTGGACCCTACGATTGATTCTCTGATTTTCTCATCAACGGTGGATATCAGCTTGACACCCGCGTCCAATCTCTTTTTTCCATGTCACCTCCCCTCTTTTACTTTTTCTTTAGGATTAATGTAACTTTTAGTCCCTAAACTTGACAATTATGTCTACTTTGGTACTTAAACTTGACAACTAAGTCCATCGACAAGAGTACCTCTTACCTTCCTTAACCAGTGGCTGAGGGTTCGACCCTCATCCTAGTATGGAGTAGCTTTAAAAAATCATATTAACTCATTTTTTATCCTATTAAAAGTAATTAATATCTCTATTTTGTTACTTATTTTTATTTTACATAATCTCCGTAATCTCCATAATCTCATTTTTTTTGTATCGATCCCACTTATGAAACTATTTATCTTCGACTTAAAAAACAAAACTTTATTTTACATTTAACATCGCTTTTGGTTTCACATAGGTTTTGATAATGGGTCGGGTCAGATTACTGTAAAATTTTAGGTATGTTTTCTAGTCTCAGGTTCGACTTAAAAATGGGTCTAAAATTTTATCCAAATATGGTCTATATTAAAAATCCTAAACTCAAGCTCGGTCCATTTGTATTAATTCTTTTAGATTATTTTTTATATAAAAACAAGTGTAAAAAATATAATACATCAAATACAATAAAAACATTAAAATAAATGTTTCCCATAAACTAAAAATACATTAAAAAAAGTCTTTATACTTAAATAAATAATACCAAGATAGTTGCAACTTAACAAGCAAATGTCCCTAAAATAATAGTAAAATTAACAATAAAATAAGAATTATACAATATCCAAACAATAACAACAAAACAGTAGTAATATAATAGCGAAATAACAGCGAAACAACAACAAACCAATTGATTCGAGTCGGCCCGGGCTTGGGCAAAAAATCCTACCCGAGACTTGACCCATTTAGAAAATGAGTCTTATTTTTTTTATTCAAGTCCATTTACCGAGCTTTTATTTTTTCCCAAACCCTCCTGCTTTTCAGACGGGTCTTCGGGCCTAAACAAATAATCCGGTCCATAATCAAGTTTAGTTTCAGGCTGTTTTGAAATCTAAAAATTAAGCTTTTTTAGTTTAGTATAATTTAGTTTAGTTTGATTTGATTTGATTTGATTTTGTTTTTTTTTAAATAAAAATTCTCAAAATTTATTTTTTAAAATAATTATTATATTTTATAATTTAATTGGTTTTGAATTCACTTTCAATTGTTTATTTATTTATTTTAAATTTTCCATAAGATTATTTTTATATGATTTTTTATTGTATGATTATTTTATTTATTTTTTGATTTTGTAATTATCTTTGTTACTAATTTTGATTGATTTTATCGTCGAAATTTAATTAGTTGTTGATATTTTTATATTTATTTAAATTTATAACTATTTTGACATCACTTTAGATTGAGGTAATCTTCCTCATAATCGGTAGAATAATGGAGCCATCAAATCTAGAATAATTTAGGTGCCCAAGTCCTAGGCTCAGGCCTAGTCCGGTCTAAAATATGGGCCTAAAATTTTGTCCAAGCTCTGCCCGAAAAAAAATTTTTAAATCCGAGTCTAGCCCATTTTTTTAATAAACACCAAAAATTTATTTTAAAAAGTAAAAAAATAAAAAAAAGTATTTTAAAATAAAAAATATATATTTATTATATTCGGGCCTGGGCCAAAAAAGTAGTGCCCTAGCCCGGCCCATTTTCTAAACGGACCTCATTTTTTTTGCCCAAACCCATATTTCGGGACTATATTTTACCCGAACCCTCCCATATTTCGGGCGGGTCATCGGGCCGGGCCGCCCGGCCCATGAACGCCTCTACCCCCGCACCCGGAAATTTTTTTATTTAGATTCTTTATAATTTATAAAATTTTAAATTAATAATGATAAAATTATATTTTAGCCTCGTAAAAATGATAAAATTTTGATTTAATCATTTAAAAATTATAAAGATAGAGACTATTAAAATAGTGAAATTATATTTTTATTATCATAAAAATATACAATTTAATTCCGATCCTCCAAAAAATTTTCTTACTCTATACTAATTAGAAACTAAAATTTTTTTATAAAAATATGGAAAGTTATGGTGATACAGTCTTAGAACGAAGGTTATAAAAGTTGTAATCTTTCTTTACACATCATTCTACTCTCAAACGTAAATCTAATACGTAAATCGAGTCTATTCTTTTAAGATTTTCCATAACTCCTTTTTAAATTAATTTTAAAGCGATGAAACTCAAAGGTGATTAACCCTGACTAATCATGCTAACTTAGAATTAGTTAGCGATGACTCGTCTTTGACCAAAAATGGAAACATTTTAAGCCTTATTTTTTTTAGGTCAAAAAGTTGTGTCATATTAAAAGAGTATTTAACTTCTTCTTTTTTTCTTTTTACTTTTCAAAATTACTTTTTTAACGACAAAAACAAATAAGTCAATAAAGAGCTTTTATCATCCAAAATTTAAGCCAAAAAAAAAAAAAAGAAAAAGAGCTTTTAGCTGCTTTCAAAAAGCATTTTTAACACTTTTTAAATATAACTGTTTTTTTTTTTGTTTTTGATAATGTCGGGGATAAACCCGTGTAAACAATAAAAAATAAAAGTAACGAAAAAATTGAAAAGATCAAATTTTGTAGAAAACCCTTACGAAGAGAATAAAAAATCACGAGTAAAGATTATTTCACTAAATTGGCAAAAGCGAATAGTACAAAAATGGAGATAAAAACTAAACCTGTAAATAAGAACCTTCAAAATTTAAACACAAAATTCTTTGAAAACTTGTAAAAGCTAATACCTAAACGTGTTATGGGTTAAATCTTTCTAGGGTAGAAAAGTGTCTATTTATAAGCTAAATTTCGTGTACAATTTTGACTATAACAACCCTAGAATAATTAGAGTTTAAGTAGGGAGAGAAATCAGAGTTTAACCGTAAGAAGAAAATCGAGAAGCTTTGGGAATACGTCGCCACATCGGGACATCCTTCATCGCGTCATTGGGACGTGGCGAATCTTCTGATCGTGACGTCGGTGGTCGCATCGTCGAGAGGACGCTTCTTCCTCATTGCGATGTCACACACTATTTATGTTGAAATGCAAAGTATACTCCTCAAATAAAATTATTAAATTACCCCTTAGACTACTTTCTACTGACATATATATTTAGTCTATAGTGAGATATGTTTGAAAGAAAAAAGAAAGAAAGAAATATTAATGTTTGGTAATTACATTTTTATAATTTTTCTTTAAAAGAAAAAAGTTATCAGTAAATAATGTATATTAATGTTGAAACCCTAATTGAATTAGTGTTATGGGTCAATCGATCATGAAATCAGTTAATAAATTTACGAAAGAACCCTTATATGTATAAATAAATTATATTATTATGAGGATATTTTTGTAATACCCCTACCCGTATCCGTCGCGGGAATAGGATACGAGGCATTACCAGATTTTACCAAATAAATTTTTTTTAAACTCAATATAACCCCTTTATAAATATCTAATCTTCCCTGCAAATTTTAAACCGAGACCAATCCAACACCACCAAGCCATTTCAATATATTTTCAAGATAGATTTAACGTATTCATAAGATAACCTCATCACATACCAAAACCAAAATTTGTTAGCCATACCAATGGCTAACTATACATTCATTTCACATTAACATCTACTTTACTAGCTTATACATGCCATTGATTTCCAAAATAAAGTTTCTTTATATACCGAGATCTTGAAGTTGATAGTGTGATGCTTCTCCGACCAAATCCGACCTCCGAGCTCTTAACACTACAAAACAGGGGAAAAAGAAACAGGATAAGCACTTTGTGCTTAGTAAGCTCATGTAACAAGAGTTATACTTACCTAATATTTTCAATACAATGCAATAAACATTCATACATCCATTCAATACATTATTCCCCTATCATGCACAAACTCAACATTCAAATTAGTCCAATAATTTCCATGTATCAATAATATATATACCACGATTGATGAGCTCATCAATTCCATGATTTCCATTTCCTTGTTATTTTTCCATATTTATCCCGTTGAATTTCTCGGAATTTCGATGGATTTTCAGAGGTACACTTTAGTGTACAAATCCGGGTCCGTCAATTCATATTCATGTGCGCACATTTCCATTTCAGAGAGCACACTCCCGCGAACCTCATCCTTACAGCGGGATTACCAGTCCAGGCTAAATCCCCTGTAATATAAACTCATAAAGTATTGTCGGGATTACCAGTCCAGGCTAAATCCCCTACAACGACAATTACTCTAATGAGCTTGGATCTGAATTACCAGTCCAGGCTAAATTTAGACCCTAATTCGGATTACCCGTCCGGGCTAAATCCATTTTCCACATATTCTTCGGGAGGGCTATATCAGGATAGGATCACCCGTCCGGGCTAGATCATTTTTACCGTCAATTCCTTTTCAGAGATCCATCGAATTTTCCTTTCATTCAACCGGGATTTATTTCCTCTTTTCATCAAGAATATCAATACTTCATCAGTTATCATACAATAAACATCCAAATCATATTCACATCAATAACAAACATTTCAAGCATTTATGAATATAATTCAAGTTACACGAACTTACCTCGACACTTGTTCGTAACCAAAAATCTACTAATCCCGAACTTTTTCTTTTCCTCGATCTTGCTTCGTATTTGAATTTTCCGGATCTAAATAAATCAATTTAATCACTAATCTAATACATTTCTTGTTCATATGTAACATTCTCTATAATTCCATTATTATTTATAGTGCATTCAAAGCTGTCTCACTGAGTCACAGTTACTAAATTATTTATATCTTGAGCTACGGAGCTCAAAATTAAGATCTGTTAATTTTCCCTGAAACTAGACTTACATATATTCTTATCTAAAATTTTCAGAATTTTTGGTTTAGCCAACAAGTACAGTTTATTCTTTAAAGTTTCCCCTGTTTCATTGTTTGACAGTTTCGACCCCTCTTCACTAAAAATTAATTATCTCATTGTACAGAATTCGAATGATGTTTCCGTTTGTTTATTCTGAAAATAGACTCATCAAAGATTCTAAACATATAAATTATAACTCATAATCATTTTTTTTACAATTTTTAATGATTTTCCAAAGTCAGAACAGGGGAACCCAAATTCATTCTGACATTGTATCACAAAATATATTATATCTCATTATTTACAATTCCATTGATTAAACCATTTCTTCTATGAGAAACTAGACTCAATAAGCTTTAATTTCATATTTTATTCATCCTCTAATTCGATCTATACAATTTTTGGTGATTTTTCAAAGTTGGACTACTGCTGCTGTCCAAAACTGTTTTAGTGTATGATGTTAATTATCATTTTCCCCTAAACTTTCAATAAATGATAATTTCATCCCTACTCAATTAACCTCTCAATTGAGCTGATTTTTCTCAATTAACACTTTATCCCATCATTTTAAACTATTTTATAAGCTTTGGAAATTAGAGTTTTAGTACTAGACTTTAATTCCAAACTTTTTCACAATTAAGTCCTACAAATCAATTTCTATTGAAATTTCCTAATAAAATCATCTCACAAACAAATTAAAGCTTTAATTTCATCTATTTCATCATAAACTTCCAGCACATATTCATAGCAACTTTCCATTTCATTCATAAAATCAAAAGCTAATGAATTTAGTAATAGGACCTAGTTGTAAAAGTCTTAGAAACACAAAGATTACAAGAAAAGGCAAGCATTAACTCACTTGGTGCAAAAATTATGAAAAACCAGCTTGAAGAAACCCTTGGGACGTTTTTGGCTGATGAGAATGCAGAAAATATGAAGAGAATTCTAGATATTCCACTTTAGTCCTAACTTTTAAAGCAATTTTTGCAATATTCCAATTTTACCCTTAATTCTTCAATTCTCCTAATTTTTCTCAACGTATGCCGCCCAAAATATCTTCTTTTGGGATTATTTTCAATTTATGTCCCTCCTCAATTAACAATTGAGCTATTTAATCCTTCTAGTAACTTTTACACCTTTTTAATTTAGTCCTTTTTACGTAATTGACTATCCAAACATTAAAATTTTCTAACGAAATTTTTATACCATATTACTAATATTTCATAATTATTTATAAATTTATTTTTGACTTGATTTTACGAGATCAAAGTCTCGATACCTTATTTTTACCCAATTTCTTCAATAATTTCTTTTTCTAACTAACCACTAAATCGGTAAAATTTTTCTATCGATATTTTCATACTATTTTCCTATCATATCAATATTCATGCAAAAATATTAAAATAAATTTATCTTTAAATCAGATTTGTGGTTACGAAACCACTATTCTGATAACTTTGAATTTGGGCCATTACAATTTTTGTCTTTTATAATTTAAAATGGGCCTAAATGAAAAAATTTTCATTTTATGAGATCGGGGACCCTGCCAGCCCCCCAACTTCGCCACTAAATTTAGCCACTGCACTATTTTGATTTAATACTTGAATTTGAAATGCCAATATAGCCGAAGGACTTCTAATAAATTGGATTATGTCCTATTTTTAAAATAAAGAAATTTACTCCAATATTACACATGTGGAATGTCAAATAAGCAAATAAAAATGTCGAATTTAGGGTTGTAAGGTTTCTAATTAGATTTTGGAGTTGTAAGATTTTTTAGCACTACTCAGAGAAACGGAGTGAACATCACCTTTTTTTTTATTTTTTTACTTGCATGATTTCTACATGGCTTCAAACAGGTTGATCCCGTGAGTAATTTTCTTTTTAAATGCTGTGTAATCTAATTTACCTAAAGTTTTTTCATGAAGTTATCGATTTGGACTTCAACCATTAAACTAAAAAAGAGAGGAGATTTGTTTTTGAAATTAAAAGTAGAAGGATTAAAGTTTTAGTACGAGACTATCTACTTAATACAACGTATTTTTTGTTATTATTTTTTGTGCTCGGATTCTTTTACTAGTAGTATTTTTTTCTAGTGAATTTATTTTTCTTTCTTGCTAATATAACTCATGATGTTGTAATAATCGATGTCTTGAGGAGTTAGTTATAAAATTTGACCTTTTATTAAAAAATAAATAGATTAAATTTCAAACATGTAAAGAATATAGGGACTGAGAACGGAATTAGACCTTTTTGTCATTCCTAGCTTTTCTTCCTTCCTATTTTATTTCTAGTCTTTCTTTAGTGACTTCATGTTTCCCCAAAAAGCAAAAGCAAAAGCTACATGTCATACATCTACTGATCTCTCATGTAATAATCACGTATGTCATCATGTGTTTTATAGTGTAAGATTAATTTTGTTTGAATCAAGACGGAATGTAGGTAAAGTTCTCTCAATAATAATTTTAAAATTCGAAGTTGATTCAAATATTTAAAAATTAAAATTTAATTTTGCATCTCCCAATCATTTATTATTAAAATTATATATAGTTATAGATTATAGGAAATATATATATATATTGGAGGTATTCATTGGTTAAATCGATCTTGGGTTTAACATTAACACACTTTATATTTATCTAAGCCCAGCTCAAAATACGAGTTTAAAATTTTATTCAAATTAAATCATATTTGTAAATAGCTAATCCAAACCCATTTTAGGCATTCCTATATTATTTTTTAAATTTTAAAAAAAAATTATATTATTTTAATTTAATATTTTTTTCATTTATTAAAATTTTTATATATAGACATCTTAGTATTTTTTTAATTTTGACAGTATATATAGTACTATCTGTTACTATGGATTTAGTTTTTATATGTTATAAATTATATTATATATAAAAATAACATAATATACGATATTATACACAGAAAACGAGTTAGGCTTGAACCTTGAATGTTTCAGTCCGAGTCCAGCTCGTATTTTAAACCAGCCTAATTTTATTACCAAAATCTAATTTTCAAATTTAATACTTTAACCCAATTTCTCTCAATTTTAAGAAAAATCTTCAAAGATGTTTTTTTCAAATCAATCTAACAAAGATATGTTTAATTATTGTTGATAGCATGGCTCATTCTTCACATGCACCTTCAATCATTATTTTAAAGTATATTATTTAATTTCATTGAACCAATAATCCATTTACATCTACCTTGGGAAGCCATTATCCTAATATGATATTTTAAAGTGCCTTTGTATAAAGTTCTTTTACCTTTAAATTTTTATAGTTTGGCCCCTTAAATTTAAAATATAGTTTTTTTTATATTTTGATTTGATGTAATTTAAATTTTGTTGTTTTTTTGTTTAAAAAAAAAATCATTAGTTAGTCACTAGTGTGGAGTATGCCTCATATTTAAGCATAAACAGTATGTGAGGTCGCAACGAGAGCCCTTTGTCCCATGAGAAAATAAGCTTCATCCCGGCAACGTGACCATACTTTGTCACGACGAGAAGAAAGCCACGTCGCAACGTGGCGACATGTTCCTCAATTTTCTCGGCTTTACTTCTTTCAGTTAAATACTGTTTTAGTTTCCCACTCAAACTTTGATTAATATAGATTATTTTAATATTATTTGACCTACGAATTTAGACTATAAATAGGTCTTCTATAACCCTAGAAAGATGAACTCATAACACATTTAAGTATTAGTTTTTATATGCTTTCATAGAATTTTGTGTTTGAGTTTTGAGAGTTATTACTTTCGGGTTTTGGGGTTTAGTTTTTATCTCAATCTTTGTACTTTTTGTTTTTACCAATTTAGTGAAATTATTTTTTTCCGTGATTTTTTATTATCTTTTGAAGAGTTTTTCCATGTAAATATTTGTGTGTCCTCTTTATTCAATTTTTCTTTTTCTCTTATTCGTTCTTGTTTGTTGCTTACACGAGTTTATTCCCAATAAATACCTATTTTAATTAAAATACTAGTATGAAAATGATGTTTTTTAAGAAATAACTAATAACATTATAAAAGGAGAGAAACTAAATTATGCCAAATTATAAAGATTAAATCTCAAATTTGAGTTTTAATTTAAAGACCAAAACCATAATTTTACTAAATTTCTATTAAACTGAGCCTTATTGGATAATTTGTTTTGATATAATAAATTAAAGTGTTCTTTAAATAAAAGTAAAGTTGAGCAAATTCATAAAATCAAGTTGAAATGGTTTCAATTGAATCAAACATTTCCAAATATGTTTTAATTATTTTCAAACTAGTTAGAATTGCTTCAGGACAAAAAGTATCGATCCTTTTTGTCTAAGTATCAATATTCTACAAGATATTGATACCTCTCTGTTAATCGATACCAAATTGACATTCTGGAATCTGTAACATTTGCTAGGTATTGATCTGGTATCGATATTCTACAAGATAAATCTCCCAGGTATCGATATTCTTGCTCCAATGGTCATTAAAATCAGCATTAATTACAAAAAAATATCGATACCCTTTTAGTAGGTATCGATACTCGTTGCTACAGGTGAAGTTAATGACCTAGTATTTCATCCCCAACGGCTATATTCACTTCTACAACAACCACAACGGTTGGAAATCAATTAAAGGGTATAAATACCATCTTCCAAAGGTTTAGCAATAACAAGAGACATGTGCAAAGCTTAAAGATCAATCAAAACAACTTAGAGCTTAATTCTTTCATACCTTTTCTTGTAAACACTTGTGAGCTTTCATTGTATTCATTTAGCTAAAGTGTTCTTCTTTATATTTGTGCTTAATTGGCAAACATCCTAATCTTGTAAGAATTGTTTCTTTGTTTACTTAATTTGTTTGTCTTTGAGAGAGGGTTAATTCTTAAGGTTTTGGTAGAAACCTTAAGCGAGCTGTATCTTAAGATTCTGGGGCATAAATATTAAGAGAGATTGTAAGGTTAAACATTGCCCTCAAAGGTTGCCAAATTAGTGAATTTAGGAAATCCTTAATTGTAGTAAGTTAAGGTAGTTGCATATTTTTAATTGTTTCCATTAAAATTTCTCAAAGGCCAATTCAACCTCCCGATCGTCGATTTCGAGTTGATCCTTTCGAGCTAACAATTTCTTTACTATTTGTTGCATTATAATCACTAATTAATTAAATTCCATAAAAAATTCACTCTTAACTTTTTTTTATAGGACTAAGTGTCTTCATCTGTTTTACAGTACGAGCCTAGTCTAGTTTGGATCAAAAGTGATACTCAAGTAAAACTCTTCTAATAATGTCAACTTTGAAATTCGAATTTGATCCAAATACTTGAAAAAAAATTTCATTTTTACTTCTTCTAATCACTTGTCGGTAAAAATATTCAATCTAATTAATAGTATACAACAACTAGTACCACTGCCTCAAAGTAAAGTTATCATCAGTATTGTTGTCAGTACAGGATAACGTGAGTTTGTGTGCGCTAAAACACATTATATTCCTATTTAATGGTTGGGGAGGAATTATAGGTAGTTCTAAGCTTTATATAAAAAAAATTTCGAATATTAAATACAGATATATGATTTTTCTATAATTATTTTAAAATCGAAGCATGACTTGAAATAGAATTATTTTGGGTCCCATATTTACAAACATCAAACAAAAGTAAGTGCAAAACGACAAATGGTCCCCCTAATTATCAATATTAAATACTTACATCTAAGTCTCGATTAAATTGATAGTTAAGCTTCATTATGCTTATTAGATTCCAACTTAAATAAGATATTGATTTTTTTTTCGGTTTTTGCATTTTATGATTGATCAAATTCTGTAATTAGTCTTCTTTTTTTTTTTCCGTAAGTTATAGATTTAGTATTTGTATTTTAATCTGATCATTTTTAGTTTATGTATTTTTTAAATTGGTCAATTTTAAATTTACTTTTCAAATTTTAAAATTTTAGTTCTGACGAAACGATAGTAGTTAAATATATTTGGTTAAATTCTACTATTAGTCTTAATATTGCGTAAAGTTATAGATTTAGTCCAGTTGCTATATTTTTTGAATTTTTGAAATTTTAAATCTTAATGCAAACAATAGTCATAAAATCTATTAACTAGTTATTTTTTTAGTAATATGTGGAAATAGTAAGTTGGCATAACATTACACATGCGGCAATATTTAATAGGTTAAATATGCTTTAAGCCCCTATACTCTTCGTACATTAAAATTTAGTCCTACTTTTTTTTCAACGAATTTAGTCCCTTTACTTTTCATATTTCAAAATTTAGGTCTAATTGAAAACACTCTTAAAATTCTTCTATTAAATTCAAGTTCATTACAACGTCATGTTTTTTGTTACATGGCTACCAAGTGAGTAGTTTTTCTATTTCAAAATGTCTTACTAGTGAATTTGACAAAAAAAAAACTTTAATGATGTTGACAATTGAACTTGAATTTTGAAACTTTAATCATAGAGGGACTAAATTCTAAATGTATGAAGAGTATAATGACTTGGAGCATATTTCAACCTATTTAATAGCTACAATTTGGTCAGGATTAAAATTTTAAAATGGGTAAAGTACACCCAAGGGCACTAAACTATTAGTTAGTTTACGTTTTGGTTACTAAACTTTAAAAAGTTACAAAATGGTCAATAAACTATTCAAAAGTTTTCATTTAAGTCATTGAACTATTTGAAAGTTTTTATTTAAGTCACTAGGCTATCAAGCTTATATATATATATACAAAGTCCAACTAACGAGCTCCAAGCGACAATTTGATGATTTGCACGGTAGATCAATACCCATCGGCGAGTAGAAGAACATACCTTAGATTCAAGTCGATTTGATGGTCAGTGTCGAAATAGGAGAAGAAAGTTGCTTGGATTTTGGTTTACAAATTTGTAATATTCAAAGTTGTTTCATGAAAAATAACTGAATCGTAGAAAAGAAGAGGAAGAAAAGTTTTCGGTTAGTAGAGACAATGCGAATAAAGAATGCCTTAACAGCCCAGTGACTTAAATGAAAACTTTTGAATAGTTCAATTACTATTTTTGTAACTTTTTAAAGTTGAGTAACCTAAACGTAAAACTTAATAATAGTTTAATTCCATTAAGTATAATTTATCCTTTTAAAATTATAAAAATATAAAAACTGAAAATGACCAAATTAAGGTGTAAATACTAAATTTACAACTTACATAAATTACAAGACCTAATAGCAAAATTATTATCCTGCGTATACAACAAAAGAAGAATAGGGAAAAAGTGAAGACGTTTGACATCAGCTTTCCCTCATTGATTAAACGTCATTTTGCTTTTGTCAGCAATTAACTTCATCAATGCATTACACCCCCTTTCCTTACAATTTCCCTTGACATTCTTCCCCCTTTCCTCATTTCTCATCTCTTATACCTTTTTTCTCCTCCCTTAAAGGCGTCTTATGATCTTATCTCTTCTGCTCCTTTCACCTACATACACACATATACATATATATATATACATACATACACTTACGAAGACCGGAAGTGAGGCAACAAATAAAAGCCAAAGAGGGGTTTTTTCTGGGGGGGGTGATAAGAACTATGGATACTCTTTATCCATGGCCTGAACCTGAAACACTATCAAGCAACAAGAAAAGGGTAATACAACAACTTGCGGAAGGTCAACAGTGTGCTACTGAGCTTCAAGTTATTGTACTCCAGAACAACAAGCCCTCTCAACAAGCTGAGGAGCTTGTGCAAAAGATCTTGTGGTCATTTAATCAAACAATTTCTATGCTAGCTGAAGCTGGTCATCATGATGAAGTGATTTCCCAGAATCAGGCAACTTGTAATGATGATTGTAAGTCTCAAGATTCTAGTGAGAGCAGCAAGAGATCACTTTCAGCATTCGCCAAGGATAAGAGGGGCTGTTACAAGAGAAAGTAAGAAAGATTCTTTTTTTATTTTCCCAATAACCAAATAATTAAATAAATTGTCACCTAATTATTTGATGGGTAAACTACAAAAATACTTATTTTTATATGTATTAGATTACATGTTAATGGCTTATATTTAAAATGTTATGTTTTAGTCATTTACGTTATTATTTTGTTACGAAGTGGTCCTCCGTTACCTCCTAACAGCGGTTCTACGTAGCAGTCCAAATTAAATTTATTTAATTAAAAACCTATTTTTATCTCAGCAATTGGACATCTATGTTAGAATTTAAAACCCATTTGAATTGCCACGTAAGATTGTTGTTAAGGAGATAATGGAATTTAATCGTAGAGTGATCATTTCATAACAAAACGATAACGTAAGTGACTAAAACGTAACATTTCAAATAAAAGTGACTATTTTTATAGTTTACCTTTATTTAATATTGTATTATTGTCAATAATTGACTTTAATTAATTAAGTGTTAATTTTATATCTTTTCATTGTTGGATAAAAAAAATCATACTTGAGTAATTTTTACCGTAAATTATTTTAAATATTAACCATGAGGTGTGGTAGAGCAGTATTGATTATTGTATTTCTACTCGTGAGAATATAGCACAAAGTCTTCCATAATTATTTTTGGTATTAATTGGATGTTATTTTTGTAGGAGGTTTGCTCAAACAAGCACAGTGGTGTCTGATAAAATAGAAGATGGGCATGCATGGAGGAAATATGGACAAAAAAATATCTTAAATTCTAAACATCCAAGGTAAACTCATTTTTTGTTTCACTAATTCATTTACTCATCAAGTTAATGAAAGCAAACATTTGATATTTTGTTTAATGTGATATTTGAACTTGAACTCAAACCTTAAACTCGAACTTGAATATCGAGTTTTAAACCTTGATCCCAGAACTTAAACCTTGAACCCAAATCAAGTTCAGGGTTCATAATTCAGAATTCGATTTCGAGATTAGAATTCAGGATTCAGGGTTCGGGATTCAGAGTTTGAGTTTAGGGTTCGAGATTTGAGTTAGAGTTCAAAATTCAGGGTTCAGAATTTTGAGTTCAAGGTTTAGGGTAAAAAAATTACCAAAATTATGTGTTAATAATCATGAATGATGTGGTAGGAAATTACATTTCTCCTTAAATTCACTTTGGCTCTCAAAAGATGAAAAATTACCAAAAAAATCATTAGTTTAATGATAAAAACTCACTTTGGCTCTCAAAAGATGAAAAAAAAAGGTTTAATCTTTATAAAATTCTAAAATAACAAGCCTATACAAAGATAAAATTGTACTTTAACCCTTTTAAAGTTCTATAATTTAATTTTGGTCCTCTAAAAATAGATTTCAGGCTTCGTCCCTTAAACTATTCCTTATAATTTGGTCCATTTGTGATCAACAGGAGTTACTTTAGGTGCAGTCACAAGCATGATCAAGGCTGTAGTGCTATCAAACAAGTTCAAAGAATGGAAGATGATACCCAAATGTACCACATCACATACATTGGTACCCACACTTGCAGAGGCCAGTACTCATCCATGGCTACACCACGAATCGACCGTCTGAGTCCGATATCAAAACTCGAATCCGAGGAACAAACGACGACACCAAGCGATGTTACGGATTTGGATTCGATGACCATGTGGACGGATGTAATGATGGGTGGTGTTGGTTTTGAAGCTGATGCGGTGTCCAACATGTATTCATGCACTGAAATCACTTGTTTGGATTTAGAACCTGTTGAGCTTGAAAATGGTTTGCAGTTTGATGACCCTGATTTTGCTTAGTAAAACTTTGGCTTCTTTGTACAGTTAATATTATAAGCCATGTTCCCTATTTGTATTATGTAATCGACGGGCAAATTATGTTGTTAGTCCCTGTACTTGAATGAAATTTGAGACTCAGTTCTTTTATTTTAAAAATTAAACTTTATTTTTTCCTTTTTAAATTTAAAAATTCGAGTCTTCCAGGGGTGGAGAGTAATTTTTTTGGGGGGGCCGGAATTAAATTATATATTTTTACAATAGTAAAAAAGCAATTCCATCAATTTAATATCCTATATCTATATAATTTTTAAAGGACTAATCAAATTTTTATCATTTTTGGGGGGTTAAAGTGTAATTTTACTATTACTAATTTAAAATTTTATAAATTATAAATGGCCTAAATTAAAAATTTACCATTTTAGAAGGGGTAGTCTCCACTACACTCCGCCACAAGAGTCTTCTAATTATTTACTTTTTTTAGTATTTTTTTTTGTTGAATTTTGCTATTGATGTACTAAAAGAAATCTTGTTAAATGGAAAATTTGCAATCTAATTTCTTTATAAATAATAATATATAACTTAATATATAATAAAATTACACTTTTGACCTCAAAAAATTAAAAAAATTATTTAGTCATCTAAAAACGACGAAATCATAAATTAATACATGATGAAAATTATATTTTAACCTCTCAAAATTAATAATTTTAATTTCATCCCTTAAATGATAATCAAAAGCACATTTATATCAATTAAATAATCACATATTAACATGTTCTCATAATATCTACAAAATTATATTTCATATTTTATTTTATATATAAAAAATACTAGCTTATAATATATTTACAAATTCTAAAATTATTAAATTAAAGTATTATTAAGGTGAAATCATTTTTTTAAATTTATGTTAATTTTCAAAATTAATTTTCATAACTTAAATTTTTTTTATCATAGTAATGCCAAACATTAAAAATCTCAACCACTTTTGTAGGCGTGTAAATATGAGGAACCCCATCCATTTGGATGGGTAGCAGAGGTGAACTCAAAATTTTTTTTAGAGAGGCCGAAATTAAAATTTAATTTTTAATAGTTTATATTTTTATAATTTTTAAAAAATTAAATAAAATTTTTATCATTTTAGGGGAGCTAAAGTGTAATTTTACCTTTATTAATTTAAAATTTTAAAATTTCTAAATGGTCTAATGGACGGGGGGTCAGGGCCCCTGCCAGTCCCCTAAATACGCCACTAATGAACAATGTGTTTACCTGTGATTAGTGTAAAAATAGCGGTAGCATTGAGATTAGATACTGTAACGATACTACAGCGTGAGATAAAAACAAAGTTAAGCGCACCACAAAGGAAGTAAATGCCCATCTAAATGGCCCATAAGCTAATAAGTAAAGTCATTGTAATTATTTAGTTTATTTGGTTTACATGTTATATCAACACCAAGGGGTCCCTAAAAAAAGTATATAACTTTCAAACTTTGTTTGTGGACACTTTTTTTTTTGTGGGTGTGATTGTAAGACATCCTTATCCAAATAATAGTATTAGTTGGATTTTACTTTGGGTTAAGCTCGAATTTCTATAATTGAATTCTAGGATAAGTTCAAAAGTTGATTAAATGATGGAGATAAAATTAGATATTTTGAGTTAAAATGGTCTAAATTGAATAAATAATTCTTTGTGTGGACCAAAAATGAAAGTTTTCCATTTGGCCAAATCTAAAAAGGATTAAAATTGAACTCTTAATTTTAAGTGGAATTAAAAGAGAAATTATACCATTTAACTAAGGGAAGCCAAAACTCCTAGCTAGGGGAGAACATTGGGTCTTTTTGATCGGTTTGGTCAAATTTTTTTATTAAATCGATATAATTTATTATAATCTACAAAAGAACGACTCGTCCAAATTAAAGCTCAAGAACTAACATAATCGAATCGACTTTAGGTCAATCTATTTGGTTAGTTAATTGACTTTAATTATTGGACTTGAATAATATTTATTTTATAAATTAAAAATATATTAAATTAAGTAGATTTTATTGGTAGGGTCAGTTTGAAAATTCAAAATTTGATAACTGATCGAAATAATCAACAAAACAAAACTCTTGACTGAAAAAAATCATCCAAACTGAAATCGATTAAATCGATTGAGTTGGTTTAGTCGATTTTCTCTATTTTAACCAAAAATTGCTTTCCCTTACTCTTACCTAAAGGTGTTCGTGGGCCGAGTTCAAGTTGGACCTAAACATGATATTAACACACTTTATGATTGTCTAAGCCCAAATTGTCTCAAAATATGGGTTTAAATTTTTGCCTAAGCCCACTTGTGTTTGTAAATAGTTAATCCAAGTCCATTTTAGGCTTGCCCAAATTATTAAAAAAAAATTTATATTGTTTTTAATTTAATATTGAATTATTTTATAAATTTTTTTATTTGTTAAAATTTTATATTTAATTATCTTAATATTTTTTAATGTTTACACTATAGTATTATATATTACTATAAATTTATTTTTTATGTGTTATAAATTACATAATATATAAAAATTAATATAATATAAAATATTACAAACTTAAAAGCAGGTTAGGCCGGGCCAGTTTGGACCTTGAATGTTCAAGCTCAGGCTCAGCTCATATTTTAAACGGGTTTAATTTGTTTGCTTAAGCCCATTTTTCAGGTGTAATATTTTTTCCAAACGCTCTCAAATTTTGGGTGGGCCTTCAAACTTGGACGATAACTCAGCCCATTAACAAGTCTACTCCTGCCTAAACCTGCTCATGGGTTGGGCTATCCGCTCAGGCTTAAAGGCCTACTCAAAAAATGAAAGGGTTTGGACAAAACACAAGACCCAGCAATGGGCTTGGGCAAAAATTTTTTACTTCAACCTAGTCCAGCCCGAATATTATGTTATAAAATAATGTTACGTTAATTATATATGTTAAATAATAATTATATATTTATATTTATATTAAATCATTAATCCAATAACAATTAAACTCATTGCTTAAGACCTAAAAAAACTTTCTCAACTAAATAACCCAACTCAAGATATAAAATTTTAAAATTTATATTTAATACAATAAAATATTTATTATATTTATGGTAGTGTTTTTTAATATAAATATTTTTTAATGTGTAAGAAAACTTTTATCTTTTTTTTTTTAGTGCATTCAGTGTATTATATTTTTTTAAAAAATAAGTTTAAATAAAAATTCATTTTAAAAAATCAAATACAGACGAGCCGGGTTAAGTAAATTTATTTTATTTTTTAAAATTAGACCGTATTTAGATAAAAAAAATACTCATTTTTTGGGTTGCGTACCTACCCCAACTTCATCCCTAATAATATCTATTCAATCTCGAATCAAGTTTCAATCAATAAATTTCAAGCATGCTTGATAGTATGGCTGGATTACTACCCTAACGAAAAAAAGGCAAGGTGCTCTTTTGTTTGGTTTGCATGTTACATCAACAGCATGGGGTCCTGAAAAATATGAGCTTTCAAACTTTTAATGGGGAAATTGAATTTTTTGGGGGACTTCTTTGCAAATTAAATGAACAAACAAAAGCTGAGAATTAGACACGTGGGTCAGACAATAAATGGAAAAGGATAGAGCACATGCTATTTTTTGCCGCAATAAAAGGACAAAACTAGTTTCCATCATCAAAAGAAAAGTAAATTTGCATATATCAGACGTGGATTTCAATTACAATATAATAGGATGGGTTGAATTTCAATTATTGGATTAGGTTATTTTTTTGAAAAATTATAATATCAGATTTCAATAATGAAAACGCTTTTACCCGAGAGTGTTTTATGCGTATTGACGAAATAACTTTTCTAGCTGGAAGCGTTTTCTGTTCATGTGGCAAAAAAAATTTTCTGGTGGAAACTTTTTCGACTAGTATGGTAGAAAGCGATTCCAATTAGAAGCGTTTTTCTGTCGATACGTTGAAAAAGCTTCAGCTGGAAGTGTTTTTCTGCAAATCCGCTAACATTTTCGTTATTTCGGCCTAATCCCGTAATTTTTAGAAAATACAAACTAATCCAAAAAAATTTTTTATTAAAAAATGACATTTTGGAAAAATTTACTCTATGATGGCATGCAGCAAGGGCACTTTAGAGTTTTTTAGAATGTTTTTAATTATAAATTTTGATGTATTTGTGTTAAACTTATTCATGAGCCGGGCTATTAGATTAAACTTAAAAGTTGATCCAAAATTTAAAAAGATATGGATAAAAATATTAGGTTCGAAAAATGAATTTGGATAAAAAAATATTAAACTGGTTTAAAATATGAATTGGGCTTGACCTTAAACATTCAAGGTCCGAGCTGCTTAACTCGATCCATTTTCTATGTTTATAATATATTATATTATGTTATATATATTATATAATTTATGCTAAAGGGTCAAGAGAACCCTAAAAAAAATCAATTTAGTCATTATGAAAAAGAGTGTATCCAATTAAACCTTTAGTGATGTAAAAAAAATTAATTGACCCCTTCTGCTAGTGGAAATCGTTAGTTGACTGATTTGATCGTGACAGTATGTTGACGTGGCATGCAAATATTTTTTTTATTTATATAAAATGGATCGTAACCATTTATCTAAATTCATCTTAGATAAGTGAAAAACTAAAAAAAAAATTAAAAAAATTGTAAAAAATTATTTAAAAAATCTAAAATATATATAATATAATATGGAAAAAATTTCAAAAGCTATCCTATTCTCCACTAGAATTACATGAAAAATTGTAGGTGGGAAAAATGTGTTCCAAGGACATGCACTTCCTCAAAGAACATCACTACACTATCATGCCACCCAATTACAATGTCTCTATAGCTATGAGGCAGTCCCTAAGTGCATGCACTTATGTAATTTGTGAATCAAATTATCTGTGGGTCCAACATCTCTTGGATGACCAACATCTCAAAAATCTTCTGTCTCTACTCTTGTATCCATGGTAGTTGGTATCATACCAGTCGTATCAGTTGTATGTACCGTTTTGATTTTAAATCAGTATCAAATAATTTTTGTTTTGTTCCGGTTAAAATTCAATGTATTTCAACTGTTTTAATGTGTTTCGACTTGTTTCGACTATTATTGATTTGTACCAATCCATACCAGTCAGTACAAAATTTTGATATTTTAAATTAAATTTTTTTTATCTTAAACACTTTAATTTTTCTATAATTATATTTAAAATTAAAAGCTATTGAATTCAATTATTGAACCTAATTAATAATTTTAAAATTTATATTTACATATAAATATATTTATATGGATCTAATTGAGATATATTTGCATGTATATATAGTATATGATAATTTGTTTTTTTATCAAAATAATATATACCGGTGGGCGTACCGTTATTTTATACTGTTGAGGTTGGCAGATATTTTTCAACTCAAACCATGATTTAAAAACATAAAAAAAATTAGTAAATAATCAGTCTTTTAAACCAAAGCTTGATTTTAAACTTTGATTTTATCCCAATTCTAAAAGACAATTTGTACCTTTTGGCTTTTGAGAAAGTGCTTTAAATGAAGTTACCTTTTTATCTCCTCATTAAATGTGGTTACAACCACAACCATCTTCATGTATATTGAATGTATCTATTTTTGTCGCACCACCTTGTTCTTCTTCAATTTAATTTTTATTATTTATCTTTAATATATATTTTCAATCTTTTTAAAGGTAAGTAAATATTTAAATATATTTATTCAAAAAATTATTTAAGTATAAGACATATGAGTATTTTCTATAACACATCATTACATTTTTATCATTTTAATAGTTATATATATACACACAAAGATAAAATGATAATTTCATGTAATGAGACGGGGTAGAGTGTAGTGAGGCAAACAATTACCATAATCATTCTATACACATTATCCAAAAGAAAATCCGCCCTACCTTGTATTGCTTTTCAAAATCAATCTGCTCCATCTGAAACAAGTTGATTTAGAATCTATCGAGTGATTCAAATATTGCCATCACTATATTGGTTTACTCAAGGACCATTTCAACACGCCTAAATTTCCTTGTCAAGACCATTCGTTCAAGTCTTCGTCGGCAATGCATATTTCATACCCCCTCCTCCTTTTGGCACTTGGTAACATGATGAATGGTCAGAAAGAAACCTGTAAATGACTCTTTCGCTCTTTATCGTCTGGAAGGTCACCAAGTTATCAATGTTTCGGGAGGCCTACTTCCACCTTACCTTCGGTTCTCCTCGGAAAATCTTGGTTGCTCATCTTTGCAAATAAACTATCTGTTCCTTCCAAGACGGTCTCGCCTACCCACTTCTGTGAACAAGTCACTCGTTCTTCAAGGTAACTACTCTTCTATTGAGAACGTGACTCTTAGGCTTCCAAATCTCACTTGAATGTAACAACTCTATACTGTCATTTAGAATGAATAACAGAATAAGTTTCATCACGAGTATTCTCCCCATGCGCTTCGCAATAATGGCAACATCTCAAAGCATGGAACCTCTACTATAAATACGCACAACACTATGAAGAAATGATGGATCCTCAAGCAGTCTAACCTTTATGTTGTCTTCAGTATTCACTTTTGCACCCTTAACATTCTTGCACACTTATCTCCTCCGAGTCTCCACGCTGACTTTCTCAACATCACCACATTCTCCTCCTATGTTCACTTTTGGTGATACATCTATATGTACTTGTATCGGAACAAAAATTGTTGGACATTATTATTATAATTTAAAATTGATATTAATAAAAAGAAATTGTCAAAATTACCCCTCCAATGAAATTTAAACAAATTGGCACACTCCTTTCTCCCTCTCTTCCTTGCCGGACCAATCCATGATCATCATCATCATCTCTGATTCAGAAGAATCGAAGAGAAAAAGATGTTCAATTTCTTGAAAGGAGTGGTGGGCGGATCAGGGGGAGGCCAGAAGGATCTACCTTACAATATAGGGGATCCTTACCCTTCCGCTTGGTCCTCGTGGTCTCACTTTCGCGGCACTTCCAAGGTATTCTTTTTTCTGAATTCTCCATTTACTGTTAACCATCGATCAAATTCAATCTTTAATCACATTGCCTAACTCATAATCACATTGGATCTTGTACTTGAATCCACTTATTTTTAATGCGTTTTTCTTCCAGGATGATGGATCTCCTGTGTCTATATTTTCTCTTTCCGGTAGTAATCCGCAGGACGGCCGTTTAGCTGCTGGTCGGAATGGTGTCAAGCGTCTTCGAACTGTAACTATTCTTTTCTCAATTAAATTGCTTTCTCCTTGTTTATGGCATTTGCGATGATAATCCATTATTACTTTTTAGTATCACTATGTTTTTGTTTTATATGAGAGTGCATTTTAGTGATCGAGCTAGATTAGATTTTAAGGTGTTATTTCTTCTAAATTTATATTTGCTTTCAATATAAAGCACACCCTTTTTGGCTTTCTCTTTTGCTTTTTAGAAGCGAAAAGCGGGTAGTAAAAACAACAGCCAAAAGTTTAGTCTCACTTGTGTTAGAATAGTTGCTGGATTCTGGACATTGAGATGGTATTTTTGATCCTTCTACAGGTGAGGCATCCGAATATCTTGTCATTTCTTTACAGTACTGAGGTTGAAACTGTTGATGGTTCCGGTACAAAAGTTACCATCTATATTGTCACAGAGCCTGCTATGCCATTATCTGAGAAGATCAAGGAACTAAGTTTAGAAGGTACACAAAGGTATATCCACTTTGCTAAATTCCGTGCTCGTCTTTGCTCTTCTTTTTTGTTGATTCCGAGAATGCATAACATGTTTTAGTTTCTGACATTGGAATTCACCTATGCCATATTTGAAAAGTTCCTTTCCTTTTTTATGCAATCATACATGGGAGATTGAAAACACTGTATGTTATTTAAAACCTTAATAATTTTGGGGTGTGATTTCTTTGTTGGTAGAGATGAGTATTACGCCTGGGGTCTGCACCAAATAGCTAAAGCTGTGAGCTTTTTAAATAATGACTGCAAACTTGTAAGTATTTCAAACTAGGGCTGCAAGTTTAGATCTTTAGTTGTTGAAAGTTGAAAAATGCTTAGTTATCTTAATAATAATCTGTGTGACAAATTTGTGACTCTAGATTTAGCATCTATCTGACGTGATTGCTGGAAAAATGTCAGTGTTGCATTAACATATGTTAAGAGATTGACACTTTGCATAAGCCATTCATGAATTCTGTCACCCATGCATTTATACAAATAGACACATAATTTCCGAGGTAAGCGAAGGATTTTTTTCTTGTATTACTACATTTAAAATAGACTGAATATGGTTCGGTGGATTTAGCATAAAAGAGTCATATTGAGTGCTTGCGCTTTTTGTTCCCATCATATTTATCAAACCAATCATCATTTTAAGATAGACAAGTTGTTTCTATTACTATTATTTTCTAATTTTATTTTTCTTTGGATTTTCTTTTCACTCTAAATGTAGTACAATCATGCATACACCGATAGTAAGATGTTGACTGGAATCATTTTGAAATGTAATGCATTTACAGAAACTATGCCACCCAGTTTGCATGAGAAGAATGTGCCAGCTTTTCTCTTTAGTCCTCTATGATAGCAAAGTTTGAATCTTATTTGTTTATTCAATGTGCTTGCACTCGGGTTTGAGTGTTTTTTTTGTTGCTGTGTAGGTCATTGATCTAAAGTGTTTTTGTAGAAGCTGCTGATAAGTCTGGATTTTTAATCCCCTCTTATCTCTTTCAAGATCACTTTTTTGACTAGCTTTGGATGGTACAGGTTCACGGCAATGTTTGTCTGGAAAGTGTTGTTGTAACGCAGACCTTGGACTGGAAGCTACATGCATTTGATGTTTTATCTGAGTATGATGGGACTAGTGGAACTGCTACAGGACCAATGCTGGTAATGCTTGTGTTTGGATGTCAGCAAAGTGTTTAAGTTATTTTTGAATCTCAATATGACATATATTATTGCAATCTTAAAATTCGTGTAGGTTTTCATTTACTGAATTCTAAATATCTTTTTATACAATAGCCAAGTTTTTTTTAATAGATCATTAGAGATGCAACTTATAAACATAACTTTTGAATTCTAAATATCTTTTTAAAAAATAGCAAAGTTTTTTTTTGAGTAGATCATTAGAGATGTAACTCATAAACATAGCCCTTCCTATTTAGTTTTAGTAGTCATTAGATTTTGGCATTGGCAGTATATTCATGTATTAAGTTCAGAATAATTGCAGGTTATCTATTTCTTTTCTCAGCTTAAAGTTTTCATGAATGAAATGTTTCATTCTATTATTGTACAAAATTATGTTATGTGCATGTTTATCAGAAACTTTTTCATTCTTTTTTGTCAAAACTGCCTGTGCATAGGTAATTGATTCTTTGTTTGTTTTAATCAGCCGTATGAATGGCTTGTTGGATCACAATATAAGTCGGTGGAGCTGGCGAAGTCTGACTGGGTTGCAATCAGAAAATCTCCACCATGGGCTATTGATTCTTGGGGTTTGGGTAAGTTTTTATTGTTTCTTTTGATATATTGGTGTAATGAATTACATGAGGGTGGGTCAACGGGTGATCACTTAATTTGCACTAATTCTTTGATCATATTTCTTGCGACATTGATCTCTTGGGTGTACTTTCCTTGTAATGTTTCATTTCACGAAGAGGATACTTCTTGGCATGGGTATCTTTTGACTTTTGTTCGAGTTGATACTGGCTATTATTCTTGTCTCTTAGATGCCTGTGTTGACCGAGAATGCTTAGCTTTATGTTCTCTTTTCAATTTTCAAAAAAAAAAAATTCAATTGTCTTATTGATACACTGTGCATTACAATGACATTCAAAAAAGTATAGTCATATATGCTTGTCTAAAGTGACTGAAGGAAAGAAATCCATGATTTGGTTCAATTTCAGTTATTTTGCTGATTTCTTTGTTTCTTTTACCATGCAATTCTCTATACAATCTGAACATTTTTATAATTTGATAGGATGTCTTATTTATGAGATTTTCTCTGGCATGAAGTTGGGAAAAACTGAGGAGCTGCGAAACACTGCTTCTATACCAAAGGTTTGTAGCTCTTGTTATGATAATGCATGTAATAAACCATTTGAACCCAGATGCCTGCAACATACTTCAAATTAATGTCTAATATTAGTGTTTGTGTTCCTGAGTACTCATGGTGTATGTCGGGTGGTGTTGATCCTTTGCAAGTTTCTTCTCATATTTATCTGACTACTTTCTTGTCTCACAGTCTCTGCTTCCAGATTATCAGCGGCTCTTGAGCTCCACACCTTCACGCAGGTTGAATGCATCAAAACTTATAGAGAATAGTGGTGAGTGGCTGAGTGCCCCCTTTTTTTAGTCTATTGTAGTTTTGGCAACAGTCTCGGAAGTCCAATAAAGCAGTTTGCTTTATAAGCATGAGATTTAGTCATTAATTCTTTGACTGACTACACCTAACTATTTACCTCTTTGGAGTGTCATAGACTGTTCCTTATTCTTGCAACATAGTAAATGTGTTATTTCTTGAATGCAATGCAGTTTTTTGGGTGAGTGGGTGGTTCATTTATTGTCCTTGCTAAGTTAATCTAAACCATTTTAATGGATATGTTATCTTCATTTTGTTATATCTAGGTTTTGGTACTTTTTAGTTGACATTTGATTCTACTTTTTGAAAGACACTTGAAAGTTCCTATTCACTTTTAGCCTTTTATTTTTGGTTATTACTACTTTGAGTTTGTGGGATGCATTGGAAGATAAAAGAGAAACAACCCGTTGATTAAGTAGATAAAATAAATGTTCTAAAGTGATCTATCTACCCCAAGAAATAAGACAAATGAAGATCTGAATTTGAGTTGTGAGAAGTCATCCAAAATAAGGTGATGCAAATGGAAGGATTTGAGTATGACTTGTGGTAATGAAGGCAGATGGTTCACTTGAAAGTAATGTTGGATGCTTTCTGCTTAGAAACAGGGATCTTGCAGTTCCTCATTATTTGATAGTGTTTTTTTATTCAGAAGGTTCCACATGGAGCTATCTGTTTCATGAGGCACTTCTTTTCATTTCTCCTGCTTTATCATCTTATACTTTTTTCTATGCATCTAAGAATATAATATTTTCTGTATATTTTCACACCACCAGTATTTGTTTCTAAAGTTCTTTCTTCTGTCTTGTTTTTGCCTTGTGGCAATACCACATTCTATAATGCTTTTTTCCCCCAGAATATTTCCAAAATAAGTTGGTGGATACAATACATTTCATGGAAATTCTTAGTTTGAAAGATAGTGTTGAGAAGGATACTTTCTTTCGCAAGCTTCCCAATTTAACAGAGCAGCTTCCTCGCCAAATTGTGTTGAAGAAGGTACTTATTTTGAAAGTCAAGTGGGATAAGTCAATTAAGACCAATCTTCTATAACTTTTTTTTAAATATAGAAATTCATCCAAAATTTCATGACAATTTATGATTTCGTAATTTTCTCTGCAGTTATTTCCTTTATTAACCTCTGCCCTTGAATATGGTTCGGCTGCTGCCCCTGCTTTGACTGCACTGTTGAAGATTGGTTCTTGGCTTTCAGCTGAAGAATATACCCTGAAGGTCAAACTCCTGTTCATTGCTGTTTACTTGATGCTTATAGAAGTCCAGTGTGTGTTTAATCATGTAACCTTGGCTGACTGGATTAGGCTTCTCGTTCCAGGTACTGCCTACAATTATAAAACTTTTTGCTTCTAATGACCGAGCCATTCGAGTTGCTCTCCTACAGCATATTGATCAATATGGAGAATCTTTATCAGCGCGAGTTGTTGATGAGCAAGTAAGCAAATCATGGCAAAGTGATTTTCATGTTTCTCCCTCATTTAGGCAGATTCTTGTTGCTTAACTCGGAACTCCTGATATTATAATAGACTTTGACTGTTCATTTCAATTTTTATAACTAGGTCTACCCCCATGTTGCTACCGGATTTGTGGACACATCATCAATTCTCCGGGAATTAACTCTTAAGTCCATGCTTATAATGGCTCCTAAGGTACATTAATTTTATTGCTGGCTGCAGCTGTGTTACTTGATCCTATTATTTTCCTAATGTGCCTCTGTCAATCATATATTTGACAAGTCAAAGTAGACACATGTTTGTGGATATAATCCTCTAATTACAATGAAGAGCTTACAAAGAAACGAATATAGTCATCTTGGGCAAACACCAGCTTCAACCCTTGAACCCAGGAGTGGGCTAACATAGGGTGGCACAAATCTTTTTTTAGCAATGAAGAAAATTGTGATTGTTCTAATGGAAGGAGGTACCTTAGTGCAAAATGTTACAATAGATATTTATACTTCTGTCATTTGTTTTTGTCGAGTTTGACTGTTCAGCCTAAGCCTTGAAGGTAGTGAATTCTTTCTAGAGTTATATCTCTTTGAAGAGATTCTTTCTCATTGCCAGCTATTGGTGCAATTCTGCTGGTTGATTTTCTTGATGTTGACATATTTAAGTTACTCTTTTGCTCTTTACAAGCTCGCAATGCTATTCATTTAGGGTATGCTTGGTTCAATGGAAAAGTGGGGGGATGGAAAGAGAAGAGTGAAAATGGAAAGAAAATGACTTTCTTGATGTTGTGTGCATTTTCATAGGATTATTATTTTTAAAATTTTGCATTTTGTTTCCTCCCATTTGCCTACTCTACCAAGCAATGTATTTAAAGAAAGTTACTTTTTGTTTTCATTTTTCCATCTTTACTACCAAGCACACTAATAAAATGAAAGATATATTTTCAATATTTCTATTTTTCTAATCTTTTAATTTTTTGTCTTCCTGATTTTCTTTCCATGCTGCCAAGCCAAAGTCTTAGTATACGAGGAAATGTTTAGGGTTCATAAACTTTTCACAGCTTGACTTTAGAGTTAATCAAAAGATTGCTGGAAACAATTTGGAAATTGCTTTCCATAACTCATTGTGCTCCATAGAGTGGTTTGGGAACGCATTCCCAACTAATCACTACTAAAATTAGGACCTTCACATGAGTGTCAGCTGTCAACACAAGAATAGAAAAATTTAAAAGTAAACTCCCTGTTATATGCCACTGGTCTCACCTATTTTTTGGATGTCAAAAAAAGGAGGACAACAATGTGTTGAAGGTCTTATTGTGTGCAAAGTCCAATGGTTTTATTCATGTTGAAAGTGTCTCCGGAACAGATTATGTCAAAAAAAACCCAAAAAAACTCTAGGCTGAGTTCTGCACAAACTTGTGATTTTAATTCCCATATGTTTCCGTATTCTTTCCATCTTTCAATCTTGTTTCATTCTCCATACTATTGAAGCTTTGTGAAAAGTTTCTATTTTTACTGTAGATTTCTGATTTCAACCTTTTCTAAGGGTTGCTTTTTCTTCTCATTGCAGCTTTCACAACGTAATTTGTCAGGCTCCCTATTGAAGTATCTTTCGAAGTTACAGGTGTGATTAACATAAAGTTTTCATTTAATTTTTTGAGCATTGTTCCCATAACAAAATCATTTGCTTCATTATGTTCTGTACATCATGGCAATTTTGGGCAGGTTGATGAAGAGCCTGCTATTAGAACAAATACCACCATATTACTGGGAAACATTGCAAGCTTTCTAAATGACGGGGTTAGTAGGTTCTAGGCCAATCCTCATGTGTTTTCATTATCTTACATTTACATTTGAGATATTACTATTTGGTAGCATGATCCTTTCTTTCTCTTCCACTTTGTCTGTTTCCTTTTAAAATTTAGTTAACTACCTCTTGTTGAAAAGTGTCTTCCTTTGCCCTAAAATTGCAGACACGGAAGAGAGTTTTGATTAATGCATTTACAGTCCGTGCATTGCGTGATACCTTCTCTCCTGCCCGAGGAGCAGGTATACATGTGTATTGCTAATGTCTGGTATTCTTGGTTTTGGAAATGGTTTCTTTGATTTTCAAAGCAATATGTTCTTGGTTTTCTAGGTGGCATCAAACTAATATGAAACTACATTATGGCAGGAGTTATGGCTCTTTGTGCCACCAGTTCTTATTATGATACAACTGAGATTGCAACTCGGATTCTTCCAAATATAGTTGTACTTACCATTGATCCTGACAGGTTATGTTATTGTTGATCAGTTTATTTATTTCTGCCTTTTTATTCATCAGTGTGCATGAAAAGTGTGCTCTCTTGTATTCTAAATAGTGATGTAAGGTCAAAGGTATTTCAAGCAGTTGATCAATTTATGCAGATACTGAAGCAATCTAATGAGAAGGTGAGCTTTTAGATGCTTTTTCCTCTTCCACTTCTTTTCCTTTAAATATAGGCAAACGTGACCTGACTACTACGCTGTGCCATCAAGGACAAAATTAAATGATACTCGTATATCATGCATTTATCTTTACCTTCTGCTTCTTTTTATTGCTGATTCTAATGAAATCAACTTGAATTTTACATCCTCAATGAAACAGTTTGCTGCTCTTGGTTTATAGATTTTTAGTACTAAACAATGATTTGAACCTGGCAAAAGCTTCATGCTATGATGCTGCAATTAATTGATTTGGCTGCTTACATCCTTGAATTATTAAATTTTAATTCTATGGTCTTCATGTTTAAACCATTTGCTGGCAACCAGTGTATGGCTATGTTTGGGTGGTAACATCGAATTTGACGTGCTTCAAGCATGTAGGCAACATATAGTAGTTAGTTACGCATACTTATTTTTTATTTAAAATATATCCTAGTGCTTCTATGGTCTATTTCTCATCCTCCTATTATTCTTTCTATGGTCTATTGTCTTTGTTATCTTGTTTTATGTTATAGTGATGCTTTTTCTCTATGATTCTTTATAGAGTAATGCTGGAGATACTGCTCACGCTGGAAGTTTAGGGCTCGCATCAATGCCGGGAAATGCTGGTTTATTGGAGTAAGTTGACAGTTTACCGTAGGGGGGTCGTATTGATTGCAATCTACCACAAGAGGAACCTGGAAAGTCACTATGCAAATTTTTAGATTCCAATTTGTTTCATTGGAATATTGTGCATTGTCAGCTAGCTTTGTTAGTTAAATCATTTATAAGGGCATGTCTTAAAAATCTTGTAGTTGGGTTACGTTTGTTCTTTTTACCAAGGGTGTAGGTTTGTTGTTGATGACTAAGATTATGACTTTGCAGATGGGCCATGAGCTCCTTGACTCTTAAAGGTAAACCTTCGGACCAAGCTCCAATTGCCGCTTCCAATTCTGTCCGACCTGTGACTACCACTACTGCAGCCAGCTCAGGTATTTACTTTTGGTCTTTACTTTTGCTTGATTATATGCGGTGTTTTTTTCGATAAAACCCATTTCATTGCCAATCTTAGGACTAATAGAAACTCCAAGTATGGCACCAGTCCGTGTAAGTTCCAGTTCGGACTTTGCCGATGCTCCCGCACCTCCATCCCCTACTTCAACTGATGGGTGGGGTGAAATCGAGAATGGCATTCATGAAGAACAATATAGTGACAAAGACGGATGGGATGATATCGAACCCCTCGAAGAGCCAAAACCATCTTCAGTCCTTGCAAACATTCAGGCAGCTCAGAAACGTCCTGTGTCACAACCTAAACCTCAAGGTAAATATTGTTCATTCAATTATGGAATTTAGGAGTTAAGTTTCTAGTTTTAATGCTTATGGTCCAGGGCTGGAAAAATACAAGAAATGAATACAAATATCTTATGCTTTGAGAATTTCATAATAAATATTTTAAAATTAGTCCAAGTAGTGTGTAAATAACCGTAAGGATAAATTACACCAATGTCACTAAACTATTAATAAGTTTACTTTTTAGTCACTCAGCTTCAAAAAGTTACAAAATTGTCATTGAAACATACAAAAATTTTCATTTAAGTCATTGGACTGTTGAAATCATTACTGTATGGCTTTTTTCCGTTCGCACCGCCTGCACTTTCCCCTTCTATTCTATAGTTTAGTATTGTTTCATGAAACAGTTTTGAACGTCACAAATCTGTGAAACAAAAAATTAAATAATTGTTTTCTTTGAACTCCAACACTGATTGTCAGATCAATTTGAATAAAAAATATGTTCTTCCACTTGTTGATAGGCACTGTTTAACCATACCGATCATTGAATCGTCGCTTAGAATTCACTAGCCGGATTTTGTAGAAAAAGAAACTTAACCCAATGACTTAAATTTTCGAATAATTTAGTGACTTAAATAAAAACTTTCAAATAGTTCAATGGTCATTTTGTAACTTTTTGAAGTTGAGTGACCAAAATGTGAACTTACAAATAGTTTAGTGATATTAGGGTGTAGTTTACCCGAACCATGAATGCTTGAAGGATTTTCTTTGATCATCATTTCTCATGTATATTAGTGTAGATATATGTGGTTCGATTTATATATGTATGTATGTGTTTTGAATCTTCGTCTTTTTTTTTTCTTTTTTTCTTTTTTGAATTAGCAGCTACAAGTTTGAGATCAAAAAGTACAGTGAAGGCGGTGTCGACGAAAGACGAAGATGATGACTTGTGGGGTTCGATAGCGGTTCCTACTCCGAAAATTGCTTCAAAATCATTGAAAGTTAAAACAAGTGGAGCAGTTGAGGATGATGATCCTTGGGCAGCCATTGCAGCTCCCCCTCCTACGACGAAGGTGAAGCCGTTATCGGCCGGAAGAGGGAGAGGAACTAAAGCTGCTGCGCCCAAATTGGGTGCACAGAGGATAAACCGAACATCTTCATCTGGGATGCAATAAAATCACAAGCCATATTAAACAACATAAATGATGAAAAAGGAAAAAATATATATATAAAGTTTTGTACATTTTTTTTTGTTCTTTTTCTCTTATGGTGACTGGTTTCACATTAAAATAACATCGAATCTTTTGTCACCAAGTTGTAGTTGCTAACAATATATATTATTTGATTTGTAATATCCTTCTTTTAAATCCCAAAATCTTGGCTGTTTGATTTACTCTTCATATTATGCAGGTAAGAGAAACTAGGCTTTGGAAGACTCTCGGATTGTATAGGGAATTATAACAAATTCGGTGAGTCGATTTCTATTTTTTAAAGTCAAATTTCCTACCAACCCGAGTTTGGATTATTTTGATTATATCATTACTCACCACTTACTCCTTTAGATTGCTTCTTCTACTTCTCCTTCTCCTTCTCCTTCTCCTCATTATTATACACTTGGTGTACTTAAAGTTTTGAGGATTCATTATTCTTAAATATTTTGTTGGTAAAAGTATCATGAAAATTCTTGTAGTTAAAGTCAGGTTACGTTTTGTCTTTTCTACTTAAAAAATAAGTAAATTGGCTTATATATATTAGATCATAGAGTAAATTGATTCTTTTTGTTAAAAATTGTCTAATTTTATTGTTTAAAACTAATATGGCTGACAGAATAATTAAACAGCTACATTTGGTGTGCAATGTGTAGCTCATGCTGATGTACAATGATCAATTTTTAATATTAGAAATAAATAAAATTTTTAATAGAATGATTGATTCTCTCTTTCATCTAACAAATAAGAATTAATTTGTCAATTTTTTTAGTAGAGCCGGCAAAGTACAATCAGACTCCTAGTATAAGAACCTCTATGGTACTTTTACCGCTTTGCTCATCTTTAAAATTATTATTTTTCCTTTTAAATTATTTTAATATATATACACTAAAGTGGATAATTATTTGGTAGATCGACAGTGAAAGTTTTTAACTCTACAAGCAAAGTTGAAAATTTGCCATGTGTTTTAAGTTATATATGAATTTTTTTAAAATAAATAAATAAGGTATGTGGCAAAATTTTAGTTGCCAATGTGGGTTTTTATAGATGTTTTATCAAGGATTTCTCCAAGATTTCACAATCACTGTCGCTTTTTAGCAAGGGATTTGAGTTTGATTAGATATATAAGGGCGCATTTGGTACTTCGAAGCAAAAATTAATTTTCGCTCCTATAGTGCAACCACCAAATTAAGACTTTCCATTTGAAATCATGTGTGATGCAAGTGATTTCAGTGTGAGAGCCGTCATTAGACAAAGAATTGAAAAGGAGCCACACAATTTATCTAGCCTCAAAAACTTTAGATGTTGTAGAAAGCAACTATTTGTACTACTAAAAAGAATTAGTTTTATTTTATTTTTAACTAGTTTTTAACCCTACTTAAAATCAAAGTAATTTTACATGAAAATTGGATTCAATATCATAAACTTTATTCGAGATAAAATATTAATTTTGAAAAGGAAAATGTAAAATAGAAGATTGACATAATGATTATTTTGCCTTCCAATTTTGTAAAAATAATCATTTTAATTCTATATTTAAATTTTTAATATTTAAATTTTTATTTTTTGCTAAATAACCCGAACATAGATAAGAATTTAACGCTACTAACCTACACTAAATATTATTTTGTTCGGGTTGTTTGTTAATGTAATAGACCTAACAATTGACAATTCCAAGCTATTTATTTCCTTAATAGTGTGTACTTGGATCATATCAATAGCTTTCACAGTTTTCAAATCATTTTAAATTCAAATAATGTACTTTTTTGAGTTCATTGTAAATTCCATTCAAAATGAGTCATTTTGTGATATATAGTCATTCAAAGTGAGTCATTTTGTATTATTTGGTAAAATCATTTCAAGTCAATCTAAATTTAGATTATTTCAAAGTTCAGATTATTTTGATTTCAAGTTATGGTTGATTTTTTATACTAAAAATAGATTGAATCATATTTAAATTCAGGTTAAGATCCGAATTAAAAGTTTAAAATGGATGGCAAACATGGGGTGGGAGAATTCACTTAAGCATGAAAACACATAACCAAAGATGCATGTGATCATGCATGTAATCGTCACTGCATATGCATGGGGAGCTCCACATTACCCACAACTCATCTTCATACACAGTATCATGCACCCATCAAAATTGCTAATCAAACTTTAAATTTATATCGCAATTGAAATATAAGAAGGGTTTATAACTGTTTGATTAGAATCACCCTAAAAGATTTTTTAAATGATAAAACAAAGTCCATCTTTGGTTATGTCCCTCTAACTTACAAAACTGTGGTACTACCGGCAGCTCAGATACGTCAATTGTTCGTTCAATCAACTTGCAGTTGCAGTCTCCCTGAAAACTGGGTTCACATTGTTACTAAAGGAGGGAAATCATTGTTATCTTTCAGTTGGAAAGGTTCTGTGATAGTCCTGCACTACAGGGTTACCAGTTTAACAAAGGGGAAAAATGAAAATTGATGAATGGCTTGAGTTTTCTATGATGCTTTACCTGTCGAACTCACTGAAGCCCTTTGGCTTTTCAATTGGAGGCACGCATAACCTGGATTCTGTCAGCACAGGTGGAGGGGAATATGTGTCCGTTGGAGATGAAGACTCATAAATGTTACCAAATTTGAGAACCGGTAAGCACTGGGAGGGATTCTTAGCCTGTGGATTCTTTGGTGCAGGAGGAATAGATTGATGGGTTATCATGGTCCTTTCGGTGGTTGGAAGATGAGGGAATTGTTCGGTCGAAAGGTCAAGATCATGACTGTCACCATTTCCACCATTGTCACCAGTGGGATCAGTTTCTTTCAGAGGGTTTTGCACCAGAACGGGATTAGAAGAGATGTTTGCTTGCATCTTTCTATAAGACAGATGGTTCTGCAAAAAAATTCAACCATCTTAATTTTTCAGTTCATGTCATCAATTAGCAAACAAGTAGATATCTCATTTGAAAACAACATACCATGTCGGGGAAAAAAGTGCCCGTTCCTCTCGACTTTGTCGTACCATATGTAGCAGCTGGTAACTGGAGAGCACTAGGATGAGAGTATGGTGGTCTTGGGATAAATACATTCGTGCCCTTACGGTAATAACTGTTGCGTTTGCACCTAACGAGCCACCGTAAGGCATCCCACGCACTGTATCTATGTGTCTGAGAAGATGATGACGACGATAAAGCGGTTGGATGGTAAGGAAGGTTCAATGCATAGTTATGATACCATTGGCTATATAGTAGTCCGTTATAGTAACTGTTATAGTCTCCACTAAGATCACAAACTTCAGATTTTCCAGTACCAAAGGCATGTACAGGAATTTGTACATCCGGCCTCTGTCCTCTCCCGTTCCTATCCAAAGTATTAACAAAGAACTTTTCGAGTGCCATACCCATGTTTTCACCCGGTAGCATCAGGATTTCGCTTAGCCTTTGGGCCCCAAAGGAAAGGGCACATCTAATTCGATGGAAACTACCTGAAAGGGAAAAACACACATGCTTAATGATTTTGGTAAAAATTCAAAACTATCAAAACCCTGTTCACTTTTTGGAAATACCTTTGCTTACGCTTCGGCCTAGGTTGTTGCTTTCTTTCAAAGGATCAATGATGTTCAAATACTTGACGGGAAAAACGTTGGGCCCAATCTCAAGTGGTTGCATTGAACCAGAATATGCTACTCTGCAATGATTCAAAAAGTCCCTACTAAGCAGAAGTTCATCTCCATCATTTTCCGGACTCTCAGCTGCAAAGATTACAGAAATGATAAGCGAACCAATTAGATTTATATGAACCAAGAATAATGCACTACTTACCCACAACTGCTGGAAGGGAAGATACCAAAACCGGACCAGTTAAACTGATGCAGTAATTTGCCCAATCAAATGTGCTATAGTAGTCCAAAAACTTATAAAGGACCTGTAAACAAATTATAGAAAGATCTCATCGTTCAAATTTTTGCAGACAATAAGGGAAAATGATAATCGGGAATAACTTACCGCTAGTGGACCAAATAAGGATGAATGAAAGACATTAATGATATATAAAATCATTGTTTCTAATGCATATGTAGAAATCAAGCCATGGTGTGCACCAAGGATCCGGCTCTCGTAATAGCACCAGGCCTTGATCAAAATAATACTGCGTTTGAAAAGATGATCTTTTCCAATTATTTGGTCAACCTGAAAAACAAACAGTTCAAAAGAAGTCATGTGTCAATTAAACTTGCCACCCTTGATATTGCTATAGGAAATAATGCATGGAGAGAGATGGAGATGGGATTGGGGATTCCTCAAAGCTGCAGCAGTAAATTTAAGCAACAGTGTGGAAAAAGGTGAAATGGGAGATTTTAGACTAAATCCAAAGATTAATTTCTATTAAATGAAAACAAACAAACAAACATAATTGTTAAAGAAACATTAATTTCTCTTAAATCCGGTAAAATCTTAAAGGATTTAGAAATGAATGAAATATAAGGGGGAAAAAAGAGGAAAAGCTAAAATTCACTTCTGTCAGTTAGTAGTGATATGGAAAACAAAAAGGATAAAACGCCACAAGCCAAACGAAGATCATCAAACTACTTAGAATTTAATGCCGGAAAATGAAACAATGTACCATTTAGAATTATACTTTTGAATCATCTTTTGCATCAAGTGAATTATATAAATTATGATTACCACATCTACAATGTTTGGAATGGAAACAGATTCTAAACATATCAATGTTGGATAGGATTAGATGATACCTTCTCCAGAAAGCAAAGTGCAGATAGACCAGCCGTTTGATTGAAAGAGATGTCCACCGGTATGTCATTCACAGTGCATTTCACTATTTTAACCTGAAATCAAATTCCAAAATAACCAAAACGAGCTCAAGATGATTTTAGGCCATATTTGATGCTTACGTACAAATACTAATATGCAATAAATACCATTTAACTGCACGGGAACAACGACAAAGATGCAGCTGAAAATTTACTATCAGCATAATAGCACAAGTAGAAGTTGGTGCCAAGTGTCCAACAGCATATGACTTATGCGGATTTATTCAATATCAGTTAAGCGCCTAGTCGTTTACTACCCTAATTTCCGTTATTTACATTACAGGAACGCCTTTTAAATTTTTACACGTGACAGAAAGTTATAAAGGGAGCTACCTTAATCGATTAGCATTGGGATGCAGATTCGATGCTATGTCCAATAAAAGCAATGTTAAGGAAAGAAACAAATCAGATGAAAAACACAATCCTTTAGATGTACTTGATGACAGCTGCCATTATCTAGTTCATACACATGAAACGATAACAAGCTGATAAATGGAATATAATACACAAGTTTTAGATCCAAGGCATGGGGTCATCTCTTACGTTAACTAGCTAACCTATGAGGAGCAATCCTACATATCTCATTCTTAAATTTCTCATACCTCTGGGCATCTTTCAAACTTGAAAGATTGAAGCAACATAAATCATGGTGGCAACTAAACAGCCATTGGACAGCAAAGAAAAATGATAAGTGCCAAATTCAAGAAAGATGCAAAGTAACAAAGTGGAAGTTAACTATATCTTTAATTGAATTACAAGGTATCAAAAAAAAAAAAAAAGAATACAATCAATCAGAAACAGTTATACCTGTGCACGAATATATTGAACATCCTGTACTAGAACCTCAGAGGTCTGCTGGTTATCTTGTAAGATACTGCAGATATATCTTGCCAAATTTTCCTCCATATTTTGATGACTAAGAGCAGTCAAATCAATATCTCCATCAGGAAGGAAGGTTTTCAACGGAACTGAGCCAAATGGGAACACCTGAAAAGTGTGTGGGACAGTAAAAGAACTGCAATGGAATGAAAAATGTAAAGGTATATAATTACTGAAACGAACTGACCTTGATCCACTCCAATGATTATTTTCTTTTGAACCTATAGAAGTTACTACAACTCATACCTTGAATCTTATCAATACCACTTGAGCTCGGTCAAGTGGCAGGAGTCAACTGCTTTAACACCCGTAAGGTATAGTGGTTATGCATTTCCTTTACCTTTTGCCATGTCTTTATTAGATTTTTATAGGAATATGCACCTTTCTTCACTTAGATCTGCACTTTTCTATTTACACCTCAAGCCATACAAGGTCATGGTGCCTTTGGAGCAACTTAAAAATTAATCAGGGCTGATAAAAAGCTTGCACATATGTGTATACCTTTAATCCAAATGTGCTTCGCGAATGATACTAAAAGGACTGCCTATTAGGTTCCAGAACTGATGCCAAATTGTGTTAAAAGTTAAAGAAACAAATAGCTATATGACTATGTCCAACCAAAAAACAATCTTGAGACACACTACAATTTTTTAAAACATTGATGCCTGTGTATATATAAGAGTTCTTAGAAGATGCTTCAGTATCAAATCCCTCAAGGCAGAACAACGATTGGATCCCAGCACTTGAATCCAAAGCTATGCAAGCTGCCTTTCTCTTACTAAAAGATGGCAGACCATAAAACATACACACTAATTAGCATTAAGAAGCTAGTAAAATCTTATTCAAAAGACTGAACAAAATAAGTCTTAGTTTATTATGCTTCTAAAAGATCACTGTGATTTTGGGTTTCACTTTTGGTTGCTTGTCAGGCTACAACTGTATGAGACAAGAAATATTTGTCAGATACTCTCTGCCTTTTAAAGTATCAAGTAAACTACTTTGATATCCATGCTCACAAGCAGAGTATATACATGCTCAGTGCTCACTGCATAAAAGAACCAGCAAAATTTACTCATAACATGGTTTCACAGCCATTGGCATCTCTATTCCTGCTAAGCATTAAAATGGGTACAACACATACCTATCAAGCAACAAAACATAGATGATAAAAAGCTTGAAGAGAAACATTAAGCATTGAAACCAAAAGATGTTCCTAAAAGGGCATTTGACAGAGCAATCTTTTATGAAGGCACCGATTTCAGAGGCTAGTTTATTATGCTTCAATGTGGAAAACTTTGGAATTGAATTTCCCTAGGTGTAACGTTCACATAAAAGTCTTCACTCCTAAAAAGGCATTTGACAAAGCAAGAACCAACAATTTCTAGAATTTGTCCAGTTATACAAGGAACACCAACACACAGAAATGAGACCATTTTACACACCCAGGGCTAAAAATATGAAGGAAAATTAAGTTTACCTCAATTCCATAGTAACCTTTGATTAGCCTCTGAAAGTAAGCAATAATATTTTGTCGATTTTGTTCAGAAACCAAAGAAGGTTGAATGATACAAAGTATCTCCTGGGTTCTTTGCTCAGACAACAGCCATAACTCAGTGTCAATTGACAATGGATGGGGATTAGATGAAGAGAAAGAAGAAGAGAAGGATAAAGAAGATGAAGGTGATGAAGGGTGCGGGAGAGGGGAAGAAGATGAAGTAGAAGACAAAGACAAAGAGGAAGAAGGTGACACACACTCTTGAAAATATTCCATTCTGAAACAAAAAAAGATCAGCTTTCTCTAAAACAACCTAGGAACATTCACCATTTCAAATGCTCCATCTACAAAATTCAGAACCAGACCAAAGAGAAAACCGACATCCACAAAACTTTGAAATTACAGAGAAAAATTGAAGGGAAAAAAAACTGATGGCATGGTGTTGAGAGAGATGATGAGACAATTAAAGGGGTTTTAAGGAAAGCCAAAGAACATAAGAATGGCAGAAGAACAAAGACAAGTTTTTCCGTTTAAATGATAAAAAAGACATCAAGAAGTGTTGACAAAGTAGAAGCATGTGCAAAGATGGCACAAAGATGAAAAGAAAAACAGCCACAGACGTAGTTGAAACATATGTTGCAAACTGGTTTTGACATCTAGTGTGTACCCCTGAAATCTTTTTGTCGTCTTCAGAATGACTCTGGTAAGCACAAATATGTTTATATAGAATCAAAATTGGGGTGTAACTGAAATTTTAAGCAAAATGTTGGGACTTGTTTGGTAACATGAAAAAATATTCGTTATTTGTATTAAAAAGAGACATAGGAGAAAAATAAGGAAATTTATCTATCCCTTGCACAATTAAAGTTGTAAATTTCATATTAAAATCATGAGTTGACATATTAAAAATTATATAAATCTTAGGTGCATTCATGATTTTTTTAAGTATTGTATTTTTTTATTAGTGTTTAATAAATTTTGCAACTTTCCAAATATATAAAAAAATTTAAAAAATTTTAAAAAATTTTAAATACACCCTTATCTGCTTGAATTTGAGTAACATATCAGTTTCTTTACTGATTAGACTAATCCTTGTGTGAGTGATTAGGGAACAGATATATATGTACCATTAGAGATATGCTTATACAAATTAGTAAAATTAATCATTAAATTCAATAGAAATGTGATAACAATCTTAGTCTATTTGTATACGCTAAAAGCCTCACCATCAATCTATATAATAATTGAAGAAATAAGAATTTCGAAAAGTCAACAATATTAGGCCCTTCCACAAAAAGAGAAATATATGGCCAAGACCCTTCAAATATGGAAATAAATAGAAAAAAATCTCCCCCCACCCCCATTAGGAAGCACCAAAAATGGGATTAGAAAAAAAAGAGAAAAATAATGTAAAGGATAAAATTAAGGGGAGGAACAAAAGGTGAATGCAACTTGCAGTATAATAGAAAGTATCAAAATAAAGCAAACACCATATGGATTTTTACCAAGTTGCTGAGTTTCTCTCAACAAAAAATGTATTCTTCGTCAAAATGTTTAACAGGTCATAATAATAGGTCAGCATATTGCCATATTAGAATAAAAACATAGCCTATATTAATTGCACGGTTAAAGTATTCTTAACCATTTCTTCATTTTTGGCCCTTAATTATAATTAAGCCAAATTACGTGGTTAAACTATAAAAGTAAATACCCTTTTTTATTACTAAATATAACCATAAAGTGCATTTATTTCAATGGAATTCTCTGGTGATAGTAACAACACTACTTGTCTTATTCTTAACCATAAAATGAAAAAAAATTGTACCACTTCGTCCACTTTCAATTTTTTTTAAAAGCCTTTTGACTTTTTTAATCTATTTTTAATTTTCCGATCGATCTAATTTTAATCATTTGAGAAATACGTTTCGTATCTAAACTTTTCTTAATCCATAACCGACAATTTCTAAGAATTTGTTTAATATACGTGTCACTTGACTTAACGTTAACGTAAATTAAAATACGAGCATGTTCAAATGATCATAATAATAAACCAAATGGGCTAAACCTAGACACAACTACCATGGTACTTTGTTCCCCTTCCAAAGGTATTAGCATAAATTGAAAAAGGGTGTTAAATAATCATATTAATTAACTAAATGGGCCAAGCCTAGACACAATTGCCACAATACTTTGTTTCCCTCTCAAATAAGGCATTAATATAAATTGAAATACTAGTGTGTTCAAATGATCATATTAGTAAATCAAATGGACTAAACCTACACACAATTGCTACAATACATTGTTGCTTTCCCAAATAAGGCATTAACGTAAATTGAAATACGAGTGTGTTCAAATAATCATATTAATAAATCAAATGGAGTAACTCTAAACACAACTTTAACACTAATTTGTTGCCCTACCAAACAAGGCATTCACCAACTACATACATGTGCATGTGTAAATACTTCTACTAATAGCATATGCTAGAATTTCGATTTTATATCACATTTTAAAAGTAACAACCATAATCAATTAAGTTAAACCCCAAATTTAAAAATTTGTTTTATTTATTTTTTGGTTCACTAAATTCCAATATTCTTACTCACAATAACCTATTAAATTAAACTCCAAATTCGAAGACTCGAATTATTTACTTTTCTGGTCCACTAAGTTTCAACAATCCTACTCACAAGAATCAACCGAGTTAAACCCAAGTTTTATTTACTTTTTTGGTCCATTAAGTTTCAAAATTCCCACTCACAAGGATCAACTAAGTTAAACCTCAAATTCAAAAGACTTGGGTTATTTACCTTTTTGGTCCATAAATTTCACTACTCACAATAAACAACTAAGTTAAACCCCATGTTTGGACCAACTTTCAAAGATTCCTACTCAAATACTCTATGAAATTTAGCTCATACCAAAAACTCAATAGGCTAACACAGTAATAATGTACTAAATCTAAGCTAATATACCAATTTCAGGAGCTAAAACAGCGAACCTTACATCTTACATTAACACAATAACAATGTAATAAATTTAACCAACACAAATGACATTATGGTGAAAGGTAAATCGGTGCACAGTAAAGCAATGAAGATTAAGGAACCTAATCATATAAGCAAAGTATGAATATCAAAATCAAAAGGACATTTTTGTTTGTGTTTTTTTATGGGTACAATAACACTAATTTGAATACAAAAACATCAAGCTATTACAAATTCGAGAGCAAATTTAAAGTATGTTACCAAATTGGTTTTCAGGGGGGAGAGAGAAGCATTTACCTCAAGGAAGTTTCCAAATTGGTTCTTTCTTTCTCTATATTGCTTTGCTTGAACACTGTTTCTGCTTTTACAGCAATGGATTCAGGCAAGAACAAGAACAATAAGAAGCACAACATCTTTGATTCTTTGCCTCAATCTAAAGCTAAAAAAGCCACATGCTTGTACAAATCTATCAATGATCAAAAACCCTAATCCTTTCTAAAAACAGAAATGGAAAAGGAACCAACACCTAACTCTCCCCCTATATTGGGAGGGATGGTGACGTGGCATTATCCTATGAGATCAAATAGTAAGAAATGTGCCATGTGTAAGTATAATAATAGTAAATCCAAAGGAAGAATTGATCAAAACTTGTCAAAGAATGTTCATCCTATTTTATTTTTTATTTAATTATTATTAAATAATTAAATTTTATTAAATTAAAAAATAAAATTAAACCAAGAGGAAGTTGATCGTCGAACAATAATTTTAAAAAAAATTCTTTTCACCTTGAAGTTTAGGCTCCCAACAAATATTTTTAGCCTTTTTTGATGTTTATTTCAAGTAAATTAAAATGTCAATATAAAAAATTTTCTAATCAACAAATAATTACCCTATTATTCCTGTAAAATATCTTATTAAATTTTTTTCCGTAAGATATTTTTCAAATTGATAAGGCTTTGTTCACATTAACACTCACTCTCATACCTGACCCGAACATCGGGTCAAAGCACCAGGATGTTACATTCTCTACTATATTCTTCATTTATCAAATATTTTCTTATAAACTTTCATAATTTTTCAATTTAGTCTTTTTTTATCGTAAAAGTTTAATATTAATTAATTAATCATATTAAATCAATTTTCTTTCCTGTTACACTTTAATCACATAAATTATCTCAATATTTTGTTTCACATATCAAATTTTTATGTATTTTCTCAAGTTTAACAATTTGGTCATTATCATCATAAAAATTCCATATTTTTCCATAATTTCACTTTTACAATACTTTATACATATTTCATCATCTCATAACACATTCATTAAACTTTTATCATAATTTCTTTATTCACATATTAAATTGTTTCACACTTAAATGTTTGTACATTTTTCAGTTTAGTCCCTATTGCCATGTAATTTATTTTTCACCATATAAGCACTTTAATAAAATAATTCATAATAATATCTTATTTCAAATAACAAATTTTCATGCATATCACTTCTCTTGTTTCAATTATAAATTTCACAAAGTTTACAAATTAATCCTTAACATCATGAAGATTCATTATTTACTATAATTTCACCTTAATATCACTTCATAATCAATTCACTACTTATCATAAATCTCAAATGTATATTTGTTTAATTGAAAACAACTTTTATGAAATATTTTCAAAAAATCTGTCAAACTATAAAAAATATTTTATACAGATCCATCCAAACACCAGAAAATATTAATTTTTTCAGAAAAGTAAGTCATTTGTCTAGAAATCATTTTCTAGAAGTCATTTTTCAATCAAATAAACAGAGTCTAATTTTCAAAACTCAATCTAATCAAAATGAGCTTAAACATTGTAATATTTAAAAATATTGTTAGTTAAAATATTAATAGATAGCGAATATAAAAATTGTTTCATTATATTTAAAATCATTAATTTTTATATGTTTCTTAAATATTTTATTTTTTGGGGGAAAAAAGTAAAATAAATAAACTAATTACATAAACTCAACCAACCCCTCCAACGAGGAGGTCTCAAACAAGCATCTATCATAAGTTTTATATTGGACCAATTTGACCAAATGATTTGTTCCCTGATTATCCTCCCTAAAAATGTGTCTAATGATCAGTTCTCTTGCTTAAATATTTTAATGGAACCCTTCAAAAGACCTCTCCTAGATATTCATAATTGTTTCAAGACAATCAAACTGAATTAATACACTATCGTAGCCCCGCTTAATTAGAAGAGACATTCCTTCTAGAATACCCCATGACTCAGTGTAAAAATAGAGCAAATTCTCCAATTATTTATTAAATCCAAGAATCCAAAGCTCCACCTAGATCTTACACTATTCCTTCTGCCATCGTGAAACCAGCTTCCTTTTGGACGGAACCGAGTACCAACTCAATTAGAAAATTTATATACTTTTTCTTTTAAACTATAATTAATATTATTATAATGTTTTTATGTAATCTTTAAATAAAAAAAATAAAAACCACATATCTAAATGTTAAACACAAATTTAATAAGATTTAATACAATTTCTCACCTATGATTATTATTAAATTTTTTAAAAAAAATTACATAATTATTTTTTCACTTACGGTTTGTATAAAGTCATCAAGTTATTTCATCATTTCATCATTCCTACTGTAGTTATTAGAGAAAAAAAATTATCAAATAAGGCGAAACTAGAGTAAAATTAATATTTATTATTTAAAAAATATTATTTCCTGATCAACAAAGTTAATATTTTTAAATTTTTTATATTTCAGTAGATAAAATCTTTTGTTCGAAATTACTCTTAGGATTGACAATAAATTAGTTTCCAAAAGTTAGACAAATCCACAAACAAAATCACATTAACAATAGAAAAGTCAAAAACAGCAATCTATGGCATCAAACCAAAATTTGGCATCATGGTTCAACTCATCCTTGAACACAAGCCGATCTTTTTTAAAGTCACAACAGTTCCAATAGAATCCATCATTACAAGCACTAAACTGAATAACTGACTAAACCAAAATAAATTTGAAAGCGAACCCTCGCAGAGCCTCGACCTTGAGATCCCAAACCTTGACATTGCTATTAAACCAAGGTCTCATTGGAGAATAGGAGAAATACAGATTGAATTATTCGGACAATGGCACTATTATTGGATAAAACCTGTTAAAAGGAAAAATGAAATTTCAGCATCAAGGTCAGAATGGTGACATTGAAAAGGAAATTTTTGACATATTAAATAACTGGTAATATGCAAACTTTGTATATGAACCATGGACGATCATCCATAGCTCAAGATGCAATGAACTTAAATCCAACCTTTAATCACACTATCAGGCCAAAGGCTATGACTTAAGCACATTGCAAGCAAAGATCTCATCTCTCAATCTTGCATATGAGCCTAAATCCTAAAATTTGCAGTTCATCTTCGATCGCATGTTTTCACAAGTTAATCAAATGATCCATGCAGAGCTATGAGCTTAAATCCTAACCTTAATCAAATTTTAGGTGTAATCTTTAGCTTCTCATTGTTTCCCTTCTGTCTTCCCTCAATAAAAGCCGATAGTCAACCTAAATATCGGAACAAAACTCAGGGGATAAGATTTCAAGACAAAGACGAACAGAAATGATTACATGTTAACTCAAACACAAAGAAAATAACAGACATGAGTTTGGCCATTGTCTTGATATTTCCTGGTATTATATAGAATGTAACAAGCACATGTGAACCTGAACCTCTGGTACACTACACAAACACACTCAAAGGAAGAGAGCATACTGACCATGAATCTTTGATAAGAACTTGGTTCTTTTTTCTTTGGTAATCTTTCTCAGTCATGTTAACCTGCATATTGAATACAATAATATGATAAACAAAATCGAAGATATATTTATTCCAAAGCATGAACATGATGACCAACAACGAACTATAATAGAACCCTAATTTCTACGGATACCATGTTGAAAATAAGAATTCTTTTTCCTTGTCCATTAACTTAAGTATTTACATGGATATATATACACAACTATGTTGAACTACTCAAGGAAATACGATCTTCACAATAAATAGAATAAATAAAATCCCAATACTTTAGCCTTAAGAAATCAGATCAGCCTTGATTAACAAGTCTGTAAATAGTCGGTCAACACTATTGACTGACCGCTGCTAAATATACACCTTCCATTCAAATTGTACAGTGGAAAAATGTAAAGAACAGATTTCAACACATGTTAGTAGCTAAATCGAAACACTGCTGAAAAACAAGGTGGTGTATGATTCATATATAGGATATTTTGCAGACAACAGTTATCAAAACGTAATATAACTAGACCAACCTTCAAACTTCTAACCATGCTGCATGCAACCAGAGAAGATGCAGCAACCTAAGAAATCAAGAAAATGTTTTCAATATGGACACAACACAAGGCTAAATTGAAAAATAATACCTTTAGTAAACCTCAATCATATTCAAAAGATAAACGGTCACTAAAAAAAAATTCAGAAAAAAAATTAGAGTGTTGGACACAGGCCTGTACCTGACATTCACACATAAATGGAATAAACACCTCTAATCGGCAAAAATTTATTAAGCTTGCAAAACATCGTAAAAGCTAAAGCAAGAGCGAGGCACTTAGACCTGGTCATAAACCTGACAAAAAACCATCACAGTTCAAATACTAATCTTATCATTATCAATGTTCAGTTCAAGCATCTCTAAACGAGCTAGAACGAAAGCTTGTTGAGAAATGGATTTGTAACCTTCATGAATTTGTCACCAGAACATACCTTAATAAAAATGGCAATATTGCTTCAAAGCAATCTTATATTCTCCCCACAGCATTCAAAATTTCAAATGAAACAGGTTTTTGTTAAAAGATGCCATGAATTTTGCGCCACAGAAGAATTTATCTAAAAAGCTCTAATGCACGTGATAGAGCAGCGAGTTCACGGTCCTCCAATCGGTGTTGAAAGTGAAACAAAATCAGCAAGAATTTTTTCACTATGACATTAACAATCCAAAGGATCGATATGCCAAACTTAGATAGAAATAGGCTTCACAATTTAAACTGTCGAGGAAGACGGCTACATTTGGTCTGCAATCTCAAAATCTCCTTTGCAAAACCTTGATTACCTGTCAACAAAAGTCCATCCAAAATCCGGTTGAAAGTTAATCTTCGAGGCATAAATCCTCTATCAACCATCTCAATCAACAGCTTCCCAGCCACCACCATATCATCAGATTTCTTCCTTACAAACATTGAACTTATCAAAATATTGTATGTATCCAAATTTGGCAAGCAATTCTCACTACTCATCTTCTCAAGCAACTCCAAACCTTTTTCAATCTCACCGGCATCACAAAAATATCGAATCACAATATTGTAAGTCTGCACATTCGGTCCACAATCATTATCCCTCATCATATCCATATATTCCATAGCCTTTTCCATTTGTTCTTTATGACACAACCCCCTGATCACCACATTAAAAGTAATCGAATTCGGCACATAACCCTTCCTCAACATCTCCTCAAAAACCGAAACCGCATTCTCTACACTGTCTTTCTTACACAAAACTTGAATCAAAGCATTGTAAGTCGCAACCGAGGGCAATACGCCTTTATCAACCATCTCATCGAAAACTTTTCGAGCCCTTTTAACCTCGCCGACAACACCAAGACCATGAACTACAGTGGTATAAGTAACAACATCGATTTCACACCTTCTCTTCTTCATTTCAAGAAAAAACTTCCAACCCTCTTCGATTTGACCAGCTCTAAAATACCCTTTTAGCATTATGTTATAACTAGTCAAATTTGGACTCAGACCCTTCTCCACCATTTCTTTTAAAGTATCAAGAGCCTTATTTGTTCTCTTAATTAAACACCAACCATTTGCAATTGTATTATAACTAACAACATCAGCTTGAAACCTTCCTCTAAGTATTTTAAAAAAGTTCCATGCTTTCTCAACACGTTTAGCTTTACATAGAACATCGAGAATTGTATTAAAAGAACGCAAATCCTGAAAACAACCATGTTGATGCATTGACAAGAAGATTTTAAGTGCTTTATCGGGTTTTCCAGCGGCGACATACCTTTCGGCGATGATGGCGAAAGTTTTGGGAGTGGGATGGAGGCGGAGAGAGCGCATACGGTGGAGGAGGGTGAAGACGGTGGCGTAGTCGCGGAGACGAGCGGCGACGTCGATGGCGTGGTCGAAGGAGGAAGCGGAGTGGACGTAGGTGGGGTGGTTTTGGAGGAGGATGTCGAAGAACTGGAGGGCTTTCGGGCCGTGGTTCCATAGATGTTTAAGGATGGTGTTTACTAAAAGTGGAGTCCAGTGGATAGTTGGGCAGATGAGAGACTTGATTAGGGACTGTCTGTTGGTGGATTTCAAAATGAGGTTGGTGAGTGCGGAGGTGGTGGCGGTAGCGGCGGTGCTCATCGTTTTATGCGGCGGGGAATTGCCGATGGCTGTTGCTAAAGCCAAATAAAGAAGAGGCTTTCAAGGAACTAGAGCCGAAGAACATTTTCTTTTAGGTTAAAATGTGTTATTAGTCCCTGTACTTATCCAGAATTTAAGATTTAGTCCCTGTACTTCAAAAATTAAAAATTCAATCTTCCTACTTTTTCAATTAAAAAACCCTAGTACAATCCTCAGTATTTTTGGTATTTTCATCAAAATCTTATCAACTTAATATATTTATTTTTTGTCAATCATATATAACGTTATACAAAGGTAATCTAATCAACATACTAAGTTGACAGATTTTAACGAAAAATACTAATAATATTAATGATGTGATTGAGTTTTTTAGATAAGAAAAGTAGGAGGGGTTAATTTTTAACTTCTCTTAGAAATCCAAATTAGAGAGTGATTACCAAAAGGGTTTAATTATGCTCTCAATCTCTGTATTTGTTAAGTAATCTATTCTTTTTCCATAAAGAGTTAATTCCATAAGATGTCCCCAAATTATAACTTTCATTCTAATTTGGTCTCTAAACTTCAAAATATTATAATTGCATATTCAAACTATCAATATTATATCATTTTAATATTCCGCGATGTGTTCTAAAAATTAAAATTTTAATAGAAAAAAACACGTTTAAATTTAACAAAATCACTTAACAATGTTGCCAATGATACTTGAACTCTTAAAATTTACAATTAGAATGGTAAATCCATGAAATTAAAAGTAACTGGACTAAATTTCAAAAATATAAATAGTAGAAGAACTGGGGGCAGAATTATACGTTTGGAGATGGTTTTTAATTTGCTTTACAAATGACATGATATAGAACAAGTTCAATTGGACTAAAAAAACCTGTCCTTAAACTCTTCTCTTTTTCTTTTTTAGTGCTGATCTGCAGTTTTCATATAAATGATAGGTATTATTGTTCCATCTGCGGCTGTAGCCCCCATTATGGAAAACTCTAAAGCAGTTTCATGGGGTGAACTTGATCAAAGGCATAATATGGCTTTCATAACATTTATTTACATCATGTGTGCATGTATGCATGTACATATTCCGTTTCTTTACTTTACATCCCCTGGTCACTGCAATGGCAAAATAATGGTGCTGAAATGGATGTTAGAAAGAAAACACCAAATTACCATTTGGATAAATCAAATTGTATGTGGTCTTTGCCCCCATACATATAGAACCATACTTGCATTTAAGAATAAAGTTTATTTATGTTGTTGCTAAAAACCAGCAGTCAGGTTATGCTGCAAGTACCCTTCCATGTCTCCAATGTAATCGAGGCAAACTTCCATGGTCATGGTCGAAGGATGCATCAGATTTCCAAGGAATTATACTAACGCTGAAAATTCCGAACCATAGATATGGGAATCTAAGGATGTAGGAGGAGAGATGCTAGAAGCTCAAATAGCTAAACATTTTTCTTATTGTGCTGAGCTCATTTATTGAGTTAAACCGAAACTCAAACAAGCTCATACTGAAGAGTCGAGAAGAAATAGCCAAGTTGCTTACCAAGTTGAGTTCAAGCAAAGCATTCAACTTTGAGTGTGGAGTCAAGCTCAAGCTTCGACTTTGATTTGGGTCAATCATACCCGAACAACCCATCATGGATAAAACAGTTTCATGTCAAATAAAGATCAATATGTCAAATGGTAAGAGATGTTTTAAGAACAAGTTAAGCAGAAACAATGAGATTCCAACTAGTTTTCTCAACAATTCATAGCTTAACAAAAATGTGTCTGACACAATTAAATTTTGATCAAAAACTTCCTACACAACTCCCAGTTTCACATGACTCAAGTAACCATTTTATAGCGAGACAAAACAAAAATACAAATCCATTCGAAACTCAAAGAACCTTAAGCACGAGGTGGATTCGCAGCACCATGAGAAGCTTGACCAGGCTGTCCAGGCTTTGGCATGTCATCCTGGTAAAAAAAAATCACTTATTTAAGAAATAATGAAAACAAGCAAATTAACATAGAACAGGCAATTAGTGTCACAGAAGCAAACCACTCAAAGACCCGAAGTCAAAAGAATAATAATATCTAATTAAGAGATTTTCCATCTTATAATGATCAGCATGCCATGGGAAAAGGCAACTGACAAAGTGATTCAGATGGATATTACATATGAGGGACTGGTTCATCCCTAAAGCACTTAAAATTTCAGCTAAAGGGGCATTACATGCAGTCCCTAAATAAAATGCAAAGCACCACTATAAAGATGCTCATGGATCACCATTTGAAAAGTAAGAGTCTCTAGGTTTCGGGTGTAGCCAAATTCTAATATCTCCCAATGACTTCCACGTATCTCTTATATTAAGTTTTGAGGCATTTTCTGCCCCAGAATGATCAATAATCTGCAGAACGAGCAGGGTTAAGTCCTTAAAGAATTGCATGCTATAGAGTACTACGGAGAGTTCTCCAAATGATGGCCAACCAGCAAAATGTTTCCAATTCTACCCTGCCTATGAAGGACTCCAATATATCAGTATTACCAGATTCAAGGCGTGTTCCATCCCAATGATCAATAAGTCACCAAGAGAGGCAACAGACTAAGTAATTCAAATGGCTATTAGGTATCAGGAACCAGTTCATCCATAAATCACTAAAAACCTCTAAGGGCCCGATGTGTATGTCCCTGACGAATTGCCAAAAATACCCTCCTATAATACTACTCTAACGATGGTCATAGGTCGATAAATATACAAAGGATTTCAACAGCATTCCACTGACATCCAACTAGTTCATCCATAAACCACTGAAAACTTCCAAGGGGCAGAGGCATACGTCCCTGAGGAATTGCAAAAAGTACCCTCCTATCACACTACTTTAACAATGGTCATAGGTTGATATATATACACAAAGGATTTCAATAGCACATATTCCACTGACATCCCTACAGTACGCAATAACAAAAGCATACCCTTAAATTGTATGCTTACTAAGCTTTTATCATAGGATACAAGAAAATGATGAACAAACAAGGCAAGCAATGGGGAAATTCTATTCACATCAATATAGATCATTGTAAAAAGCATCAAATAATTGGTTATAAAAAGACATACCCTGCGTCTAATGAAGCGCTGAGGAGGGTCACGGTTCCTCCTGTTGGTACGGGATCGGACCCTCACAACATGCGAGTGGATCGCACACGAAACACAGTATTGCATCTTCACATACAGCTTGGGCAGAGTGTAGGCTACATAACATTAACCAATTAATCAGCAAACAATAAAAATCCAAATATATGCATAGAATAAGAAGCTAAGTTCAAATATAATTAAGAAAATGAAATGAAATAAAAATATTACTGTCATAGACGCAAGCTTCCTGGACATCTCGGACAGCAGCTTGCTCCACAATGTTCCTCACAAGAAATCTCTTGATCGACTTATCCTATTACATTTCAAACCCCGAAAAGAACTTCAATAGAAACATATACATGGGAAAACCTAGGGACAGCATTTTCCACAGTTAGAGCAGCGGATGAACTTGACGTGGCCACGGCCGTGCTTGTTGCGGCCACCATTCCTACGCTTGAATGTCTATAAAAAAAAGGATTCAATTAGAGAGATCAGTATTGTGAAAAAGATTTAAGCTTTGGTAAAAAACCCAGATGCAGAAAATAATGATGAAACGAAATCTAACCGTTGCTTGAGATTTAAGTGTAGGCTCTCTGCTTCTGCCGGCTGACCAAAGTTAGACTTTTGGACAAGAAAATGTTGCTTTTATAGGCGAAGAATCACTCCACCGAAGTCTCAAAACCCTAAATTCTTATTTAGTCCTTTGTACGTTTTTGTTGTTTTGAATTGTACCCAAAAGGACAATATAAATTTGTCCCTGAACTCGGCAACTAGTCCACTTTGGTGCTGTACCTTTTTTGGTTCACTTTTGTAGCTTAACTTATTTTAGTCCCTAAACTTGGATTCTATCAAAATTTAATAATATGACTAGTGTTCTCAGAACATGATTGGATCCATTGATCAAACTGATTGGACCAAGAACAAATCGGTAAATTAGTCCAAACAAAATGGTTAAACCGATTGAATCGAAAACTACTCAAAACCTAAAAATAAGAATCTGAGACAAAAACTAGGTTGAACATGTTGAACCGATTTAATATTTTTTATTTATTTTTAATTATTGTTGGTCATCTATTGAATCGATCAAACTGATTGAATTGGAAGCCAGTGGTCTAAATGGTTCAACCATTGGTTTGATTATTAGAACATTGTATGTGACACTCTAAGATTATACCACGTCATCACCTAAAAATTTATATAAATTAGACTATCATGTTATCAAACTTTTATATTTTTTAAGTCTAAGGACCAAAATGAATCTAATTGTTAAGTTTAGGTGTCAAAATAAATACTAAAAAAAAGTGCAAATACCACAGTGAACCTAGTTGTTAAGTTTAAGAGTCAAAAATTATATTATCCCATGAATTAAAGTTTGACTTATCAATTAAGCAACTCGAGTTTGTTTCAAATTAAGTCAATTTGGATCTGCATAATATGAACTTAAATTTTTATTGAATTATTTTTAAAAATCATATAATTATTTTAAATTGAAGTTATTTTCATTTTAAATTGTAAATTAAGTGAATTTTTATTACTAAATTCGAGTTTGAATTGATGAAATTAGTTTTCAATACTGTAAAAATAAATTAAAAAATCATAAATAAATTAAAAATTAATTTTTTTTAATAATCTCATTATAAGTTATGATCATATCAACTCATAACTCCTCCTTAACTCAAAAATAGAAAGATAATGCGCTTCAACGCACTCAAACCCACACCATTTTGCATTGACAACACCCATGCCAATCGAGTTAAAAGACTCAATTGACAAAAATTAAATTTTTTTATTAAAAATAAAAATAATAAAAACAAAAAATCCGATGTTTCAATTCCCAAATTTGAGTTTTTTCACCACAGTTCAAAATGGTTTTAGCTAATTCCAATTATATATCACTGTCGAATCATTAATTCTCGATTCAACCATTCAATACGAAAATTTGAGAACTTTAATAAAGGAACAGTAAGTAAGCTTCAGGAACTGAAAACAAACAAAAGCCATTTGAAGAAATTCACCAGCAATACAACTTTTTAAACAGAACTTTTAACAAATAATACAATCAGAGCAGCTGGTCCAAGATGCTGCATTAACCCATTACTTCCTATGGATCAAAAAATTCTAATCCTACAATGAATATGAATTCATTAAAAGAACTGAATTCAAACGAATAGTACCTTTTGATGTCAATACAGGTTGGTGAGCCTATAAACAATCCAACAAATAAGGCAGAGCAAGTTGCAGACGAGAAACACTTTCTGTATCATAATGTTCCACTGCTTTCACTGGTGGAAATCGAGGGTCCTTCGGATTTCACTGAGTGGGAACCACCGCTACTGATATCAAGCCCCTGCAATTGGCCTAGAGGATCCTGTTGCATCATATCGGCAAAGGCATATGAATTGGTGGCACCTACCACGGACGGATTAGTTGTCAATGTGTTAGATTGTAAGGGCTGAAATGGTGGCATTTGTATGTTTTGGGTGTCGATTTGCATATGCTGAGGCTGGGGAGGGAGAAATGAAGATTGGGTGTATGGTATATGGTGCATTCCCAAATTGAATGTGTTTGTGGGTGTCGTTGCTTCTCCGGTAGCAATCTTCAGCCCCTCTACTTCCTTCTTCAGTGCTTCGTTCAGAGCTGTAATCGGAAACAGATAACGGGAAAACATGACTAAATATCTCGATCCAAATAAACTAGTTCGATTCCGGTTTGTATTGTATCCTATCATTGAGTAAATATGGTATAATAAACTGCTTTAACTTGTGTAACAAATTGGCATTTCCAAGATGTGCCGAGAATACACTTACAAAAAGCATGCAATCTTAGAGAGAATTGGGTAAATAAAAGAGTCAGGATGAGATATACCATCACGTAGTCGAGCCTGTTGATCCATAGCCTGTAACCGAAGCTTAAGTTCGGTGTTCTCAGTTGTCAAGCCTGTTACATCTCTCTGGAATTAAACATGAACTATTAAAATTCAGATTTTAGTTTAAAAAACAAAAGATGAGAGTAACATAAGATGGAATGTATCCTCATTCACAACATAAGAAGGAACTAAAACCCCAATTGTGAAAAAGCAATTTATTTGCTTACAAAGTAGAACCCCCAAATATTGTAAAAGACACTCGCCCCCTGTAGGTTGATAGAAAATACAGTTCGTTTAGTTTAAAGTAAATGTATTTTCGTATCGGAACTAAGGGATGTTAACATACTTTTCCTTGATTGTTTAATATGTAGATATGACATTCTCATAGGAATGAATGCAAATAGTAACCACAAACGGGCTCCAAACCTGTGCAATGAGAGAGGTAAGTGTTCAAGAAAAACCTGGAATAGGGTTAGTTGGGCAGAAAGAGTAGTTGCTTCCGTTTGAAGTGTTTGGACTTTTCTCTCCAGTTCAGTTATATATCGAGCTTTCCTCTCCTTAGAGCGAGCAGCTGACTGCCTATTTGCCATGATCCTACAAAATTTATGTAATTTCTTAGCAGAATCCTGAGTGTGAACCCACGCTCACCACACAATCCAACATTGTCAAATCTATGAGAGGGGTTGAGGGGCGTTGAGTGGAGAGATCAGATTGCTCTAGCTCAGCCACATCACTAAATGCTTATTCATTTAAGACAAGATACACCTTAGCATTAATATATGAACAAAAAGAGTTTAGAAGCTTTATACTCTAAGAAATATGAACCAGGAAAGGTTATAACATTTGCACACATGACCTTACTAGACCCGCTATTGCAAGTTCCAGAGTTCGGAAAGAACAGCTGATTTGCCCAAAACTCAAACAAAACTAACGGCGGTCAAATGTGCAGAAAAAGAGAAATATTTCAACAAAATCCATAACTGTCCATAAGTCATTTTGTTGATGGTTTAAGTGATATTCTACACGCCAATATTTTTAGCTATGCTCTGATTACAGTATGCCAGGGCATGAAATATGGTGACAAAACGGGCCTTACAAACAAAAACTTCTAAAAAGGCAAGTTTGCAATGATAAAATATATATTATAAAACTGATTATCAAATTTTAATAAGATAAAACCATTGGGAAAAACAATTAAACAATAATTTAGACAGAGAAAAAATAACAAAGATGAATTGAGAGTATTTATGAAGCAAATGTTGGGTAATACTGACACGAGATATGTCCTACTCAAGACTGTACCAGCACAAAATTGGATGGTGAAACAGTCCATAACATATGCTAAAATTCACTAGACACACAAAAGTATAGCTAGCAATTTTCTATAGAGATAATGCAATACAAATTTTGATGTGCTTTACTAATACAATTATGCAATTTGGTACTTACGGTTAATTATATCTTTCATGGGACATTTAAGCCACATCTCCTAATCATAGTACAAAACAAGCATCAAATTTCGGGAAAAAGAATTTTTATGCAGCAAACTTCCTCATAAATGAAATGAAAAAAAAGGGTTAAAATATGCTCCAAGTCCCCGTACTCTTCATGCATTTGCAATTTAGTCCCCTACTTCAATTTTTAGGAATTTAGTCTTACTTTTTGGATTTAAAAATGCAAGTCTAATTGTTAACATTGTAAGAATTCTTCTGTCAAATTCATGTAAATTATAACGCCATTTTATTGGTTACATGGCTACCAAGCGAATGCTTTTTCATTTCAAAATATCACACCAACACGTTTAACAGAAAAATTTTAATAGTGTTAACGATTGGACCTAAAATTTTAAATTCGAAAGTAGGGGACTAAATTTCTAAAAATAAAAATAGAGATACTAAATTCCAAATGTGTGAAGCATAGGGACTAGGAGCATATTTTAACCCAAAAAAAGCCAAAAACATACTCTATAAAAAAGCAACATAAATATAGATGACACAATGTAATTCACTTGAATTTATTCTTAAAAATGCAAACTTTTAAGAAGTTCCGCAAAACTGAACTTCCTAAAATAACAAAAACTCGCTTCACCATGGGGTGTGAAAAATCAACTGAAGCACTACGATGCTAAGAAAGATCGTCAATGAAACAACTATATGGACAAGGGCTATTCACCCAAAAAACCCATCCGGGTTCAAGCCTCCAGGGGAGCAAGCGGTAAGCCTATATTAGGGAAGCTCCCTTTGGACATAGTGCGTGCATGTGTGGTGTGAGTATGTCCCTACCGTGTGTCCGTGAGTACTAACCCTCTAATTGTACAGTACCAAAAAGAAAGCATGCATGATCCATACGAGAGAACCTACAATTGGAAGGGGAAAACCCCCATATAATTGACATCACTTAGATCATAAAAAATCCATATATTTCATTAATTCTACTAGGTACTAACTCATATAACAAGGGATGAGCTAAAAGCATGCATCATCCTCACAAATGCACCTAGAATGGGAAGGGAGAAAAGTCTAAATAATTGACATCAATTGTATCATAAAAACTCATATATTTCATCAATTAGATCATAAAAAATTCATATATTTCATTCATTCTACTAAATACTAACTCATATAACAAGGGATGAACTAAAAAGCATGCACGATACATACAAATGCACCTAGAATTGGAAGGGGAAAAAACACTTACAATTGATATCAATTATATCATAAAGACTCATATCTTTCATTAATCAGATCATAAAAAATCATATTATTGACATCAATTAGATCTTAAAAAATTTATATATTTCATTCATTCTACTCAATACTAACTCATATAACAAGGGATGAGCTAAAAAGCATGCATGATCCATACAAATGCACCTAGAATTGGAAGGGGAAAAAACACTTAATATTGATATCAATTATATCATAAAAACTCATATATTTCATCAATTAGATCATAAAAGTTCATATTATTGACATCAATTAGATCATAAAAGTTCATATTATTGACATCAATTAGATCATAAAAAAATTCATATTTTTCATTAATTTTACCAACTCTGAATTTCATTCAAACACTACCCTCCCCACATAAGGAAATGTTATTTTCAAGTTCCAACTCTGAACTTGCTTCCTAAAGTGCTCGATACCCCCATGCATGCGCACCCAAGAAAAGAGAAAAAGTTCAACTTCACTAGTGAGATATAAAAAAGAACAATTCAACAAGACAATCATAATGCCATGAAAAAATAAGGATAAAACCAACCACAAAAAGCCGCAAACTTTATAAACTAGAATACAAGTTGCTATTACTTTCTTCTAATAACTTCACGGAATAATCTATCGAAATCAAACAAAAAACACAAACTTCCCACTAAAAGCCATAAATTTCAAACTTCTTTCTACAACTCCAAATGACCCGAATCCCAAATTCACTTTAAAAAAAAAAAACCCAAAAAATTTGGAGTAAACTATTAAGTAATTCTCAAACCTTTTGGCTCTCTTTGGGTCAATATTCCACAATTCAGCAAGCTTATCAGGAGGCATAGCTTTCTTAGCTTCAATCAACTCCATTGTCGAGCACCCATCAACTGAATTACTATACCTATGCCTTCCTTTCCCATCATTCTTCTCTCCCTTCCCGGACCCACCACTGATTTCCTCTCCTTTCTGATTCTGACCCGACCCACCACTCGAAGACCCGGAACCTCCTCCTTCGTCCGGTCCCTTCGATGATCCTCCCAGCTTCTCGATATCCACGTAATTGTAAAACAAGTCATCCTCGGATCCCAACCCTTCGAAAGTGTCGGAGCCGAGATCCAATTCGTCCGGGATCCGGAATTGGACTTCGGAATGGGCTCGCCTGTGGTGGGAGCCACAGAATGGGGTAGAGTTGGGGAAAAACAACGCCGTTTGGGTGGTGGATGATGCATTGGGTTTGGAGGGAATGGGTGGCAGCGGGTTCGGGTTTAAAAGCGAAGGATACTGCATTTTGGTGTTCCTTTTGTTAGATTTGGGATCTCAAAGATAGAATAAAATGTGAGTAAAATGAAAAAGAGCTTTACTGTTTTAAATTTTAATTTTCTTTAGCTTTCTTCTTCTAGGAAAGAAAAAATTATGTAACAAATTAGGGTTATATCCATTCTGTTCATCTCCATTTTTTAAATTTTCCGAATTCTTAATTATAATTTGGTTCCATTCAGTTTTATTTTTATTTTTATTTTTAAAATTTTTTAATAAAATAAACTTTATTTTAGAATTTTTAAATATTATTTAATAAAATTTCAACTACTTTTTTAAATAATTCTTAAAACCAATAAAACTTTTAAATTTTTTCAACATTTTAAATATAAATTATTTTTATATCATAAAAAAATAAAATTAATTATATATTAAATAAAAAATTTTGATTCAACTCCAATAACCACGATTTCTAAACTTGTAATTTATAAACCGTCTAAATATTTCGATTCGGGTTTCAATTTGATTTTTTTTTCTAAACCCAAGAGAAAAGACTGAGAAAATTTTGTAAAGGATGTCGTTTAGTTGCTTCACCCAAGAAAAATGAATTTTATTTATTTTATTTTCCCCCTCTATTGGATGGAATTTTTCGTTTTAATATAAATCATAGCTTAATTATAAAACCATGCAAGATTTTGGGACTCAAATGGAGTTCTTGAATAAATATTTTTAATTTAGATCATTTTTAATATTAATCATAGTTTAATTTCTTTTTTGTAAATTCACTTTCATAAGTTAGATTGTTCTAGATTATGTTTGAGTTTTTTTTTTATAGAACAAGTCTACAATTTTTTTAAAGGGAAATTCATTAAATCATTTCATGAATGGATTATACAATTTAGAGAAAAAAAGCACAAACGTAATACCCCGAAAATTATTACAGTAAGAAAGTAATTATTTTTGATATAGTAAAATAAGGAAATAAAGTGACAAAAAGGGAAATTTTGAGTTATGTCAACATTGGGAAGTATATTATGACATATTAATTCAAGAAAAGATTAAATCGCAAAAATGAGAAAAGTTTTGTTGCTCAAGAGTAAATGCTCAAAATTTGAGGGTTAAAGTGTAAATATGAAAAATGTGAAGGACCAATAGTGTAAATATTTTAAGGAAAATGGGTGAATTGGGACCAAATTGAAAAGGTGAAGAATTATGAGGGACTAAATCATAATTTTACCAAATTAAGTGATGACTCAAGGATGAAATTTTAAAAGATCATAAAGGGCAAAATGGTCAATTAAAAAGAGAGAGAACTCTAGAAGGTAATAATGATGTTGGTGATATTTTTAATTAATTAATGAGATAAATGTTATTTAATTAATATTTTATTAAGATTTTTAGTATTATTTTATTATTAAATGATTAATATAAAAGGGAGGAAAGATGAAGAGAATTTATCATCTTTCATGCCTCCAATGTGAGAAGAAAAAGAAAGAAAGAAAATTTCTTTTCTTTATAATTTAGTTCTTTCACAAAAAATCCACCATTTTCACTTAGAAATAAAAAAAATTTCCATAGCCACAATGAGACTATGGGGAGCTAGATATCAAGTTAGATTCAATAAATAGAAGCTGGGGGAGAAAGAAAATCAAGTTAAAGATTAAAATTAGTAGGGCAAGGTAAGAACATCAAGATTTTAATATATTTTTGAGTTTGATATTATTGAAAAAGTATGAAATTGATGTTAATGTAGAGTTTTATTATATAAGGTTCTATGTTCTTAATATGTTAGTGAAGGGAAATAAGGAGGAAGTGATGAGAAATATTGTAGAGAAAGGAAATGAGGGTGTTATAAATTTGATTATCAACATCTTGCACTAAAACAGTTTTAGACAGCATCAGTAGACTAATTTTGAAAAATCACCATAAATTGTGGAAATCGAATTAGAGGATGAAAAAAATATTTAATTAAAGATTATTGAGTCTATTTTCTTATAGAAGAAACGGTGTAAGTAATGAAATTGTAAATCATGAGATATAATAAATTTTGTGAGATAATGTCAAAATGAATTTGGGTTCCCCTGTTCTGACTTTGGAAAATCATTAAAAATTGTATAAAAATAATTATGGGTTAGAATTTATATGTTTAAAATTATTAATGAGTCTATTTTCAATATAAATAAATGAGAACATCATCTGAATACCGTACGACATGATAATTAATTTTTAGCGAAGAAGGGTCGAAACTGTCAGACAGCAGAACATGGATGACTTTAAAGAATAAACTATACTTATTGGCTAAACCATAAATTTTTAAAATTTTATGGTAAGAATATATGTGAGTCTAGCTTCAAATAAATTTAGCGGATCTTAATTTGGAGTTCCGTAGCTCAAGATATAAATAATTTAGTAACTATGACTCAAGTGGACAGCTTTGAATGAACATATAAATAAATAGTGAAATTATAGATAATGTTACATATAAGCATGTTATATACATTAAGGATGTGGAATGGAGAGGAAGAGGAGGAAAATATATGAATATTCAACTAGCATGAGTTTTCATTAAAAATGGCTAATTTGCATGTTTTAGGTTCAGGACTAAATTGAATAAAAGTAAAATTTTAAGGGTAATTTTGTAAAAATGTCAAAAAGACCAAATTGCATTAAATGAATTGTTTTATTATTCAAATTAATAAATTGAATGAAATATTAATTTAGATCAAAATTGGGTGGAAATTCGAGGAAAATGAAAATTACCAAAATGTCCCTAAATTTTGATATTTCTGTAATTTAGCCTGGTAAGTTCATATGAACTATATTCTGTATAATTTTGATTAAAGTGAATGTTATTTGGTGATGAATATTATATAAAAATGTGTTTTATTGTTGGAATTGAATTATTATTGGAAATATATTATTGAATTTAATACTCAGTTTGGATTGAATGTGGGATTGAGTACAATCGTTCTGTGGCAAATGATGAATTGGCGGATAAGACCATAATTGGGTTATGGCACTATGAACGTAAGACCATGGTTGGACCATGGCTGTGTTTATATGTAAGACCATAGCTGGGCTATGGCATTCTGATGATAAGAGCATAACTGGGTTATGACACTACGAATGTAAAGGATGAATTGACGGCAAATCACCCAAGTAAACCGAGGTTCAAAATTTGTTGCGGACTTTCGTGTTTACTATCTGTTTAGCTCTCATGAGCTTCTGGTCAGCCTTCGGGCTTCTGAAAATGATGTACTCATATCCATAAGTCGTTCTTCAAAAGGTAAAATATCAGGAGTCATCTTGAATGATATATATATGTATATGAAGAAATGGTAAGAAAATGATATGTATTTATATCAATATCTTGATATATTGATATATGGAAATTATGTAAGTGGAGACAAGTAAAAAACTCAAGTGTAACATGTTGAGATAGTAAGGTTATCGATGTTGAAATTATATGAAATATGTTTAAGTACGCTAACAAGTGTTGTTGTTTGATGCTTAGGCAAATGCCAAGCTATTGGTTGAATGTAATTTGTTTAATTATAAGATGCATTAAAATGGTAAGTGCTCAAATGAAAATATGTTTGTGTTCATGAAAGAGTAGTAAGTTTAAAGTTATGTAATTTCTTATGAAAAGACTTATTATATGATTAATTCGAAAAAGACTATGTTTAAATGCATTAGCTTGTGGCTATGGTTGAATGATATGTTTATGACTGGTGTGTTATGCATATGGAATGAGTGTAGAAAGTAAAGAAATGCAAGTGAAAATAAAGAAATTCGGAAGAGTATAAAGTTGTTTAAAATCCTATTATGCTAAGGATAATATGTACAAGTGATGATGTGGATTTATTTACCTTGTGAGTTAATGAATATAGTCACATGAGTATTGTGGTATCAATATTAAATTATTCTTGATATTTATAAATTTCATATTTGAAATGAATGGACCTTGTACAAGCCCAAATTTGCCCGGGGCCCATTAACCCAAAAACAGCAGGCCCAAAAAAAACTAAATTGGCCCAATTAGGCCCAAAAATTAAAAATCAAGGAACCCTAGGGTTCCCTGCCTTCTCCAGCGCCGCATGCCAGGGCCATGTGTGCCTTACGCTCCTGCCTCTGACGCCGCACCTACTCCTGCAAAAACAGAGGCCAAACAGAGAGAAACAAGCAAAGACCTAAAGGATAATAGCAAAGATTGATTTTTTATTTTATTTTCTTTTGGGTATAAAAATCAATTTGTAAACCGAAAGCAGGGGGTTTTTTCTTTGATTTTTCTTTTTCCTTTTCGGCAAGAGCCGAGTTTACTGTAAAAGAAGAAGAGTTTTCTCTTCTTTCATTTGGCTATGAACATCAAGGAAAATAAAAAAACCAAAATAGATTTTTGAAGGTGACTTTTTCCTTTTTTTTCATATTTGGGTTTCTGCTTGTTTATTTTATTTTATCTTTTACATTAAAAAATGAGAAAAAGGGAGAAAGGGGCTTACTGAGGACGAACGTGGCTGCGTCGTCGGAGGGTTTCTCCTCCGTCGCCGATTCGGATCCAAAAGGGGCTGAGAGTTCCCCTATTTTCTTTGTTGTTTTCGTGGGTTGAGAGATCTGGGATCTCAAGGACACCGTGCGAAAGGGGCATACAGGCCATTTCGCGACACCGGCCACCGTGTACGGTGGCACTAAGGCAGAGACCATGGCCGGAGTTGGGGTTTGAGAGAGAAAGAGCCCGAAGCTCTCTGAATTTTTTTTAAAATGGGAGATGAATCTGTTTTTTTTTTTAGGTTTTTTTACATTTATATCAAATGAAAAACGGCGCCGTTTTAGCCCCCATGACCCGCGCGTGACCCGACCCGCTCCAGGGGGATCCGCGCGTTTTTATGAGATGGTCTATTTGCGCAATAAATCCCTCAGCCTTTGTAGTGTATTCACTTTGGTTCCTTTACCATTTTCAATTTCGGCCATGAATTTTCGCGTTTGTTTCAATGTGGTCCATAGATCATGTGCAGGCATTAGACTGGAACAGCGTCGTTTGGTCAACGTAGGGATATTTCCCCCCTTGGTCCCTTCCTTTTGACGCACATTTTACTTCAGTCCTTTTCTCTTTTTCTTTATTTCCGAATTTACCCGATATCTTCGTTTTTATTTCAATTTAGTCTGTTTTTAGCTGTTTTATTGTTTAATTAATTATTTTAATAATGTTATTATTTTTACTATTTATTATTATTATCAATTTTGTTTCCCTTTTATTTATTCATTACTATTGTTAATATATTAATTACCTTTTTTATTTTAGCTTTATATATATATATAGATATTTACATACTCTTATACTTTATAAGCTTAAAGTATATATACATATGTTTTTTTAATTCATTTATATATGTACGTACCTATATATTTGCATTATTATTTTATAATATCTACGCACACTCACATATTTTTATAATTCATTTATATATGTACATACACATATTTATACATATTCGTTATATTTTAAAATCTATTTCTTTTTATGTATTTTCTATATTTTATAATTCATACACATATTTTTAATGCATATATCAATATACGTTTAATTTTTACAAATACACATATGTCTTTTTACTTTTTATAATCTTATTCATTTATTTATTTATTTCATTTTCGTTATTAATTTGAATGAATGTCTTAATTTTATTTGCTCATATACATTGCTATTTCGTATAATATTGATTTGTGCTTTTTATTTATCTTATTTTTGTTGCAATTGTTCGTATTATTTTTGCACTATTGTATTCAATATTGTCTTGTTACGAGTATTAACATCGTGTTTTATTATTTCATGTTAGATTAATTTATTTCAACGCATAAATTACGATTTTTGAATAAGTAAAATCTCGTGTTTAGATTTGAGAATGTCGTACCCTAACTTACTGGGTCTCGATTTTCACAATAAATTTAAAAACACGAATCTTTTCAAACTCAGGTTTTAAACGATATCGGGAATTAAAAAGGATCGTGCCCTAACTTACTGGTCGTGATCCCTTTTTAATCCAAGATAGTTAAATATCTTTTAAATAAGCATTTTTATTCGCGTTTCGGGAATTCTAGACATTGTATCCTAACTTACTGGATATGATTCTTTTTTCTCGATTAACGTGAAATATTCTACTTTTCCCAAAAAATTTTATTTTAATACAAGGATCGTATTTTTAAATTTCTTTAAAATTTTCAGTTTTTTCAACACTAAGACATTAAGTAATCAACTAGGTACCAATTTTGGGCGTATCGAGGGTGCTAATCCTTCCTCGTACGTAACAGACTCCCGAACCCATTTTTCTGAATTTCGTGGACCAAACTTGTTGTTTTAATTAAACCGTTTATTAAAAACAACCACTTTTACGAGGTGACCCAATCACACCTCATCAAAAAGGATTGGTGGCGACTCCCGTTTTTTTTCGTTTTCGTCAAAACCCAAGTCGACTCCGTTTTCATCCAAAAAATGGTGTCAACAGACCTGATTAAAGTTTATACGAGCTTACTAAGCATTTATTGCTTACATATTTGTTTTTCTTTACTTTTCAGATTATCAGAAGCTCGATTGGGTTGGAAGCTTGTCAGAGATATATCACACTATCTATTGGTTTTATCGATAATTTTGGATGATTTGATTCTAGTTATAATGACATGTATAAGTTAAATTGGCCAACGTTGGCTCATTAATGTTTTGATTTTGATTGGTTTCAAATATGAATGCTAGATGAAATAAAATGTTTGATAATTAATTTGTAAACTCCGATAATGCTCCGTAACCCTGTTTCAGCAACAGATTCGGGTTAGGGGCGTTACAACAAATATCTGTAGTAGGTGGTGAGGGACAAATTCCATCAACACCACAAAAGTTTCACCCTCCGCATCAATAGAACATTATAACATGTTGATAATTGAATTTGTCATGACTCAAGAACGACATATCTGGAGTGATTGCAAGCATTTAATGCGATAAGGAAATTAGTCTCGGATGGTCCAAACGGCAGGCGAAAATTGGTAAAAAAATCAAGCATCCACTAAACTGGAGAGGGCGACGAGAAAACCATCCATAAAACCGCTTGTAAAAGCAAGACTACATGCATAAACAAGACTAAAAAAATGTGATACAAGTAGGGGTGAGCGTTCGATCGAATCAAATTGAATAAAAAAAATTCGAGTTAATCGAGTTCATGAATATAATTTTATCATCCTAATTCGATTTGAAATTTTCTCGAATTGAGTCGAGTGAGATGGAATTCGAATCGAATCAAATATATTTGTTCAAGTAAATTAAAAAATGACTTTGGGTCCTTGTAACCATTTCCACCCACCATTATCAATTTTTTATCAACTATCATCCCTCATAATTTATTTATTGGTTTTTTATATAAGGGTTAGCTTCTTTTCTTGCTTATAGTTGCTTCAATTATCTTATGATTCTTGCCACCATGTCTTTTGAAATTAAAAAATATATTAAATGTAAAAAATATGATTTTGTTAATAAAAGTTATTTTAATGATAAAATGTGAAATTGATACTAACAGAAAATTTCAACACGAATATTTTATGGCATCATCAATAATTCAATTTTAACAGAATTTGATAAAAATTCAACATGATTAACAAATTCAATATAGATACTCGATAGAGTTGATCCTCGAAACTTCCCTAAAGTTGATCCTGGTAAGGTTATTATTCCCATCAATCTCACTTTCGTTGTTACAATTTCATCACTTTGCTTCTCTGCTTAGAAATCTAAGCTTCTTTATATATCAAGTCCATCCCTCTAACTCTAACGAAGAGTCTTGAATGAAACAATAAAAATTTTTGTTTGGCAGGTGATTGATCAGAGAGAGCGGGTGAATTAGTGATAATGGCAAAAGCAGAGAAATCTGTGGGATCTGATAACGCCAAGGATATACTAACAAAAATAGAAAACAAATCTCAGAAGATTGAGAGCTTAATTAAACAATTGAAATTTCTAATACGAATTCAAGTTTCCCATTTAAAAGTTTTGAAAGGAAAAAAAAAACCTTAATTCTATAGGATTGGTTTGTTTCTTTCTCAAGTATAAACTCATTGAAGTTATTAAAACTGCACTTGAGGGTTTTCCTCCCCAAGACAAACGATGCAAGATTTAGTACCCTAAAAAGAAAAAGTTTTTTGTCCCTTTTTTCTCATTTTAATATGGATATTGACATTTGTAGTATGTGAATTGGATAGGTGTGCATAAAGCATTAATGACTATAAAAGATGTTGAAGGAATGATCCGTTCTTTATATCCCCCATACTATGATATTCTTATGAAATGAGTCTTTTCTCTTCTTTTAGCATTTCACTTGTATATTTCATTCAACGATAGGGTCTCTTTCAAAGTTTTTAAACGAAATTGAGAGTATTTGAGCAAAATAAAATCTGGTCTAATCTGTTTAATCCCCTATAAATTCTGCTTTTATGCTTTTTCCTCTTTTAGTAGTTATTAGTGCACAACTGTTGTTGCACTGAATGTTACATTATTAGTGACTAATGAATAGCTAGAAACATCTGCACCTGATGAATTTGCACTATGTGACAAAATGTTTTACTAGGTTTGTTGTTCCCATTGTTGAACATTTTGCCTGGTAATGTTATAGCTCTTGGGGAAACAATTGCTTTCATTACAGGCACACATGTTCTGTAGTTCATATATGATTGTTATGAATATTTCCAAGTATGTATATAGAGGATTGTTGACCAGAGATCGCACCACATGTGATTAGTGCCTGAAGATCCATGGAAAAGCTGAGGATTGTTACTCTTGTTTTTCTCTTTTTCTTTTTACTTTCATGGTTAAAGGAGTAGCCTCTTTCCAAAAGAAGAAGAAGAAGAAGAAGAAGTTAATAATGTGTATAACTCATATATAAGTGTAAGAATTATTTACTGTCTTTATTATCTCGTTTTGACCAAACTTATATCTAATGTAAATTTCTTTTTTTTTATAGAGTTATAAAGAAGCGATCAATTCAAACATTGCAATTTTCCTTATTATGACCAACTTATTTCCATGTTCGCAAAAGATCAAGTCATTAAAAATCATGGTTGTGTTGATGATGTTTTGGTAACTCTTTGTATATGTAATATTTGGATGGTATACTGACATGATAGAATGATACAGACTGTTGTAACTTTTTTATGCTGTAGAATTTAACATATAGATTATGACATCATGTAACTTTTTGTTAATGTATAAACATTATGTTCGGATGTAAAATATAATTCTCTAGCTATTTATTACTTCTAATCTTTTGCTTTTTAATTTAGAGGATAATTAAATTATTTGTTTCACTATTGATATCCTAACACATTAAATATGCAATGCAGTTCAAAAATAATAAAGTAAGCTATATATTAGTTTTCTAATATTATATATTTTTATTTTTATTAATTCATATTTTAATAATTATTGTGTTAAGAATGGTATTAAATTATATTTAATAATAATTCTATTAAAATTTAATAACAATAATCACCTACCTAAATTTTTTTGACTTAAGATGGTTATGGATGAATTTTAATTTCAATCCCTTTACTTTTTAGAGTATAGGGATGGTTAAATTTCAATTTGATCCTTATATATTCGTTCAGATTTGAGATTTAATCTGTATACTTTAATTTTGACATTATTTGATACCTCAATTTTTATATTGTCATTAGTTAGTCTAAATACTTTATTCAAATTCAAGTACGTCACAATGTTATTTTTTTGTTACATAGATGCCAAGTTTATTTTATTTTATTTTTCAAAATGCTGCATCAACACAAAAGAATTCTAACCGTGTTAACAAATGAACCTAAAATTTTAAATTCGAAAGTAAAGAGACTAAGTTCCTAAAAATATAAATATGGAGATTAAATTCTAAATATTCGAAAAGTACAAAAGCTTTGAGCAAAGTGTAACCTTTAAATTTTTACACTATAATTTAGTCAGAAAAATAAATAATTAACCCAACACGAAGTGTATAAGAAAACCATATTAAAGTCGATTTGTTACTAATTTCTTACAATTTATTTATTTTATATATTACTAAATTAATTTTTTTAATCTTAAAATTGTTAACATTCGATTTTTTGTAATTATCTTTGTTTTAATTTAATCAATGAAGGTGTCGGTTGAGTCTTAGCTCGATTGGCATTAGCATTGTTGTCAATGTAAGAGGACGTGGGTTTGAGTGCGCTGAAGCGCATTATACTCCTATTTAAGGGTTGAGGAGGGATTATGTGTAACACCCCTAACCCGTATCCATCGCCAGAATAGAGTTATAAAGCATTACCAGAGTTTACAAATTAATTTACAGACATTTCATTTCATCAAGCATTCATATTTATAACCAATCAAAATCAAAACATTAATGAGCTAATGTTGGCCAATTTAACTTATACATGCCATTATAACCAAAATTAAATCATCCAAAATTACCGATAGAACCAATGGATAGTGTGATATATCTCCAATAAGCTTCCAACCCAATCGAGCTTCCGATAATAATTTCAATTCATATAATAATTATACATATTACCAATAATAATTCAATTCCAATAATAAAACACATATTTATATAATATTCATCACCAAATAACATTCACTTTAATTAAAATTATACAGAATATAGTTCATACGAACTTACCAGGCTAAATTGCAGAAATACCAAAATACAGGGATATTTTGATAATTTTCTATTTTCCTCGAATTTCAACCCAATATTGATCTAAATTAATATTTCATTCAATTTATTAATTTAAATAATAAAACAATTCATTTCATGCAATTTGGTCATTTTTGACATTTTTACAAATTTACCCTTAAAATTTTACTTTTATTCAATTTAGTCCCTAAACCTAAAACATGCAAATTAGTCATTTTTAATGAAAACTCATGCTAGTTGAATAATAATATATTTTCCTCCTCCTCCTCTCCATTCCACATCCTTAATGTATATAACATGCTTATATGTCACATTATCTATAATTTCACTATTTATTTATATGTTCATTCAAAGCTGTCCACTTGAGTCATAGTCACTTAATTATTTATATATTGAATTACGAAACTCCGAATTAAGATCCAATAAATTTTTATGAAACTAGACTCACATATATTATTACCATAAAATTTTCAGAATTTATGGTTTAGCCAATAAGTATAGTTTATTCTTTAAAGTCATCCTTGTTCTGCTGTCTAACAGTTTCAACCCTTCTTCACTAAAAATTAATTATCTCATCGTACGAGATTCGGATGATGTTCTAGTTTGTTTCTATTGAAAATATACTCATTAATAATTTTAAACATATAAATTATAACCCACAATTATTTTTATACAATTTTAAATGATTTTCCAAAATCAGAACAGGGGAACCCGAATTCATTCTGACCTTGTCTCACAAAATTTATTATATCTCATGATTTACAATTCTATTACTTACACCATTTATTTTATGAGAAACTAGACTCAATAATATTTAATTCCATATTTTTTCATCCTCTAATTCGATCTCCACAATTTATGGTGATTTTTCAAATTTAACATACTGTTGCTGTCCGAAACTGTTTTAGTTCAAGATGTTGATTATTAAGTTTATAACTCCCTTATTCCCTTTCTCTATAATATTTCTCATCACTTTCACTTATTTCCCTTCACTAATATATTAAGAACATAAGACCTTATATAAGAAAACTCTACTATAACATCATTTTTTATACTTTTTCAATAAGATCAAACTTAAAAATATATTGAAATCTTGATGTTCTTACCTTGTCTATTAGTTTCAAACTTTAACTTGATTTTCTCTCTCCTCCAGCTTCTATTTCTTGAATCTAACTTGATATTTTAGCTCCCCGTAGTCTCCTTGTTATCTTTCTCTCTTGATGGACATGAAAATTCTTTTGATTTCTAAGTGAAAATGGTGAGTATTTGGTGAAAGAACCAAATTGTAAAGAAAAGAAAATTTTCTTTCTTTCTTCTTCTTCTCACATTGGTGCATGGGAAAGAAAATGATAATTCTTCATCTTTCTCTCCTTATATATTAAATACAATAATAATAAAATAATAAAATATCTCATTAAAATATTAATAAACTAATATTTATTTAATTAATCTAAAATATCACCAACATCATCATTTCTTCTAGATTGCTCTCTCTTCTAATTGACCATTTTGCCCTTTATAATCTTTAAAAATTCCATCCTTGAGTCATCACTTAATTTGGTAAAATTATGATTTAGTCCCTCAAAATTCTTCACCTTTTCAATTTGGTCCTAATTCATCCATTTTCCTTACTTTCTAGATTATTCCACCCTTAAAATATTTTCATTATTGGTCCTTAAACTTTTTCATATTTATACTTTACCCCCTCAAATTTTGAGTATTTACTCTTGATCAATAAAACTTTTCTCACTTTTACGATTTAATCCTTTCTTGAATTAATAAATTATAATATACTTCTCAATGTTGCTATAACTCAAAATTTCCCTTTTTGTCACTTTATTTCCTTATTTTACTATATCAAGGATACCTACTTTCTAACTGTAGTAATTTTCAGGGTATTAAAGTAGTAATTTTCGGGATATTACATTATGGGTAGTTCTAGGTATTGTATCAAAAAGAGCAGATATCATAATAACCTATAATGAGATTAATGTTAAGGTAATTAACTCTTATTATATTTGAAAAATATAAATTTAATTTGATACATGTTATTAATATGCGTCTTTTTTTAAACTATATTTAAAGCTTAGCAATTTAATATTCATTAATTTTAATAATATAACTTTAAAAGTTAATTCAATTAAGTAAAATTTTAACTAAAGAGATAATTTATTTAAAATCAACTTCATATTTAACATATAAAAAATTTAAACAAAAGGTATGGAATAACTTAAAAAAATTAAAAGCCAAATGAGTGACTTGATTCCTCAAATAGAGAGTGTCATGTGTCAAAAACTGTAATACGAATATGACTATTTATTTCATTTTTTGCAACATCATATGGCTATAGTATATACTAGTTTGGATACTCATACGATGCATGGACTGATTATATGTACAAATTAAAATAATATTCAATTATTTTATAATTTTTATAATGATGTTTTAAACAAACATTAGTTTAATTTTAAAAAAATGTATATGTAAATAATATATAAATTGCTTAAATTTTATTCCAAATATAATTATTTGTATGATATTTTAAATACATTTTATATTTTTTTTGAAGAAAAACTATTTTATTGAAAAACATATATAGATATAAATAATTTGAAAATATCATGTTAATAGTTTTAAATTTCTATAAATTTTAATTAAAAAAATTTGGTATGTTTTTAACATATTTTAATCACTTTTTAAACATTTAAGTAAAATTTCTAATAATTTAAAAAAAAAGTTTTAAATCTGTTTTAAATATGTTTGTTAAAAAGTTTTGTTTTTTTAGTTTTTTTTTAAACTTAATGTATAAAAAATTTTTAAAAATAATTTAATTTAAAATTGTAAACATATTAATTAAAAATATTTTCAAAATATTGACAATATTATAATAATTTTTTAACTAGTTTTAACTTTTGAATTTATTAAAATGTTGGGAGAGCAACCACGAATCTCGAACATGGATAGTAAAATAGACATAAAGAATATAAAAAAAAACATAAAAAAAATTTAGTAGGAAAAGAAAGAAATCATAGCTATGTCTATTAGATAATTAATGCATGATGGAGATTTTGTAGTTTTAAATTAATTGATTTTAAATTTTTAATTAATTAATAATTATACGTGATAATTTTATATAATGACAAATGGCAGAATATTAGATATGCCACGTAACAATATTTCTTCGAAACATCAAATTGTTATCATTTCATTAAATTCATAAACTATTATTAGTTGGTAAAACCAAAAAAATAAAATTGGTGAAATAATTATAATTCAAATAGGATTTTTTTTGAACAAATTCATTATAAGTTCTGGTTATATCTGCTTTTTTTTACACAATGCTTAGAACTACCTATAGCTAGAGGTGTTCATGGGTTGGACTGGGCTCGACCCGAAAAATGAGCCTAAAAACTCGACTCGGCCCAACACGCTCATATTAAAATTTTTATATAATTTTTAAATATATATAATACATCAAAAATATTAAAAACATTAAAATAAATATTTCCCAACAAATTAAAAATAAATTTTAAAAATACGTATACTTAAATAACACTAGGATAAATGCAACTTAACAAGGAAATGCCTTTAAAATAATAACAAAAGTAACAAAAAAATAAGTGTTATACAATATCCAAATAGTAATAATATAATAGTGAAATGGTAGCAAAATAGGGAGAAAACAACAAGAAAATAGCATTAAAACAGCAGATTTTTTTGGGTCCTTTTGTGAATTTGGGTCGGGCCTGGGCCAAAAATGCCTTACCCGAGGCTTGACCATTTTTTAAAAGGACTTTATTTTTTGTCCAAACTTATTTTTTGGGCCTATATTTTTGCCCAAACCCTCTCACTTTTCGGGCTGAGTCGGGTATTGCGCTTCAACATACTCAAACCCACGTATTCTTGTATTGACAACAATGCCCATGCTAATGGAGTTAAGAATCAATCGGTCAAATGGGATAAATTTTGAATGGACTATAAAATTAGTATAAGATTTGATTTTATTTTATTTAATTTTGTACAAAAGAATAAAGTCATTATCTAAATAATAAATATGAGAATTGGGCTGAAGTGAATAATCGAATTGCTTCAACTTTTTAATTATGGAAAGATTTGGTGCTAAAGAATAAGAATTTCAAAAAAAAAAAAAACCTTTTTTGCTTTCCATAAATTAATTTTATTTATTTATTTTATCGCAAATTCCTTGGCCATCCCTTTTTTACTCTCTCTTTATATTGTGCTTGTCATTATTTATCTTTGAAAATCAAATAATGCAATGAAAAGACATCTAAAACTAATCTTAATTATATTTTCATTTAATATTTGTCTTATCGAGATCAGAGTTTGAAAATAAAAAATTATAAATATCAAAAATTTAAAATATAAAATTAGTATCCGAATTTATTCACTTCTCCTGAATTAATATTTATGGTTTTTTTTGTTCCTAATTGGTACTCTAAACTTTTTTTCGGTCCATTATATTAGTACTTGAGGCTAATGGCGTCAATTTTTTACTGACGTGGCAGCGTGTGTGCCACTCCTTTGGCCTAAAAAACTGCTCCCTTTAATTATTTTCTATTTCATTTTATATTTTTAAAAACCTTTTTATTTATTTTTTTCCTTTGAAATTTCCTTTCCCCATCGTCTTCTTCTACCTCTTTGGTTGCTGCAATTTTTTTTCCTTTTTTGTTTTTGTTTTTGATCTCTTCATCTTCTACCACTGTTCCGTATGTTTTTTTCCCCTTCAACCCCCCCCCCCCCAAAACAGAATGGGAGAAACCATCCAACACACCTTCTTCATAATGCCCTAAAAGAAATCGACAACCAAGGTCCTTTTCCACTTCAACTCCCAAACATTTGCAGTCTTTCCAACATATGTCCTTACAATCGTTCAAGGAAAGATTGGTGTTTCCATATAATGTGTCGTTGGAAGAATCTTTTATGTGCATATTGTATGGTTCTTACTTCATTCTTATCACCTTGGTTTCGGTAGTTTGGTCCTTCCCATCTCTTACAATCATTCTTTGTGCTACTACCATCACAGATGCGTGAATCAAATCGTAACCAATCTCTCAAAGTTGTAAACTCCCATCGTCAAGCAACACTAACCGACCATTTTTAAAAATTAAAAACCCCTCTGAAAATTACAAAAAATCTTTAAAATTTTCTAAATATTATTTTTAAGCACAAGTAAAATAACAAAGAAATTGAAAAGATTTAACACAAATATTTTATGTAGAAAAATCCTTCCGAAGAGAGATAAAAAACCACGGGTAACAATAAATTCACTAAAACAACAAAAACAAAAAATACAAAAGATGGAGATAAAACTAAACTTCGAAACCCGAAATAATAACCCTCAAAATGTGAACACACAATTTTTAGAAGCTTGTAAAAACTAGTACTTAAATGTGTAATGAGTTATTTTTCTAGGGTGGAAAAATAATCTATTTATAGGCTAAATTGTAACAACCCGACTCGTATCCGTCGCCGGATTAGAGTTACGAGACATTACCGATCGAAACCCAACTCGAAATTTTTTTTTATACTAACTCAACCACAAAATTTCCTCCCATAAATATATATATATTTAAGCACATAATCAATTAAAATCAAACATGCATCATTAATCAAGTTACATATACCAACAATGTTTCAAAATTCTACCATATCATTATCATTTACCTAATCAAAATTTGATATAATTCAAATTCTTAAAACATTTCCAAACCTATATTATTTATATCATAATTCACGCATTTATCCAAACAATTATTTGTACACATTTATTTCATTTCAATTTACTAACTATACTACATATTATAATATAGATAATCTACCTCGTTTGGACAGCTCTTATACATCAATTTGAACAACAAATATATACCAAATGAAATAGCATTTATACACCAAATTTTGGACAGCTTATATACAACAAATGGACAGCATATACATACCAAATTTAACAGCACTTTTACACCAAAATTTAACAGCATATTTACAGCAATTAGGCAGCATATACATACCAAATTTAACAGCACTTTTACATCAAAACTTGACAACATATATACAGCAAATAGGCAGCATATACATACCAAATTTAACAACACTTTTACACCAAAATTTAACAGCATAGATATACAACAATTAGGCAGCATATACCACATTGAGCAACATTTTTACACTAAAATTGAACTATATATATATATAACAAATGGGCAGCATATACACAATACATCATATACATATAATACACATTATTTTTGAAATAGGCTTAAATATAACTAATTTATACAACTATTAACAAATATGCTAAACACATCACACTTCCATATATATAACCGAAATTTGCATAAGCTTAAACATCATACATATATATATCAAATAGATAAAAAAACATAAAACCAAGCTTAACCAAAATGAGTAAGCCATTTTCGCATGGCTCATATTTTCATATCTCAAAATTAAACATATTAACTAGACTATACATGCCATAGGTTCGAATTCAAATTTATAAAATACCAAAGACGGTCGATAGTGTGATAGACTATACTGACGATCCCCGAGCTCGTAACGCGACTCCAAAATCTATAAAACAAAGGTAAACAAATACAAACACACATTAAGCTATTAAAGCTTAGTAAGTCATAAGCAAAAATTCATATATATATTAATACTTATTCCATCATTAAGTTAAATAAAACAAATATCCTAATATTTTGTACCATATAACACTTGAATAAAGATCACATTGTATTTCCATATAAACAAACCATATGGTAAAATACACATAAATATTTAGTAAAGCCGAATATTCAGTAAATCATTATGCCAAAACATGCTTATACTCAAATGGTTAACTCATACTCTATATTTCATTTGAATCTATTATCAACTTAAAATAATCAACTTACCTTGTCACCAATTAAGCAAATGGCTAACACATACCTGAATAATTTAGCTTTCTTAACACATTTATTTGCTTTTACTATTGCTCTCATAAGATTTATAGAACATAGAGCCTTGTATAAAACACCGGCATAAAGCCTGCTAGGCACAAAGCCCGATACATTTCACCGGCACAAAGCCTGCTAGACATAAAGTCTGATATAATTCACTAGCACTGAGCCTGCTAGGCATAAAGCCTGATATAATTCACCGGTATAAAGCCTGCTAGGCATAAAGCCTGAACTTACAAAATCGGTCTTTCACATAATTCACATCTAAATTAAATCATTCTCGGAATATAATCAATTCACAATATTACATTTGGCCATAGCTTATAAGACTTCAAATAATTCATTTCAATGCATAACAAATATATATCATAGTCAGTTCAACATTTAAATGCTTATTGACTTACCTCGGATATCGTCGACTGTTAAATCGGCTACTCAACCACTTTTGTCTTTCCCTGATCCAAATCCGATTTCTTTAATTCTTGATCTAAACATATTCATATTAAGCTTATTTAAACACCATTCTATTCAATTTAGCCTAAAAACACATGAATAGAAAAATTACAATTTTGCCTCTAACATTTCACACTTTTTACAATTTAATTCTTTTTGTTCAAAACACAAAATACACAAAATTTGACTACACTCCTTAAGGGCCAAATATTCCTAGTGTCCATACAACTCCATATTTTTCATTTATTTAGCATTTTAGTCCCTTAAAAGTTTATTTTCACAATTTAACCCTAATTACTCAATTTCACCAAAAATTCAAAAACAAAACATGTTAATCTAACAAATATATTTCATATTTCACCTACTAACATCATAAAACTCAAACATTCATCAATGGCACATTTCAAAATCATCCACAATTCACAAAATTAAGACATGGGTTTTGAAGTATTCAAAGCAACGATCTAAAAAACGTAAAAATTATCAAAAACCGAAACAATTTCATACCTTAATCAAGTTAGAAAAGTGCCTAATCCCTAATAAGCTTTAATGGTTTTCTTCTTTGTTCATTTCGGCTATGAAAGATGATGAAATGACCATTTTTTTATGTTTTAACATAACATATATTATTTATTTGTTATTTTACTTGTTTAACCTTTATTACTTAATTTAATAAACATATAATATAAGGGTAATGTTGACTATTGCCACCCACTATCTTATTTTTGGTCTTATTGCACCTTTAAACCTCTCATTTAAAAAGACAACTACAATTAGGCACTTTCATATTTAGCCACTAAATTTTCATTTTATGCGATTAAGCCCTTTTCTCAAATTAAGCACTCAAACAATAAAATTAATTCATGAAACTTTCACACATGTAAATTCACACATAATAAACACAAAATTCACACATAATAAACACAGAATAAAAATATTAAAATATTTTTCAGACTCGGATGTGTGGTCCCGAAACCACTGTTCCGATTTGGGCCAAAATCTTGCTGTTACATAAATTTATAGGTCAAATAATATTAAAATAACCTAGACTAATAAGAGTTTAAGTGGGAAACTAATAATAAAATAACCTACACTAATAAGAGTTTAAGTGGAAAACTAAAAAATAGAGTTTAACCCGGAGAAGAAAAGCCAAAAAATCTGAGATATAACTTCAAAATCTCCACCTTGACTCATATTTCCACAACGCATTTTTTTCCAAAGCCCACCATAGGCTTACCTTAAACTATGCAGGATATTAATTGAGTCGAAATTGTGCTTAGAAGCTGGAAGTCTTTTATCTTCGACTTATGCACCACTAAATCAAACTGACCTGAGTTTGATTTCCACGAATGCAGTACTCTATCTTTTCAAAACCTGCACCCAAAAGAAAACTTCTTTTATACGAAATGGTCATACCTTTTTCCCTCCTATGACCAAGTTGTCTCCGTTTCAAACGAGTCGACTTCGACTCCTCAACAGACGAGGGACGTCCTATTTTACTGGTCACCTTTGATCTTTCCAAAACATAACGACTACCAATCTTTTTAATTTAATCAAAACGAAAGCCCCACGGGATACCTTAATGCAACTTGACTCGATATTAATTCTATAATACTTCGAGCCCAAAATTCCTAAGGAGATGAGATTTTTCTTTAAGTCAGGCACATGCTTGACATCTGATAGCATTCTAATTGTCCCGTCGTGCATCCTGATCTGAACAGTACCAATACCGATTACCTTACTGGGTGAACCATTCCCCATGTGCACAACTCCACTTTCAACTAAACTGTATGTGAAGAACCAGCCCCTATTGGGACATATGTGGAAAGAACAACCCGGATCTAGGATCCACTTAGATGTAAGCTCGGAGCTTTCACTTGTTGACACTAATACGAAATCATTACCCTTGTCATTAGCCAAATTAGCATTAGCTAAATCTTCCTCGTTACTCACAGTAGCCTTATTATTTCACAGTTTGTAACATTCTACTTTGATGTGACCTAACTTCTTAAAATAGCGGCATCTCTTGTCTCGTTTCCTTGATGCTACCAAAACCAAGGCTTTCCTATCTAACTTGCTATCCGAATCAAACTCATTGTTGATTTTGTCATTGCTCAACAAATGACCTTTCACATCCTCGAATAAGAGATTATTTCTGCCATAAATCAGGGTATCCCTGAAAGACTTGTATGAAGGGGGTAAAGAGCACAATAATAACATAGCTTGATCTTCATCGTCAATTTGAAGCTCAACGTTCTTTAAATCATTCAAAAGAGTAATAAATTGAATGATGTGATCTTTAAAGTGCTCATCTTCGTTTATGCGGAACGTGTACAAGCATTGTTTTAGTACTAATCGGTTAGCCAGAGACTTAGCCGCGTAGAGGGTTTCTAACATTTTTCATAAGGTGAATATCGTTTTCTCCATCAAAACCTCCTACAACACATTATTTGTTAGACATAATTGAATCATTGATAGAGCCTTTTATCTAACCTATCGCATTTTGATTTAACCATGTCTGTAGGCTTCTTCTCTGTAAAGACCTTCTCAAGATCGCCCTGAATTAAAATTGCCATCATTCAAACTTGCCATTGATATAAATCTGTGATGCCATCGAACTTATCAATATCAAACATTGTTTCTGTCATATTTGAACGAGTTGATTGCAGAAATCGAACTAGCTCTTGATACCAGTTTGTTGAGGATAAACCCGGTTTAAGCAACAAACAAGTAAAATAATGAAGACATTGTGATAACACTCTAGAATAATGTATTTTATGTATTAATTATGTATTTATTCTGAGTATGATCCTGCTAATTTGAGCTATTTATGATCTTTTATCTCATAGGGACTAAATTTGAAGCAAAAGCAAAATTAAGGGCCAAAAGTGTGAATATAAAGATAAAATGGGCCAATGTGCGACTAGACTTGTCCATAGGCCGGGTGGCCCGGCCCGGCTCGACGGCCCGCCCGAAATATGGGAGGGTTCGGGTAAAAATATAAGCCCGAAATATGGGTTTGGGCAAAAAAATGAGGCCCGTTTAAAAAATGGGCCGGGCGGGCTCAACTTTTTTGGCCCGAGCCCGGCCCGGCCCAGCCCGAATATAATAAATATATATTTTTAATTTTTAATTTTAATTTTAAAATACTTTAAAAATAACTTTTTTATTTTTAAAATATTTTTTTTTGTGTTTATTAAAAATTGGGCCGGGTCGGGCCGGGCTCGGGCTTATTATTTTTTCAGGCCGGGCTGGGCCCGGGCCTAAGAGTCGGGCCAAAATTTTTTTAGGCCCGGCCCAAACTCGGCCCGGCCCGGCCCATGGACAGGTCTATGTGCGACACAAAGAAAAGTTGATGCCAAAAGTGCAAGCATGGAGGACACAAGGGTTGAAATGCAAAAAAAAAAGATTTTATTTTGTCAAACTCTATTTTAATTATATTAGGATAATTAATATTAAGATAATTGTAGTATCCCAATTTTACCTGGGCTCAAAATAGAAACCAAACCAAATAAAAATAAACAGTCCATTTACAGCCCAAAATTACCAACAGACCCAATACCCAAACCAAGCCCAAAACCTAAACTTTTTCAGAAAAACAAAAAAAACCCTAGCCTCTGATAGCCACCCTACTGCCACTGCCCTAGGTTAGCCACCCCCAACTCTTCTGCCACCGCCGCTATCACGTCGGCCACTTGCACCTGCAAAAGAAGATAGAAAGGACAGCATAAAAGAGATTTAAAAGACTTTTGTAAAAATGGCCAGAAGAGCCATATATAAAAACTTGTAAAAGGATTAAAACGGGGGGATTTTTCAAAAAAAAAGGGAACATTTGAGAAATAAAAAACAGAAATCGCTTTTTGAAGGTGATTGCTTTTATTTATTTATTTTTTGCTCTTATTTTTTCATTTTTTTCTTGGTTCGAAATAACACAAAAAAAATGAAAGAAGGAGTTTTTACCTCTGTTCTCCGTGTACGGCAGTGCAGGCGCCGGTGACCGGCGACCAGCGCGGCGGCGTTTGGCCGGCCCTATTGCCCGGAGAGGAAGCAGAGAGGAAAGTGTTTGAGTTTTTTTTCTGATTTTTTAGAATGAGAAGGGAAATGAATTTTTTTTAAAAAAACTTGGCTTTTATGCCGTTTAGGCCCAACCCCTTAACCCCCTAAACGGCGTCGTTTTAGCCTTAAACTCGAGAACCGACCCGACCCGACCCACTCAAGGATTCGCGTGTTTTCGTATCTAACGGGATATTTAAATGCGCAGTTCCTTCGTTTTTGCGATTGTTCGCAATTTCGTCCTTTTTCTTTCTCTTCTTTTTATTTGAATTTAGCTGCGTGATTTTATTTTCGTTTCATTTTAGTCCTACGCTAAACGGCGAGTTTCAGAGAGCGGGGAAATTTCCCCATCTGATCCCTCTGAATTATGCGTGCCTTTCAATTGGGTCATCTTCCTCATTTTATTCCCGGTTTCTCCCCTAAAATTTTGTTTTATTTTCAATTTAGCCTTTTTTTGTTATTTTAGTTATTTTCTTATTAAAGTAAATAAATTTGATATTATTATTATTATTATTTCGTTACTATTATTACTATTACTATTTTTACTACTATTATTCGTTTATTAATGTATGATTATTTATTATTATTATCACCATGTATTAATATATACTTTTTGATCCTAAGCTTCATTATATATATGTACATACACACATGTTTATCTTTTTATGTTTTACATTTCTAAAATACATATATACATACATATCTTATAACCCACACATATACATATATATATCTTTTGTATTTTATAATTTCGAAATACATATACACATATATTTTTAATATACATACATGTGTACATTTTACATTTCATATGTTTTACATATTTTATAACTTTAAAATACATTTATATACATGCATATGTATTTTATGATAGGTATATATATACGTACATACTTTTATATATATTATTATAAATGTATATACACACACTCATATATTTTTATACATTTCATAATTTTTATATACATATATATGTATAAATACATATTTCAATTCATATACATATATATACATACTTACCTATATTTTTATACTTCATAACTTTAAATATATATACATATGTATTCTTCTTATTTTTATAATTTTATGTATATACACATACATATATATTTTATAATTTTTTTATTTATTTCCTTTATGGTTTCGTTGTTTCGCGCGGTGTTTACTTTTTATTTATTTATGCCCATTTTTTCAAATAGTTTATCTGCTTATTCTCTTGCATGATTAATTCGTCTTTTATCTTTTATTTACTGATGTTCGCGCCATTTACGCTTGTATCATCATATTTATTATTGTTTTGTTATGCATATTAACACCATACATCAAAAGGAAAATTTTTTTAAGTAATGCAATATTTTGCATTTATAAATTCGAGAAAGCGTGCCCTAACGTGCTTGGTTTAGATTTCTCGTTCAACCAAATAGCCAAATATCCTCTTAAAACTTCAAAGTATGGGTTTTTGAAACCATAAGGTGATCTTAGTTTCGAGGGTTTAAAGTATCGTATCCTAACGAGCTGGATGTGATATTCCTTCAGAACAAGAGAATCTTAAATTTCAATCCATGTTATTCGAGTTTCTTTTAAGGATCATATTTTTAAAACTCTTCAAAGTTTTCAATTTTCGACACTAAGACACTAATTAATTAACTAGGTACCAATTTTTGGGCGTTACGAGTGTGCTAATCCTTCCTTGTACGTAACTGACTCCCGAACCTATTTTTCTGAATTTCGCAGACCAAAAGCATTGTTTTAATAAACCTAAACCGTTTATTAAAAATAATCATTTTATGAGGTGACCCGATCACACCTCATCAAAAAAAGATTGGTGGCGACTCCCATGTTCATTTTCGTTTTCAAAATCCAAGTCGACTTAGTCTTGTCAAAAAATGGTGTCAACAATAATTATTAAGGATTATCTAATTTTAGGATTTTATTTTATTTATCTTTATTTATCTTCAATTAAATGTATTTATCTTTTGAGAGTTTAAGTAGGATTAGACTATCTCCCCTAGCACTATAAATAAGGGGTGAAGTAACTCAAAAGAGACCATCTTTTTCTGTAAACACTCTCTCCCCAAAAGTCTAGGCTTTTGTTCTTCTCATATTTCCATTCAATAAAATCTCCATTTTTATTATATTTATTTTCTTTTCCACCACAACCATAAGCCACTAAACCCATCTAGCCGAAGATTGCCGATATTCCCCAAAAAGGGTTCTTGAGGCTTAGAGTCCGTACTTAGCCTCCTCACTGAGTATTCATCGTTTCTCCGCACTACAGGACTGACACTTCCGTCGATGTCCCTTAAGAAGCAAGGCTTTCAACGTATGCAAAGGCGGCCGCTTTGTATGTTTTGGGAAGGTTGCACAGTCGGTTCGTTAGCTTACTGCGTCAGAGATTGGCAAGCCCAAGAGACAAAATGGCGTGAGATTCGCCATTGAAAAGCGTTGATCTAGCATAAGACGATCCCATAGAAGCGATTGTTGGCTAGAGTCAGGTTCCACTAAATCTTAAGTCTAAATCCTTGGAGCTGGTGGTCGTAAGCATCCTCTTCCACTATAATTGGCTTATTCGGTTTGGGAAAGATCATCTAAAAGCCGAGGATTGAACCTAATGCGGAATGAGACAACTGGATGTACAAGCCTAAATTTGTCCGGGGCCCAAAAACCCAATACACCATAACCCAAACAGCAAACCTAAACAACTACTAACCCAAACCCAGCCCAATAACCTACCAGCCCAAACAAACCCAATCCAAAACAACTACAGTAGCCCAAACCCGAGACCCAATATCCAAACCCAAAAAAAAAACCAAAGTCAAACTAGGGTTTCAGAGAAGCTAAAACCCTAGCTCCTGGTTGCCACCTGCTTCTGACTTTTGCTCTTCTGCCGTTGCTGCACCCTAGCCTCCAGACCTGGCGCCGCCCATCAATCAACTGCAAAGAAGAAAAGCACGCAAAGAATAGTAGCAAACAGAGAAAAAGAAAAAAAAAACTAAAATAACATGTAAAATTGGCTATAAAAGCCGAGTATCATCTCTGTAACAACCCTCCCTTTTTTGAAAAAAAAACATGAAATAAAACAGAAACAAAATAACTTCAAGGTGATGATTGTTATTTTTTCTTTTTTTTTGATTTCAATATTTTATTTTATTTTTTATTTTATGTTTGTGTACGAAAATATAAAAAAGAAGACTCACCGGAATCGGCACGTAGTCCCGCCATCTATGGTCTTTTCCCCGGCGTTGAAATCGGCAAAAGAGGGGTAAAGGTCGAATCTTTTTCAATTTTTTTCACTTTTTAGGCATTTGCCTTCTAGATCTAAGATCTAGGCTTAAAACGAGTTGTAAATAAAAAATTTTGGGTTCTCCGGCCACCATGGACGGCGGCGCCGTCGCCGATGACCGACGGCCACCATGGTGGCCAACTACCGGACCTTTGCTCGGAAGCGGAGAGAAGGAGAGAGGGGTTGAGAGGTTTCTTTAGCTTTTTTTTTTGGTAAAGGGCTGTAAATGAAATTTTAGAAAAAATTTGGGTTATATAAGTGCACGAAACGGCGCCGTTTTGCGCCAGTGCACATTGACGTCGAAACAACGTCGTTTTATTCCCTTAACCCGCCCGCGACCCGACCCGCTCCAGGGAATCAGCGCGCGTTTTCATGAAATGGGTTATTTGCGTCCTTGATCCCTCCGCCCTTTAGCCCTATTTCAATGTTGTCTTTTTGGCTGTTTAAATTTTCCCATGGAGTTTTATTTTAATTTCATTTTAGTCCTTATGTCATTTTCTTTAAATATTTTTGCATTCTTTTTATTTTATTTTTTTCCTTTTTCCTTTTTATTGTATTTATCTATTTATTTGTGTTTTGCCCTAAATTCCATTTTATTTCTAAATTGACCTTTTTATTTTTATTACTATTATTATCCTTATTATTACTAGCATTATTATTATTAGTATTATTGTTATTTTGTTCCTATTAACATTATTATAAATTATTGTTAATATTATTATTTATTTAATATTATTAATATTTTCATTGATATTACTATTATAATTATTATTATTTTCATATTTCTCATCTACTTATTATCATTATTTATTATTAATATTATTACTATTACTATTTCCTTTTTTTACTTACTTGTTCTTTTGCTATATTATTAAATCAAAGATTTTTGCATTATTATTTTTATATACCTAAATACTGTAAATATGCTTATTTTATTATATCATTTTTTATCCTTGTTTAATTTTAAAACTTCAAATTATTATTATTATTACTATTAGCATTATTATTAATATAATATTTATTTTGCAATATCAAGTTTTAATCCCCTTTTTTATTTATTGTCCTTATCATTTGTCTCGTTTATTTTTTGTTTTTCGCTTATTTCCTCTATTTTATTCTTCATATTGCTATTTATTTACTATTGTTCGCTATGCATATCGGTATTTTTATCACAAATTGTGATACATTTTTCCCAATATTAAAATTTTGTTTTTTTTCAAAAAAAAAAATTAAACTTTGCGTTTTGAGAGATTTGAAAAGTCGTATCCTAATTTACGGGGTTTCGATTTTCTCGACAAATCTAAATACACGAATCTTTTTTTAAAAGCATAAATTTTTTTAAATAATCGCGGAAATTAATAAAAGATCGTGTTCTAACTTACGTAATATGGTCTTTTCTAAAACCGAGATAATCAAATATCTTTGGAATAAATAAATTTTTTTTTCAAGAACGCAGATTTTCTTGGACAAGATTCTGCCTGGAATTTCACGGAACAAGACATTGTGCAAATCCAGTCCCTGAGGATTTGACCCTACTTCCCTTTTACTATTCTTTTTCATTATTTATTAGGGATATGATATTTTTGGTGCTTTCAAAGACCGCATCAAATTGCAAAGATCGAACATAAATATTTTACGTGAAAAAACTTCTCCGAAGAGGATAAAAAACCACGGGCAAATATAATTTTACTAAAACAACAAAAACAAAGAGTACAAAAGATAGAGATAAAACTAAACCCTAAAACCCAAAATAAGAACCCTCAAAATGCAAACACAAGATTCTCTGAAAGTTTGTAAAAGCTAATACCTAAATGTGTAATGAGTTGTTTTTCTAGGGTGGAAAAATGACCTATTTATAGGCTAAATTTGTAGGTCAAATAATATTAAAATAACTTACACTAATCAAAGTTTAAGTGGGAAACTAAAAAACAAAGTTTAATTGGGAGAAGAAAAATCGGAAAATATGAGACATAAACTCCACATATTTAAAATTTTCTTGAATTTTTTTCAATTCTTTTACCTTAATCCAACAGAGTTAAAGACCAAAAGTACAATTACAATTAATAATTTTTTTTATATTAATATTGATAATTTTAAAATTAAATTAAAACAAGAAATATTCTTTATTAAATTATAACTTGAATAGATTATTATCTAAATTCGAATTATTTAAACTCGAATTTATCTCAAACATGAATCCTTTTAAATCCAAATAACTTTAAATTCAAGATTCAAGATTAAAATTTCGAAATTCAAATTATTTCAGTTCCAATAAATTTTCAAATTTAAATAATGATTTTTAGGTTTTTTTTTTTCAAATTTCTACTTATGATAACCTCTGCCTGTCTCTTTCTATGGCCCATTTTGATATACAATGATCTAAATCTTCTGAACAAGCAATGAAATTCCAACTATTTCTGCTAGAGAATTACTAACCAATAAACTTTGATAATTTTATCCAAGAAAAAATAAAGTAAAATTTGATAAAAAAATTGATTGAGTTTTAGCTCGATTAGTATGGGTATTATTGTCAATGCAAGAGGACGTGAGTTTGATTGTGCTGAAACACATTATTCTCCTATTTATGAATTGTGGAGGGACTATGATTAAAACCTAAATTATTAAAAAAAAAATTGATAAAGAAAGCCCACATCATTATCATTATCATTATCATTATCTTCATAATCCCATATTTGACCTTCATTTTGCAGCCTACTTTTTTTTCATTGCTTTTTTAGGCATGTTAATTTAGTGATGATGATCTTGTGGAATTCAGAGAGTTTCAACTGAGTCATAATGAAAACCCATAAATTATTTTTTTTGGGTTAATATACTATTTCGCATCTGAGTTTTGCCTCGATGTTTGATTTAGTACATGAGTTTTTTTTTGTCTTAATATAATACTTGAGTTTGACTTCAATGTTTAATTTGTTAATCATATCAAATGGCATCATGTGTCCTAATGAATATTTGACATACGTGTTCTAGTAAAAAAAAATAGGTACTCAGTTAGGACAAAAAAAATTTAGGTACCAAATTGAACATCGAAGCCAAATTCAAGTACTTAAATGAGACCAAAAAGAATGGTGATATCTATTTAAAGATCTCATTATAGTGGGATCTTTTTAAATCAACAGTTGAAATAAAAAAGGAAAAAAACATCAATTTACTGTTGATTACGCCAAGTAGGATTTGCATTAAGAAATAGGAGTTTACCTTTTAACCAATTCAATCGATTTCAACACTAAAGGAGAGAAACTTATTTTAAGAGAAAAGTAACGTATTTTGTAATTGGTTTAATATATTCTAAGTCACAATCATAATTTTCTAGTTTTTATTGTGACATGATCAAACGACTACAGTTTTTTCATTTCTGTCTTTTAACTATAACAATTGATTTAAAAAAGATTCTCGGGATCCCACTTAAATAAGATCTCACCCTAGACATTACCGTATCAAATTGAGAAAACTTACGTACCAAATTGAATATCAAAGCAAAACTGAGGTACTAAATTTACCCTAAATTCTTTCTGCACTTTCCTTTCACCCATCCATACAACCTATGAAAAGATTGAAACCACCCCCCCTTTTCCCCCTTCACTTTAAATCACCAGAGAAAAGATGCTTTTTAATGGCGTGTCTCTGTCATGGTAGGAATCCTGACAGACAAAGCCATAGCTCAAAACCCCCCACATATATCTATAAATTGTGAATTTCATCCCTCAAATATACAAAAACTAATAAATTAATCCCTTTAATTTATTTGATTTTAGTTCTTATTACTTTACAGAAACCGGAAAGTTAGTCCAACCGGGTGTAACGCTATTACACCTTTCATTATATCACAAACTTAAAAATCAACAGTTCAACAATTTACGTGTAAAAAATTAACAGATATTAACGGTTCAACAATTTATATGAATAAGACCCAAAAAAACAATTTTTATGTAAGAAATTAGTAAAATATCCGCAGTTCAAGCTCATATGTTTATTGACAATTGGATTAACTTCTCAGTTTTCGTAGGATAAACAAATTACGGCAAATTAAAACAGAGGGACTAACTTTTACGTTTTTATGTAATAGAAGGATGAAATCCGTAATTAGACCATTCATGTATAAGCCCTCAGTTGCTCTATATATCACCATCAATTTCATGTTTTTCAGCTTTTAATACCCTTCAACCACTAAAAGGAAATTGAAACCAAAACAATCAAAAATTAAAAAAAAATCAATGAATTATTTTCTTTCAATAAACCTTGTGGTTCGATTCGTTGAAGAACAACCCTATTTGCTTGTGTTCATCAACAAAGCTTAAAAGGGTATATTATATATATATATATTCAGCTCATAGTGGCTTAATTTGGGTTGTAGCAATGGTGGCTCCGCTTTATCACCGCCCTCACCGGCTTCTCCTCGACAACAATGGCACCAAACCCCGTAGTTCTTTCACCAACGAAGCCAATTTCGATACCAACATGGTGATCATCTTAGCAGCTTTGCTATGTGCGTTGATATGTGCTCTAGGGCTAAACTCGATCGTTCGTTGCGCATTACGGTGTAGCCGGAGGTTTGCTTTCGAGACTCCCGACGAGACTGCAGCGCGCTTGGCGGCAACCGGGTTGAAAAAGAGCGCGTTGCGGCAAATTCCTGTGGCCGTGTACGGTTTTGAGATGGATTTAAAGGCTACGGATTGTCCGATTTGTCTCGGTGAGTTCATGGATGGAGAGAAAGTTCGGGTATTGCCTAAATGTAACCATAGTTTCCATGTTAGGTGTATAGATACTTGGCTGTTGTCGCACTCGTCGTGCCCGACTTGCCGACAATCGTTGCTTGAGCCGGCGGTGACTTGTTCCGAAGCTGCACCGGTGGTGATGGAGACCGGAATCCGGCAACATGGGAATTCATCAGGGGGACATGCTGATGTACTTGTTGCTGATGAGGTTGGTTGATATCCTTGTATGAAAATAGTTCTTCACCATATAAAAAGCTTCTCCTTTTTCCCTTTTATTGTTATTTCACATTTATTATGCGAGTTCTTAATTTATGTACATATTCCAGTTAATTGAAATGGAAAACAAAACTGGTTTTTACTTTTTAGTCCCTTTAATATGTTAAAATTTGAAATTTAGTCCCTTTAATATGTTAAAATTTGATCTTTCTTTTATAATGTTATTAGTTAATCCAAATTATTAACTCAAATTGTAGCATAGTGAATAGACCGAGACAACAATCTGACCTACATGTATAGAGATTTAAATTCATATTCATGATGCAATTTCTCTGTTGTTAACTGAAGACTTGAACACAAGTTTTTTGCACTCCATTAATAACGATTATAATTTTTTTTTATATTTGAGAAATTATATATGGAAAGAGAATTTTTGTATTTATATAACAAAGAGATACTTTTCAACTTTCCATTTTCTTAAAGTTATACCCAATTTGACATATTTTTGTTTTGGTTAAATTTGGCTATTAGTCTTTGTACTTTATTAAAGTTGTGGATTTAGTCCCCATACTTTAATTTGCTTAATTTTAGTTCATGTATTTTCAAATTGGTCTATTTTAGTTTCTATACTTATAGAATTTTGAAATTTTAGTCCTAACCCAAACAATAACAGTTTAATTTGTTCAATTAAATTCAATTACTAGTCATGTACTATGCGTACTGTTGTAAATTTAGTCCATATTCTTCAATTGGATCATTCTAAGTCCCAATACATTACAAATTTTGAAAGTTCAATCTTGATGCAAATGATATTCATTAATCCATTAACTAGATTTTTAGTGAGTAATATGTGGAAATAACAGGTTGACATGGCATTACATATATGGTAATATGTTTGCCGCATCAGATTTTGGAAATAGCATAAATTAACTTAATGAATTTTAATAGTTACCATTTGGCGAGGACTGGAATGTTAAAATTTGAAAAGTATAAAGACTAAAAGCGATCAAGTTAAAGTACAAAAATTAAATCACACAGGGGCGAAGCCAGAAATATTTTTTAGGGGGTCGAAATTAAATTGTAATTTTTATGATAGCAAAAAAGTAATTTCACCATTTTAATAGTCTATATCTTTATAATTTTTAAAAGATTAAATCAAAATTTTATCATTTTTAGGGGGGCCAAAGTTTAATTTTACCTTTACTAATTTAAAACTTTTAAAAGACTTAAATGAAAATTTTACCATTTTAAGGAGGAATGGGCCACTTAGAGGTGATCATGGGCCAGGCGACCTGACCTGACCCGACTGCCCGTCCAAAATATGAGAGGGTTCGGGTAAAAATATAGGCCCGAAATATGGGTTTGGGCAAAAAATGAGGCCTGCTTAGAAAAAGGACTGGGCCTCGGGCGCCACTTTTTTGGCCCGAGCCCGACTCGGCCCGAATATAATAAATATTTATTTTTTATTTTTTATTTTAAAATATTTTTAATATACTTTTTTTATTTTTTTTATTTTTAAAATAATTTTTTGGTGTTTATTAAAAAAATTGACCGGGCCAGGCCCGGCTCGGGCTTAGGAATTTTTCTAGGTCAGGCCTAGACAAAATTTCAGGCCCATATTCGGGCCGGGCCAGGCCGGGCCTAGGACGCGGGCTAAAATTTTTTCTGGGCCCGACCCGACCCATGATCACCTCTAGGGCCACTGCCACACCCTTGAAATTACAACTTTCGTAAAGAATAACTAATAGCAGAATTTAACCGATTTTTTATCAATGATTTTTGCAAGTGAACACTTGGTTTTCCTTAGTTTTTCTTGATTTGAATAATTTTACATAGGTGTTTGGTTTCTTATAGAAAAGAAATATGATTCTCAAAGCACCTTTTTTCTTAAAAAATTAAGTAAAAACACAAGTGTAATGGAGCTAGTCACTTTAGTATATAGGCATATGGAACACAAGGAATCAACAATTTGTGCTTGTGGAATAGAATCTCTCTCACTTCTTCAAAGAAGCTCATCATTTTCTTCACTCCATATGGTCATCCATCTACTTAAAAGGGATTTTACATTTATATTTATATTTATATTTTAATATTTGTTTATATAAATGTGGGCTTGCAACATGATTTTATCTTACAAAATAGAGGTGATTCTGGGTCGAGTCGGGTTGGGTTCGAGTCGAGCCTTAATAGAATTTTAAGTTCAATTTCGACCTGAAAAATGGGTCTAAAATTTTGCACAAGTCTGACCTGGATAAAAATGCTAAAATCCGAGTCTAATCCAGCCCGCTCGTATTAATTTTTTCATATTATTATTTTTATATAAAAAATTAAGAATATAATACATCAAATACACTAAAAATATTAAAATAAATGTTTCCCAACAAATTGAAAATAAATTAAAAAAGTTATTTATACTTAAATAACACTAAGGTGAAACTTAACAAGAAAATATCTTTAAAATAGTAGCAAAATTAACAATAAAACAATAGCTATACAATATCCAAATAATAACAACAAAATAATAGTAATATAATAGTGAAACGACACCAAAACAATGACAAAACAACAACAAAAACAATAAAAACAACAACAAAAAGTAGCAGATTTTTTTCCCAAAAATCTTACTCGAGGCTAGACCTGTTTAGAAAACGGGCCTTATTTTTTTGCCCAAACCCTCTTGAGCTGTATAGCCCAGCTTATGATTAGGTCTACTATAAAAGACGCTTTACAAATATAGATTTAATAAATGATAATCTTGATTAAGTCGATTCATCCCTAAATGTAAAATAAATTATCTAAAATATAGTCTAAATGAATAATTCAATCATTAAATAGATGTAATGTTAACTGAAAGGTATAAAAAGAGATTATAAATGATCGAATATCTTAATTTACATAGTGTCACATCCAAAATTTCTTATCTAATCTTAAGATGTTGGTGAAGAAATAAGAATCATTCGTAAAAATTGGACCACCCTCCCATCCCTAATGTCTTATCTCTTTGAGATTTTTTCCTAGATTCCAAGGGTTGCAACAAAGAATTTGTCTCTTGGGTCACTATAAGGCTTTATTTATTTTTCACATATTATTTATTTATGCCTCACTTAAAGACATGGTCACCAGCATTTCTCAATTATGACAACTCCCACACAAACGAACAAAAGTACTACAGTTTAGTACACAAATCCAATCTTTTCAAATAAAATTGCATGGTTTATTACAACTTGGTTACTGGTTTTGTAATGTTGTAATAAGGTCAAAATCCTTCCATTTCAAACTGTGTTTTGTTGGTGACTGGTTTTTATATGCAAATTTTGTGGTGGAGATTCATGTTGGTGGACATGTCCACTTGTATTAGAACCGTTTGTTTATGTTTGTCCCATTCAAGTTTCAACATGTCTTTTCATGAGTGAGCTTGATGATTGATCTGTTTTTGAACATGTCCTATCAAGTATGTGAATCAGCATAAATTTAGATATGTTCCTATGTTTTGAGATATATGGTGTCATTATTACTATGAAAATCATTTGAATGACTATAATCACTTTCCTTTAGGATTTAATGTGGGAGACTAATCAGAGTTTAAAGGAAATCTTTAAGAAGATCAACAATGGTCCATTCATCACTTTTCAATAACAATTCCTTAGAACAAAGTTATATTCTGATCGGTCACATCAAGTTAGCTTTGATGTTTCATAACTTGACAACCCATCGAAGGTGGTAGAATTTCTACTTGACGAACCCATAACATGCACCAAACTCTTTATAAAAGCCTTTTTCTCCATCAAGGAAGGCAAACCATCCACTACTACCAAAACTCTGCTCATGCTTTGTTAGACATTTGAATACACCATTAGTGGCTCTAGGTACTACCATGGTGTGAACCATTTGTAACCTCCACCACAAAACCTTGCATGAATGATTGACATAATTTATTAAGAAGAGCAAAAAACCATGTCTTTACACCTCACCCCCCAAAAATAACATCTTTTCCAAAGCCTATAATAGACTTAGTTGCAATGCCAAACAACTTCATCCCTCCACTCATAAAGCCCTAAAAGGCTGGAGTTGCCAAGATTCTCTTGTCTATGATGAACCATACGACCAATGATTCCCTCATTTAGCTCACCAAATTTGTGGGTGTGATTCTTCCCAAGTCCTGGCTATTGTTGGAAATGTGTCGTAAAAGGTTCATCACCAAAATTCCTTGGTGAAGAGTCCTCATATGCCTACTATTCAACAATATTGAGAGTTGCAAGCCGATAATGAATGTCTCTGGGCCTAGTTGTATGCATGCATCCTAGAAAAGTGTTGTCTCTTGATCATTTCATTAGGACAATAAAACTTGCTTGGATGGAGAGTTAGAAGCTCAATAGGAATAAGAACCCTTCCTACGCTCAAATCAAGTCTTTATGCCCCAAAATAGTTTGGATTTGGGGGAACAACAATATCACAATCCCTTCACTAAGGATGAAAGGAAGACACTACAACTAATTATGGAGGTCACTGATCTAGAAACTCAGAAAGGAGATCTTTTGTCCCATTTATTAGCTACACCCAACTTAATTCCTTGCAAGAACAAATCCTATAATAAGTTATAATAGAATGAATCCTTACATCACCTTCACTAATACAGTTGAACTATCAAAAAATGAGTATTCAAAAAAGTACCTATTATGCTCGAAAATATTAAGAGGGAGTGAATTGGTATTTTAAAAATCTCCACAAACTATTCCAAAATAAAAAAGAAAGTGAGAATAGCTTGGACACTTTAATTTATAGTGGTTTGGCCCAATTGCCTATCTCCACTACCTTAGCTTTCCACCACTAAGGATTTCTCAATTCATTACTAGAATTGATACATTTCAAGGAAAATATATAACCTTTGCAATCCCTATATTTTTCACAAGGCTTAGATAGAATCTTCCCCCCTAGATTTTATGGCTAAACCAGAACCTTTCTTAGTTTTTGTGGCTCAACTAATCCCCTCAATTTACAGTTGGTGATATGGAAGAGAGTAAACAAATAGACTTCAACAAGGTGTGTTTTTACAAAAACTAAGCTCTCAATATAAAGACATGTGAATGATAAAATATTTGACACTAAGGTCCCAGAGAATATTTACAAGAGAAACGAATAAAAAAAGATTTGAATACTTTTCTCTTGATCTTGATGCTTGGATTTCTCTCTCTTAAGTCTTGAAGTATATTTTTATCAAGGTACAAGTTTGTGGACGTTTATGGCTGTTGGAAATGGATTTTTAGATGTTGGAAGCATTAATTTCGGGCTTAAAAACTATCCATGCAATGCATGTCTCAAGACTTGGCAGAAAAATAATTGTTATATAGCCGTTGGCAGGCCATATCTCAAGACATGAATAGTGTGTCTCGAGACAATCTGCCAATTATCTATAGACATATTGCACATGTCTCAAGACAGGCAGTTCCTCAAGCAGATTTTTGCTTTGAAGTTGTCATGTCTTGAGACATATAGCTTTATGTCTTGAGACTTGCATACCAAAGTCTCTTAAAAACATTTTAAACACCTTAGAACACTTTGGTATTGTTCCAAAAACATTTAGATAAATTAAAACACATTTAAAACATATTTTTGAGTATTTTGAGTGTATTTGAAAAATGCTTTGAAAATATTTGATAAAATTTTCAAACATATTTTCACCAAATGATTTAGGACATATAATGCAAATAAAATTTGTCTTCAATGTTATTACATCAAAAGCTTCAGACATAAAAACTAATAGTGTCAATTCCATAAAGATAGAAGGTACACCACAAAAGACCACCTTCACCTGAAAAATGCCATTGAAACAACTGTTAGAAAAAGACATTTGAAAAGGTTCATGAAACAACCCGCTTGTCATCAGAAAAAACAATGGCATGAAAACCTTGGTAGAAACCTAAAAGGTTTGAAGACCTATATTATTGACACAAGAACTAGGGAAGTCTTAGATTGCAAGCTCACGACAATTGCTCCTCTCAAGACATTTGATTGTCATTGAGCAAAGCTAGATATCCTGATGAGAGAAGAGAAAGGGATCCCTTCTAGGTTGACTTGTGAAAAGGTGAGCTAATTTGTTCCTTCATGTCATTAGATCGAAACCTCCATACTCTCTTTCTTAAGATAAATGTGTGTTGATCACCTAAACAAGAAAGGGGGAAGTTGACAAAAGGCGAGGCACTAAGAAGTAGAAGCAAAAAGTAGCCTCACTAGATTAGATAGACCTTTTCAGTTCGCCTCATTATAGATTCTCTCACCTTTTCACCATGGAAAAGAGCTTGCAAAGAGAAAATGAGACTCTAAACTAAAAGCAAATTACCAAAGAAAGTATGCCTTCCTTGCGAGGCTGACAAGCTAGACACGAAAATACCATACGTAGAGTCACCACTAATTATTTTTAGGTTAGGTGTGATTTGTCGCCTATTGAGTTTATTCATTTTAAAATTAACCTAAGTAAGGCCTAAGGAAAATCCTAAAAAAGAATAAACTCAGGTCTATGTTACTAGATTCTGATTTAGGAGTACGATTATGTGGAGGGAAGGGTTACCACTTACATAACGTCTTTCATAAAGGACAATATGACATTGGTCTTGTTTTTCTTATTGGGTCCTAAATTTTCAATTAAATTATTCTATTATTAGCTTTAAAAACTTTATTGGCTTTGATTTACAATTTTTCTATGATTCAATTAATCATAATTCAAAATTACAAATTCTCAAAATAAATCAAATGTCAAGTTTCAAAATCTAATTAAATCATACAATAGCTCTAATTAAAATAGGTGTTGCACCATTTGTAAACCCAGTTCTTGCACCATGGCCAGTTTAATTATACGATAAATATATATATATCTATATAAATGTTAATGTATTATTTTTTAAATAGTGATATGAGTTTTTGGGTGGGTTGAGTCAAGCTCGAGCTTGAGCCTAGAATTTTTTTTAAATACATGTCTCGATTCAGCCCGACTCATGAATAGGTCTACCCGTTAATACCACTTATATATATATTTTGATATTAATGGAAATTGCTTTAAGCCCAAATATTAGGCTTTTTAACCATCATAAACATTATTAAATAGACAATTTTTTTAAATAAAAAATATTTTTAAACTAAAAAAAAGCTATATTTTTCTAATTTTTTGGGTTAAAAATCAATTTGAAAGTTTAATTAATCCTAAAGTTCAAAAAAATCTAATTAATTTAAACAAAAATTATATTTATCTAATATTATCACACATATTATCTAAATTAATCCTAATCAAAACTCTTATTATCCTCCTAAACTTCTTATTCTTAAAAACTCTAATTATTCTAATATATCAAAAACTAAATTTTCCTAAAAAACCTAAATCAAATGTCATTCTCTCTCTCCTTATTTTATTTTATTTCTACGAAAAAACCTATAAACTAATTTCCTAAATTCCTAAAAAAGTTAATTATAAATTTAGTCCTCTATTGAATATCAAATATTCAATTTAATCTTTACAACCAAAGCGAAATTCAATTTAGTGTCGTGAGTGAACCAAAAATTCAAATAAGTCCAAAATTTATTTTTGAGAACTTAAAGACCATTTGCTCTGAAATTCAAATAAAGGGATTCAGACAAAATTAGGTTTTTTTTTATAGAGGCTTCAACCTACGCTACAAATAAGTAATTAACGGAAGGAGAAGCAACAACATCTTATGATAGGGGAATCAAATCCAATACAAATTAAATGAAGATCTCAAGACAATGAAAGTAACCAATCGGAATGAGATTTCTAGAGAGTAAACTTAAGCACCTTTGAGAAGTTGAGAAAAGCTAGCAAAACATATTGAAAAGAGAAAGAGTTCCTCGGAGCACTCAAGTGACAGAGAATCAGAAACTTCAGTACCATGAGCAAAAAACCATGACATGAATGAATCACAAAGAAAAAGAATGAAAAATTAAAATAGATCTTGATGAGATATTGTTAAGAAATAGCTCTGATACTATATTTGAGATCCATGTCAACCAAGAAAGTAGAAAAAAACAAAGAGAAAACAAGATAGGAAAAAGAGACCAACTTATTTTATGAATTGGAATCTAATAATACAACACATATAAGACCCTTAATGTTTTATTTCCTTTTAGTTATTAATAAGTAAATTTATGATACTTATTTAAGTTTTGTAAAAATTAAAGTGAATTATGTTGGTTAAAAATATTACTTTTACTTTTTCAATTAATTACTGATTTATGATCGAAGTGAACTTTAAAGAAATCTTGCACGTATTTAAAATTCGATTCTCATATATTTTCACAATAAAAAAATAATTAATATATTACATTAATTTAGACCATTAACATAACATATAATATCATCAAATTCTTAAAAAAAAATTAATTTCCTAATTTAAATGTATTTCATCATTCATATAAATAATATTGCAATCATTAGCAGTAAATATTTTTATTATTATTCATATTTCACCTTTTATGAATTTGTTACATTTCTTAATTGTTATAAATACCATAATAAAATATAAAACTTTTTTTTTAAAATTGTATCCATGCTTGGTATATATTTATAAGATAAGCAGATGGGTTATTTGCAACATAAATCCCTTAGCCTTTTCTTAAATTATTTTATAAGAAATTTCACATTTTTTATTTACTAATTTAGTCCCTATAATTTTATATTTATTCTTAATTCAGGAATAATTAAATAATATTATCTACATTATTCCATATATACTTTGAATTACTTAGGGTGAGTTTGGATGTGCGGTGCGTTTACCCGCGGTTAGTGTAAAAGCAGCGGTGGCGGTGAGATTAGATACTGTAGCGATACTGTAGCATGAGGCAAAAAGTAAATTAAACACACCACACCGCACTCAATCGCCTATCCAAACCCACCCTTAGTAAAAATTATCTTTTTTTTTTCTTTTTGTTTATAAAATCTTACATTTATGAAATAAATAAATGAGTTGAAAATGTAAGAGGCAAAATATATTCGATTTCAGGACAATACAAATATAAAGTTTCCAATGAGTCTATTATTGTATGAATAAAATTGTTTGTTTTTTGGAAGACATTGGAGCAAATTAAGACAACTAATTACTTAAATTGTCAATGCCGTCCAATGCAACCCACAACATTAATTTTAAAATGCGTGGTGGTTTGAACCAATCAAGCAAGTAAAGCCAGCAGATGACTTGGTAGCATATCCTCATCATGGAAAAATTATTTTATAGATTTTTTTAGTACATAAATTATTTAATGAGATTTTAATAATTTTTTTATATTATTGAAACATAATTTTAGTAATTTTTTTTATTCTAAACCCTAAACTCAAAACATTGAATCTCGAACCATGATCCTGAACTTCGATCTTGAATTTTGAACTCGAACCTCGGGCTTAAAACCTAAACCTTAAACCTAAAGTTTTGGGGGTTTGAGGTTTAGATTCAAGGTTTAAGTTTAGGATTCGAGTTAGGGTTCAGAGTAAAAAAATTAATAAAATTATGCGTCAATGACATGAAAATTTTGTTAAAATGTCATTAAATAATTGAAAAGGGAGTACGAAAGATGTGGTGAAAAGTGAGAAGAGTCTATAAAATAATTTCTCCTATATTTGATTTGAGAATGTCTAATTTATCGATATTGATTTTTATTAATTTTTAAATATTTTATGTTTTTTAAATAAAATTTTAGTGATTTATTTAAATCAACTTCATTGGTAACTACTATTCCAAGAAAAAGTGGGTGCCCGAAGTATAGTGTAGACAAAAAGAATTTCTAGCTAAAAACACGGTTTCAAACTGATATCTGATGAAGACATTATTACAAAACTGTGTTTTGTCTCTATAAAATGGTTATGTCTGATCTTTAAAACCCCTACTCAAACCCCGAAAATGGACAGCATCCTCACTTCCATTACAAACCCATTTTCTACCTTAAACCCACAGTTGCTATCCATAATCTTAGGAGCTTCATTTGCTGTTTTCATTTGCTTCAAATTCATATTACTCTCACCACTTTCAGGCAAGAAGCTTCCACCCGGTTCATTAGGTTACCCATTCATTGGGGACTCCATCAGCTTTGTGAAGTCACAAAAGCAAGATACGACCCAAGAATGGATTCTGAACCGGGTTAAGAAGTATGGACCGGTGTTTAAAACCTCGATCTTGGGTTCGAAAATGGTGATCATGACGGGTCAAGTGGGGAACCGGTTCGTGTTCAGTGGTGGTGCTGATGGTGTCTCGTTTAATCAACCGACATCGGTGGTTAAGGTGCTTGGGAAGAACAGCCTTTTTGAGATGTCGGGGTTTAGACATAAGCTTATCAGGGGTGCGATTGTTAACTTTTTGAAACCGGAAAGTATTCAACGGTTTGCTTCCAAAATGGATTCGCTGGTCCGGCAACAGTTATTCAAGGTAGGGTGAACCAAGTCGGTTCGAACCAATGATCTTTTGTTGAACCGGTTCGATCATATGGGTTATGGAAGTTGAGTTTGTGTTGCAAGTGGTTAAAGTGAGGTTGGTTTGGTTTACGCTATTAATTTTCATAATTGAACCGGTCGATTTTATTGACATTTAGTGTATATTTTTTATTGAATTGAAGTTAAGTTTGTGTTGCAAATAGTTAAAATGAAGTTGATCTGTGCTATTAATTTTTATAATTGAACTGATCGATTTAATTGACATTTAATGTATATATACTTTATTTTCATTGGGTTTAAGGTAGAAGCGATACCAACAAAGGTATAGAGGCGTAGCTAGGGGAACAGGGAGTGGCTTTGGCCCCTTTAGTTAAGGGGTAAAATAGTAATTCTAGCTTATTGTAGCTTTAAAATATTCAATTAAAGTTCCTTTTAAACATTTTTTTACATCTTGCTCCTAAATTTTTAAAACTTTATTTTAGCTCCCCAATATCCTTAAGGTAGGTTAGAGTCTTAGAAAAATTAAGCTTTTAATTTTTGATAAATTCTAGTTAATAAAATAGTAAATTTTTATTTTGATTCCAAAATTTCGATTTCCTTATAAAATTTTTGACTACACCCTTAGTTTAGGGTTTAGAGTAACCAACTTAATCGATAGAGTGTTCTCTCTTATTTAAGGTATGATTCAAACTAGCTTGGTTTTAGATCAGATTAATCTGGCAAGAGTTGATTTGAGTTTTAAAATTTTGGTTTCATTTTGGGTTTGGATTTATTTCGGGTTTGTATTAATTCAAGTTCGAACCATTTTGGGATCGAGTCATTCTAGTTTGTCAATGATGTCATTTTAAGTCAATTGTTCAAGTTATTCTGAGTTGGAGTTATTTTTGGTTTGAATATTTTTTTGTTCTAGATTGAACAGTTCAGGTTTTCGATCTTTTATGATTAAGTTAAAGGTAAATTACATTAGTAGTCACTCAACTATGGTTTTTTTTTTGTCATCAAATTGTTAAAAGTTACAAAAAAGTCACCCAACTATTAGTAATTTTTTAAGTCATCCAACTATGAAAAGTTACAAAATTGTCACTCAACTATTCGATTTATTTTTTATGGTCACCTAACTATCTTTGATTTTTAAGTGTTTCTATTTTTTAGATTAGTCGGCTGGTGACCAAAAAAGTCAATTGATTGAATCATCATTTTGTAACTTTCTATAATTTGGTGACAAAAAAAGAACTTGTATGAAGAGGTAATTGAAACTCTTCTCAATGACCCGTTTAACACGAGTTCAAATCGTGTTACTCCATCCTCTACGCCTAATATTGTATAAAAAAAATTAACCCAATTCAATCTTTGTAATAAACAGGAACTTCAAGGCAAGGATTCAATAAAAATCGTGCCACTAATGAAGAAAATAACATTCAACATCACATGCAGCATACTGTTCGGATTACCCGACGGTAACTTAAAAGACGAACTATTAAAAGACTTTACACTCACCGTCAAAGGAGTATGGGCGATCCCATTACATTTCCCGGGCACTGTGTTTCATACAGCCATACAAGCACGTCAAAGGCTTTGCCAAAAGCTTTCAACAATAGTCAGTACAAGAAAAAAACAAGAAGATGAAGGCAATGTGGACACTGAAGATGACAACATCGTATCTTGTCTCCTTGCTTTGAGGGATGAAAATGGACAACCTTTGTTGGAAGATGAAATTATTGATGTTTTCCTATCGTTGATTATGGCTAGCCATGATACAACTGCCATTTTGCTTACCCTTTTTGTGAGACATCTTTCTAGGGATCCAGAGGTTTCTAGCAAGGTGATTGAAGGTATGTATTTGAAGATTTTACTTTTATTTTTCTGGTTTAGATTAAACTCACATAGCTTAACTTAATGTTTTAACAATCGAATCGACAATCGAACTGATCAGATCATCAGTTTCATGTTCAAGTGATTTGATTGTCTGTCCAACAATAAGTAAATAAAAAAAAATTATAAAACTAGTTCAACCGCCCCTTTTTTTTGTCTCAGTGTTTAATTTTTTAATAGTTTTAAGCCGTTCAGGACAATCTAATTTTTTAAAAAATTTTAACAATCTAAATTAAGCTTTCTTAAACCTAAAATTTATAATTTTATCTCGGTTATTTAATATAAAATTTTTAAATCACCTTCAAATTAATTTTTTTCTTATTTTCACGATCGGGTGGAAAGCTTGGACAAGCAAAAAGAAAAAAAATTTCTATCTTGCTCGATTGTTATCCCTAATCATTGAACATTGTCTTCGACACGATATTGTTATTGTATAGAGCAAAATGAAGTACTGAAAGCCATGAAAGAAAATGGTGGAAAGCTAACATGGAGTGAAATACAAATGATCAAATATACATGGAGAGTAGCTCAAGAACTCATGAGGGTCAATCCCCCAATGCTAGGCAGTTTCAGGCTAGTCACCAAAGACATCGCTTTTGATGGCTATCACATTCCCAAAGGATGGCAGGTATATATATATACATTCATTGACATAAAAAGAATCATATAGAAATCAAATTGTATTTCGATTTTTATATTAAAAAATAGCAAATTAGTTATGCATGTTAGATTAAAGAGTAAATTGGTTTTTTATTAAAAATTTTATCTATTTTTACTGTTAAAAATTGATCCCTATGCCGCTATGCGTAAGTAGGAGATATACATGATATGTCATGTGTCATTGTCAAGTTAGTCTATCAGCCACGTTAGTTTTAACCGTACAAAGGGATGAATTTTTTTAAAAAAAAGGAACTAATTTGCTCTTTGATCTAAGTACTAGGATTAATTTATCCGTTTTTTAGCAGAGGCGGTAAAATACAATCTATCTCCTAGAACAAAAGTTTTCATGATACTTTACCTTACGTTGATTTAAACTAAAACCAGATTTCGAATCTCCGCATTTGCAACCCCTTCCCTTATTCTTGGGTTACAATCACTTTAGTCCTAACTTATTGTTTTGGTAAAGATATTTTGGGTGGCTCCGGGGACTCACATGGACAACAACATATTCAAAGATCCGGAGAAGTTTGATCCATCGAGATTCGAGACCTCGTCGAAAGCGTTCCCTCCGTATACTTACGTACCGTTTGGAGCAGGGCCTCGGGTTTGTGCCGGGATCGAATTCGCTAGAGTCGAAACGTTGCTGATAATACATCATCTTGTAACAAAGTATAGTTGGACTGAAATGATCTCTGATGAACCTATAATTCGGGAACCAATGCCATATCCTGCCATGGGACTTCCTATCAAGCTTTACCCCAAAAACTGATGTATGAAAATGATAGCCTAAGATTTTTTATGATTAACAGATAAAAATCACTATAGTTTGATTATTTATTGTTTTTTCAATAAGAGTTTTTAATGGTAGCAATCTGTAATCTATTTAATATCGATATCTAATACATATTTAAACATGAATAAATGTTTTATCCTTCAAATATATGAAAAAACTTTCATTTCATTTCCATAAAAAGAGTACAATCTGAACAAGACAAAAATCTCATGTTAAAGATTGTGTGACTCGAATCTCGTTACTAAATAAATACACTGGCTAAATAAGAAAATATGTGGGGGCGAGAGATCCCCATTAAGCATAAAATTAAACTTCGCGGTACGGACCATGAGCAGAAGATGGTAAGAAGGTTGGTGGCTGGTAAAGACTAAAAATGCCGCATATAGAATCTACTACTGAAAATCCAAGCAGACCGGTGACTTAAGCGGAGAAGCAGTGAGGAGGGTGGAGCACAGAGGAACAGGCGGCGGTTGGCTGGAACAATAAGGCACCTACGTGAGAGAGGCCGAATTAGAGGTTGCCGAAGGAGAAATCAAAAGGGCTTTCTCTAACGGAAAGGTTGAAATATAAGAGAGCCGGTAAAGATTACCAACCAAACGATTAACAAAGATTGTACAAGAGTGGAAGAGCTCTTGATGGTGCTGCCCTTGGCCAAAGAGATAGCCAGTATCGATGAGAAAGCTCCTTCTCGAGAGTACAAAACGAGAGAGAAAAGTAGAGGGACTTAGAGAGTTCCATGTGCATAAGTTATTATGAAAATTCCAATATCTTGGGGCAAACAACATTTTTTTTCGTAAGAATAGATAGAACTTTGTGGTTGACTGACCTGTGCCTAGTCACATTTACTCTTTTTGCTTTTATAAAATCAATGCCTGCACATGGTAATGGTTATGGACATTCTACCATAGGTCCATAAACTAATGCTATCAGTGGATTGTAAGCGAGGGGACAATTCCAATGAACAAAAAATTGCAAAATACTGCAGATTAGTAACAATAACCTAAGGGGTCCCTGGAAATGGAAACCGGTGAAGAGGAATCCGGCAAACTGAACTATAACATACAGAAGGAATCACGAATGTAAACCGTAAAACAAAAACGAAAGGGAACAAAAACCGGATTCTTCTTCGCCAGATAACCCCTTAATAAATCTCAGTTTCTTAAGGAACAAGTTAAAACTCATCCCGAATCTTGGCTTTCTGAGGGGCATCTGATCAATTCCAATATATTAACTACCTCGGACATATCTGGCCGATTTGATGGTACTTGTGACGTGCAGATTAAGCCTAGTTTCATTACAGGAATCGCTTCCTCTACTGGGAAATTGCCTTGCAGCCTTTCGTCAACACATTCTTCCACCCTGCCTTCTTCCAATGCTCCTCGTACCATGTCGCAAAGGATGACGACATCGTCTTCCATGTACTCAACAGGTCTCTTCCCAGTAACCACTTCCATAACCAAAACACCAAATCCATACACATCGCATTTCTCGGTTATTTTCACGGTTCGGCAGGCAAACTCGGGTGCCATGTAGCCAAGTGCACTTTGAATTTTGCTGCTTAAAATGTAGCGGTCTAGCATAGGCAACAACCTTGCTAGGCCAAAATCTGCCACTTTAGGTTCACCTGAACCATCGATGAGGATGTTGCTCGACTTTATATTGTAGTGAATAATGTTTGATTCGTGCAAGTGAGCCACGCCTTTCGCTGTCCCTAGAATGATACGGAACCTGTCGTGCCAAGAAAGGTAATTTCCACTCGGTCCTTCATGAAGATGTTTGTGTAGACTTCCACCGGATACAAATTCAGAAATGAGAAGTTGCAGCGATGGAGTCCAGTAATAGCCCTCGAGCGCCACAAGATTATAGTGCCGTATTTTCCCTAGTTTCTTGACTTCCCTTTCGAATTCTTCTTGTGACTTCACAAGACTTGAGACAGTGAGCTTCTTGATTGCCACCGCGTGTCCATCTTGCAAAACTGTTCGGTACACTGCTCCGAACCCACCACGCCCGAGCTCACAGTCCTTGTTGAGCATAGCATGTGCTCCTGTGCTAAAGTCAGGTTCACCAGAAAACATGACAAGTTTCCCAGAGTTGGCATCGGTAGTAGGGCTACGGCTAAACTCGTCCCCAGCAGAAAAAGCAATGGGCGCTGCAGAGTGGGATGTTGATGACTTGACACGGAGATTAAGAACAGTGACGGCAATGACTCCAACAACAATGAAAGCAGCTGCACCAATAGCAATAAGGGCAGATATACTAAGAACTATCCTTTTACGACCGACATTCGGAGGTAAGTCGTCAGGAATGGAATCAGAAGTGGTGTTAGGATTTAGTACAATCGGTTTCGGGAGAACTGCAGGGCAAGATTTGTTAACCGAGGAGCCGCAAAGTAAGGGATTGCCGAAAACAGCCGTAGGCGATATGGTGTTGAAAAATCCACCAGCAGGCAGTTCTCCTTGTAAATTGTTGTGGGAAATGTTGAATGATAAGAGACGGGGAAGATTGGCTAACTGCTTCGGCAACCTTCCCGCAAGGTCGTTGAAAGACAAGTCCACGTATTCTAGGTTGCTCAGTTTTCCAATTTTGGCAGGGATCGGACCACTCAGGTTGTTTTGTGATATGATCCTACAAAAATTCAACAACAAAAGAAAATCCAACACTTAATACATCGTAATTTCAAGATACCTTGCTGAAAAAGCTTTAACCATGTTTCCAACATCAAGCATCAACACAAATGCAACAGATAATCCATAGAAAATAAAAGGTTTCAGTTTTAAAGTAACTTTTTCAATGACAAATAGTCCAAAAACTCATACAACCTTTGAACAAATAGATTAAAATTCACCTATCAAAAGCTTATATGAATATAATGAACCACAAAATGAGCTAATCATACTCAAAGAGAAACTTACAAAGTCCTTAGCAAAGTGCAGTTCTCAATTGATGAAGGAATTTTTCCCTCTATGAAATTTGCTTTGAGCCTAAGATCCTTAAGGGAGTAAGCTCCTCCAATTTCCATAGGAATGCTTCCATTAAGTTGATTTTGACTCAAATCAAGAACTTCCAAGGCCTTCAACTCTGCAACAGTTCCTGGAACAGGTCCAATGAAAGAGTTTTTAGACAGATTCAACAACTTCAAGCTGCTTAAAGCCCCGATATCGAATGTTAATTCCCCGGAAAATGAATTCTGAGATAAATCCAGGACTTGAATTCTTTGAAGGTAGGCTCCTAATGAAGCTGAAATGGGGTTATCCACATTTGCACCAACTTTTTGCTCCGAAAACAAGACTTGGTTCGGACCGGATTTAAAAATCCATCCAGGAAGATCACCGGTCAACAAGTTCTGGCTAATATCCAATGCCAGAAGGTTCATATTGTTTTCCATTGATGCAGGTAAGCTACCATTTAAGCTATTAGAAGAGAAATTCAACACCTTCAAGAACTTAAGTTTTCCTATAGAATCAGGAACCTGACCAGAAAATTTATTCACTGACAAATCCAAAGTTTGGAGACTTCCCATTTCACCGATCCATTCAGGAACCTCACCAACAAATGAATTCACACTTAAATTCAGATAAGTACACAAGCTAAGCTCTAGCATTGTCTTAGGAACTGACCCAGAGAACAAATTCATGCTGAAATCAATTGATCTTAACAACAAACAGCTTCCAATTTCAGCAGGAACTTGACCAGTGAACCTGTTGTTACTCAAATTAATGGACCTCAAATTGTTCAAAGCATGAACCCCTTCAGGAATTTCACCTTCCAACATGTTACAAGACAAATCCAATGTCCTTAAACCACTTAAACCCCAAATCCCAACAGGTAATAACCCTGAAAACCGGTTCATGGACAAGTTAATAGCAGCAAGTGTAGCACAAGAACCTAAACTCCCTGGAATCTTACCTGAAAACTGATTATTTGCTAAAGAAATGTACCTCAAAGACCCACATTGTTTAAAAAAATCATCAGGGATGGAACCTGCAAGAGAATTCTCACTCAAGTCAATGGCTATGAGACTTTCAAGCTTTACCATGTTGGGACTTATGGTTCCACTGAGGTTGTTGTTGGCTAAAGAAAGCTTCCTTAAGAACTCGAGCTGCAAAAGGCCACGTCCGATCCGACCCGAAAGAGAGAACCCGTCAAGGTTGAGCTCAGTGACCCGGTTTGACCTAGGGTTACACTTAATTCCTTTCCAGTTACAAGGAGTGTCATCGTCTTCATTCCAAGATGAAAGCTTTTGAGTTGGATCTTGAATGTCTGCTTTGAAAACTATTAACCCCAAAACATCATCATTTAAAGAAGGGCTTAAAGTTAAAGATCTCACTGGGAATGAAGCAATAACAGCTAAAAGAACAAGCCAAAACAAAACAAAAGTTAAAAGAGATTTCATCTTCATCTTCATGTCCATGTCCATTGCTCTTCAGCATTACAAAAAATCCATTATCTTTTTCTTTTTCCTACTAAGCTTCAAACAAAAGCTGGAGAAGCCATAACTATGGGGTTGAAACTTCAAAAAAGAAAAAAAACAAAGAAATGAACTTTAAAAAAAATAATAAGCTAAAAAGCTAAGAATTTGGAACCTAGAAAACAAGAGAGGAAATGTTTAGTTTCTTTGAAATATCAGCATTTTTAAGAAAACCCCATTGGTAAGAGAACCACCGCCTGTAGGGTTCCTGTGAGAGTCGCCGCCGGGAAGTGAAGTAGAGAGAGGGAAGTGAAGACTGGAAATGGTCTGTTATTGTCAGCTTGTGTTGTTTTTTCTTTTAATTAAATAACGGGAAAGGGTCAGATAGATTGGTGGGGGAATTTAATGAAGGGAGAGATTATGACACGTGGCGAAATATAATAGGTTGATAATAACTACGTGGCAGACACGTAGTCATAGTCAGTGAGGGATTTTAATTTTTATAATTTTAATTTAATTTTTATTGGGTTTTGAAATTAAATGTCGGGAAAACGTGATTCTTGGAATTGACCCAACATTTTCGTTGTTTTTTAATTCATGGAAAACGACATGCATGTATTCCAAAACCAAAGCCAAAAAAATATCTTTTTAGTCCCTATATTTGTACACAACATGTGATTTAGTCTTTATATTTTAAAAAGTTAAAATTCAATCCTCTTACTTCTTTAATTTAAAAAATTTAGTTCCACAATTGTCGTTGTTAATAGTTTCTATCAAAATTTGTTAACTTATCATATTTATTTTCTGTCAATATAAAGATAGCTTAATAAAGTTTCAAACTGATAAATTTTGATAGAAAATATTTATGATTTTAATGACTGAATAGAGATTTTAAATAAAAAAGGAAGATTTAATTTTTAAATTTTAAAGTGCGAAGACTAAATCTTAATTTTTGACAAAGTATAGGGACTTTAAAAACATAATTACTCTATTATTATTTTATGGTCAACTTAAATTCATGTAATCAAAAACAAAATATCGACTTTTCGCTTTGCTTCTAGCGAAACATGATCGAAGAACCTTACAACCCCGAATTTAGAATTGGAAGCTTTACAACCTCATATTTAATATTTTTTATTTGCTTGTTTCGGTCTTCCACGATGTAATATTTGTCATATGTGTAAATTTTTTTTTAAATTTTAAAAAAGTCGCATAATCCATTTTAGATGAACTTCTTCGACCGTATTATCTATTGGGCTTTGATTATTAAATCCAAAAGAGTATAGAGGCTAAATTCATTGGATTAAAAGTAGATAGATCAGATTTCAAATGTTAAAAAGTATAAGGGACCAGAAGAATTAAAAAAAACAATGCTATGTTATGTTATGATGCATGTTCTGTTTTTTTGTTGCCGTTGCCATATTCTTGGTGAGTTTAGTTAGAAGGAATTTTTGGGTATAATTTCAGTGTGTACTTTCTTGTTTTTTAAGTTATTTAAGTACCAATATGGTATAAACTAAATAAATATTTTTAAAAAACCTACCGGTTTAATTTATTGATTATATTGATTAAATTTTAAGTTAAATCGAGTTTTTTTCTCAAAAATTTAGATTAAGTTTAAATATTGGAATCAATATTGTTTCGAGGGATTTAATTGAACAAGCATTGATACGAGCAATGAGCATTAGGAGTGTAACTGTGATAAATAAAAAAGAATACAAACAAGTTGTTTACGCAATTCAGTTTTTTTATAATTACGAAGTCTTGTCTAAAGAGATAATCCAATACCTTTCAACCTTGTACAACAAGTGGTATAAGTGTTAACACACACCGGTTTAACAATCTCACTTTTGCATCTAAAGATCTAGATCACTCTCCTCTAAGTTCCCTCTAAAAACTTATGTTGTAAATTAATGGCATCTTTGGATTGGCGTTTACCTCCAGTATGGTGTGCTTAGCTTTCTTTTTGTTTCATGCTACAGTATCGCTACATTATCTAATTTCATCGCCATCGTTGTTTTTATACTAACCGCAGGTAAACGCACTATCAATCCAAATAGGCCTTAAGTAGAACACTACTTTACACTCTCAATGCACTTCACAAGTACAAATTCCTTAATGAACAGATAAGTGTTAAAAGCTCTTAGTACACAACCTATACAAGTCTCTTCAATATATAATCATCAATTAGAATCAGTCTTCCCTATTAAAATGCTGCCAAAACAATATATACAATACTCTCTCCCACTAAAATTTGTTAGCTTCTTATTTTTTAAATTTATTGTAGATAAATTGGATCAATTTTCAAAGATGGGGTATAACATGTTCAAGCTATCAACAAGAACTATAATTCAAGAATTTTGTTCTAAAAGATTGCCAACAATAAATAATGCAAATTATGTGGGTTTGTTTGGTGCGAAAGGAGAGTGGGCACTTACCACTACACAAAGGAAGCGCAATTCCATCGATTTTTCGATGATAACACGTTTTCATAAATGATTTCATTTGTGTTAAACTTCCGCATTTATGGAATCATAATTAAATACTAAATTCAAACATATAATTTTCGAAATTTAAAAACAACATATCTGTCGAAACCATTTTTATTTTTGAAAAAATAAAATAAAAATTTAGTTGTCGATTTAAAAAAATAAAAAATTGGGAGTCACCACCAATCTTTTATTGAGGTGTGATTGGATCACCTAAAAACGACTTTGGTCTACGAGTTTTAGAAAAACGGATCCGGAAGTCAGTTACGTACAAGGAAGGATTAGCACCCTCGTTACGCCAAAAAATTTGTACCTAGTTGATTAATTAGTGTCTTAATGTCGAGAGTTAAAAAAATATGATCCTTAATAGAAACTTTAAAAATACGTTACTTATTTAGACTTTTCTCATTTCGGAAAAAGAAAATGTCACACCCAATGCGTTAGGGCACGACATTCTACTTCTCCAAAAGTGAGTTTGTCCAAAATACTTGTGTAATAAAATTTAAAAGAATATTCATTTGTTTAAGATTTATAAAGAAATCGCGGCCCAATACATTAGGGTACAATTTCTCAAAATTTTAAGCATTGAATATTTCCTTTATTATTTTTTAGAAAAATCTTTATCTCGAGAAATCAGCGCTTCACATCCAATACGTTAGGACACAATATATTGAATTCCTGATGATAAGCTTTATTTTGTTTGATTAAAGAGCAATTCTCGATTGTTAAATTTTACTAAGAAAATTGGAACCCAATACATTAGGGCTCAATTTTCTTGAAAATCCTAAATACGAGTATTATCTCTATTTTGAAAAATTTCTATTTCTAAATTCGAGTAAAAGATGTTGTAATGTTATATTGTATGTATAAATGTCGCAATAACAAATACAACAATAATAAATACAACAATGACATAGAAATAATATAAACAAATAAATAAACGAAACTAATATACATAAGAAAAAAAATCAATGACATGCAAAGTATCAAATAAATGAGCAAAAAATAAATAAATGAAAACACAAATTAATAAACAAATGAAAGAAATAAAGAAAAAAATATAAAGAAAAAGATACAAAATATATATATTGAAATCATGAAGAATAAAAGACATACACATAAAATTTTGGGTTATAAAAACTTATATATATAAAATACATAGTGCATTTATGAAAACAAAGAAAAAAATATAAATATATACATATATACATAAATTAGAAAATATGTGTTAAAAATATAAGTAGGTAATTAAACATTTTCGAAAATAAAAAAAAACATAGATATATATGTATATAAATATAATAGAATATTCATTAGAAACAAAATAAATAAATATGTATACATGTACATATAAAATATATTAAAAATGATTAAATAACATCTAAATTATCAAAATTAATTAATTTTTTAAAAAAAATATGCATATACATACGTGTATGTTTTTTTAAGGAAAAATAATACAAATGTATAAGTATAAATATTATTAAAATGTATGCACATAGGTATATATGCATAATTATAAAAATATATATATATTAAAAATATAGGTAGGTATGTATATATTTTAGCGTTATAAAAAAATATATGTAAGAATATTAAAATATACATAAATGAATATATAATAACAATAATACTTAATAACAATAAAATCAAATTTAATAAAAATAAATAATAAATAATAAAAGACTAAATCGAGCTTTGACATAAATTCTGGGCCTAAATCCGCAAATAAATGAAGTCGAAAGGACCCTATTGAACACGCCAATAATGCAGAGGGGCTGGAAAGAAAATTATCCCTTCCCCTCTAAAACGGCGTCATTCAAATAGGACTAAATTGAAAACGAAAATAAATTAAATGGATAAATTTAAAAATAAAGAAAAACCCAATTGAATGAACATTAAAAGGCGGAGGGGCTAAAAACGCAATTTACCCCTCCGCATAAAAACACGCGAATCCTAGGCCGGGTCGAGTTGGTTTCGGGCCAGTCTATGCTTAAACGACGTCGTTTTTAACATTTCGGACCTCTCCCAAAACGGTACTGTTTAGTACCGCTATTTAAATCAATTTTTCCCAAAAAAATCATTTGTAGCAAAAAAAGAAAAACTTGATATTCCTCTGCTAGGGTTTCGGCCCTAGCTTCTATGCTGCTGTGCCTCTGCCACGATCCCACCGGGAAAGGTGGTCGGAGCAGCACCCCAAAGAGGCTTTTTGGCTCTTTTCGCGCAGATTTAAAGGCGTATCCAGGTATTTTCCTTGTCTTTCTTTTTTACTTTCCGTATAACAAATAAATAAATCGAATTGAAGGAAAAGAAAACAAATCACTACCTTTAATCTCTATTTTGTTTTTCTCTACTTGATATTGTGAAAATACTCGTTTTTTTATTGATTTCCAAAAAAAAAATCTCTTTTACAATATATTAATGGCCTTTTTATAGCCATAGTAATAATAAAAAAATAAAGAAACAAATCATGTTTGATATCTTCTTGATCTTTGATTTTGTTTCCTTCTTTTTGTTTATTTCTTGCAGGTGAAGGCGTGCGGCTCACGCGGGGGCTTGGATGCGGCGCAAAAGTTTACCCCAGAAACCCTAAGGGTTTTTGACATTGTTTTGGGCCACTGGGTTGGTATTTTGGGCCTCTGTATTTCGGGTTTGGGCCATATAGGCCTGTTGTAGTTTGGGCTAGGGGGTTCATTCGGTTAACCGACCCGAAATTGCTATAACCGAATTAACCGACTTTTCAAAAATTTTAACCGTTAACCGAACCAAATTTTAAAAAAAATTAACCGAACCGAAATATTTTCGGTTAATAAGGTCGGTTAACTGAATTAACCGAAAATTATGTGTTTTTTTGTTTTTGGTTAAAAATTACCCGAATTACCCGATTAACCGAATTAACCGAATTACCCAAAAATTACCTGAATTACCTGAAAATTACCCAAAAAATTCGGTGTTGAGCTTGAGAAAAAATTGGGCCGGGTTTAATTTGACCGAGTTTAGGCCCTACCCTGAAAAATTCGGTTTACCCGATTTTTTTCGGTTAACCGACCGATTTCAAACCGATTTAACCGTTAACCGAAAAAATCAAAAAAATTAACCGACTCCCGACCGAATTTTTTCGGTTAACCGACCGATTAACCAAACTCGGTCGGTTAATCGAAAAAAATCGGGTTCACCGAATTATGCACAGCCCTAGTTTGGGCCTTTTAGACCCGGGCCAAAATCGGGTATTACAGTATCAATTTTTGGACGTTGTGAGGATGCTAATATCTTCTTCACATGTAACTGAATCCTGAATTCAAGCTTTTTCTTTTTCTCTTTTTTTTTTTTACTTATTTTCAAGGTGTAGGCCAAATAATTATCTTTTTAAAATAATTTGCAAAATTTTCTTTTTAAAAGGTGATTTTATAACTGTTCGATCACACCTAAACAAAATATTGGTGGAGGCTCTTGTTTTTTTAATAATAAAAGCGAATTTTATTCAAAAAATAATTTCAACATATATTATGTTGTTTTTTAAGTAAAACTTTTAAAAGATATGAATAAATTAATTAATTTCACATTAATAAACTATCATATTAATTAATATTAATTTTATTATTTTAACATAATAATACTAATAAATCTTATTCTAATGTCAATTTAGTAGTATAATTAATAATAAAAAGTATTTTCGTCAGTTCAAAAGTTCCTCTAAACTCATGCTTTTATATATATATATTATAGTTTATAGATTTTTTTTATAGATTCATAAATTTTACAAATTTTTAATATTTTTAAATAAATCTTATAATTTTTAATATTGAGAAAAAAATATTTTTTACATGTTATGAAATAAAAGAGAGAAAAAAAAGAATAAGAAATAAGAGTGCAAAAGATAATTTATTTATCTTATTAATAGGGATGTTTACTGTGTTTCTTCAAATTCTATATTTATAGACATAAGGGTATAAATGAAATAAAACGATACTTTTAATGAATATTAAAGTCTTAAAGTAAATCAAACTTATCTTGATGTCGATGAACATTCGCTTAATAATAAAATATTTATAGCATTACAAAATTTATAATATTTATAAGTTTTTACATTTTTAAAATAATTTTTAATATTTTTTTAGTGGTCAACGAATAATTGATGTCAATCAACTTGGTTAACTCACCACATCTTCAATCACCATTCCACATCATTGATTAACATACAACATCATTAGTATAGTTGACGTTGCACGTTCTCATTGGTCATCTTTTTTTTATTTTTTAACGCCGAGATCAAAATAGGTAACAAATCAAATTCAAAGGGCCCAAATAAAAGGATAAAAAATTTTCAATACCAAAATGAAAAATTAGGTATGTCAAATTGTGAAAAAAAATTAATATGATGTATTATTTGGTTAACATCTTTTGATTATTATTATTAGTGACAATTACATAAGCCAAATGCAATTTCAGCTATTAATGTAATTTAATTTAATTTATTGATATTTTTTTTAACTAAAATTGACATCTTAAAGTTTTTTAATAGCACTTTAATGAAGTCAAATCATGAAAATTTCAAGTCAAGTAAAGATGTTTAAAAAATAATAATTTGATCTAGTCTTCGTATTTAAAGATATTTGATTTGTAAAGAAAATTACATTAAAAATATTTTTGTTGATTCGTTTCATGTTGGAGACTTTTATCGAGTTGAATCAAAGGAATTAGATATTCAAGTTGATTATAATTAAACAACCCATTTTATGTTTATTTAAGAAAATTCTTGTTCCAATTTTAGATATGAAATTCAAAAAATACTTGACATGCAAAAACAAAAGATTTATTTATTTTTTTAATATTAATCTCATTATAAATTTTTATCATATCTGCTCTTTTTTGATACCATGTTTAAGCCTCTTCCAATTCTTAAATAGGGGATAATGCGCTGAAGTGCGCACTCAAATCCACATCCTCTTACACTAATAATAATACTGTTGCTAGTCAAACTAATACTCAACCGAAATAAAAAAAAATATTTTGTAACATGGAAATTTCACCTACATATCCCTCTCTTGGTCATATCTAATATTATAAGCTAGTTAAAGTTGAAACATATGTCTCAACTGCTATTATATTTAAAAACATGTATTAGGTGCACTTAACATATTTATAATTTCAAAAGAAAACAAAGCAATTTATTATTTGATATTTGCACATATACTTATATCCTTTTACATTTTATATCTTCCATCATCTATCATGGAATAAATAATTTGATATTTGAGTTTAACAGTGGTATTTGTGTTAATTTTTTTAGTCCAATTAGGTATTTATATTTGACAAAAGTTTTATATATATTTTGGTACCTAAAGTAACGTGTTAACTTTTTAATGTTTAATTCGAGTTTTGGAGTTGATTTGATGAAAGTTCATTGTTAATATTATTATATTTGATTTTGTTTAGGATTTCGTTAATTGTGAATTTGTTTAATTTGAGTTAAATTTGTTAAATACAATACAATATATGTGATTTAATTCGAGTTTTAGAGTTGATTTGACGACAGTTAATTGCTAATGTTATTAGCTAATTATAAATTTTCATCAACTCAATTCTAAAACTTGAATTAAACCTTAGAATGTAAGCATTGTTACCTTCAAGTACCATTACACTCTAACCCTGTAACAGCCCAAACCTGGCCTAGACGTTATGGCTAAATCTTGAGGAAGTACATAAACTTGTTTTAAATTCTATATTTTAAACTAGAAAAATGTGTTTTTCGAAAAAATGTTAATTTTAACAAATCTCTTGCAAATTTCAAGAATATACGCATAGGTCTTACTTACTTAGCAGAAAATAGTTAATTTGTTACTTAATTTCACAGTGGAAGTTTTAGGGTTGATAATTTGTAAAACGCAATTTCAAAAGGTGAAACTGAATAATTTTGCAATTTATTAAAAGCATAATCCAGTAGAAAACCCAATAAAAACCGAAAATAAAGTCCAAAATATTTAGTCTAGAGTTAAATTTAAAAACATAAACCAACTCATTTTATTAACTAAGAATCCAATCCGAGCACCCGCATGCTGCCCAGTCCAAAGTTTGTTGATTACCTGAGAAGATAAAAATATAGAGTGAGCCAACAAAGCTTAGTGTGCAACTCAGGCCTCATGCAAATAATAGAGTTCAGATAGTCAAACAAATTCCATAACTGAACAGACACATATGGCATGGCAATTTTATGAAATGCAACATAATAGGCAAACCAGATACTGATGGTAAAACACCCCAAACTCAACCTAGACGTTATGGCCGTATCTGGCAATGTCATACGATAGTGTTTTTGAAACCCCGTTGTTACGATGAAAACATTCCATGTTATTATCTTTAGTAAACCTTTGTTAGAACTTAGGAAGTCGTCTTTATTCATTTAAAACATTTGTTTTGAAACATCCCTCGTTGAGGAAGCTTTAATAAAACAGTCTAAGTGATCATGCGTTTAGAAAATACTTTAACTTTTTGATAACCGAATTTCTTACGACCAGCAGGTATAAATCCATAAAGTAAAATAAATAAATAATCAAAATTTAAAACCAAAGTCCCAGAGGGTCCTTAAATTACAACCCAAATAATCAATAATAATCAAATCATAAATCGTAAATTGAAAACCATGAAGTCCAAAAATTACTGTGGTTTCTCCGTCGCACCAAACCGTCTAAGTCTGGGGTTTACCAGTGCACATTAAACAAAAAGGGTGAGTTTACATAAACTCAATGTGTAATCTCGCAGAAATAAACAAACAATCAGTATTCACAGTGCACAGTTGAACAGTCTTGGGCCTAAGCCCTTTTCAGTATCAGTGACAGTTTGGGCCTTAGCCCATCTCAGTATAGTGTCAAAAATGCAATAGGGCCTTAGCCCATCACAGTATCAGTAACAGCAGCTATGCAATAGCAAAATCCTACCCAACCAGCCTCTACACACCATCTCCGTTCAACCCTACACTCCATGTGGGGATATAATCAACCCACCCATCCTTACACTCCAAGTAGTACTGAATGCGGCACAAAATAGTAGTTGGCAGCTGAGCTGCCAGTAAATTAGGCTTAAAGCCTTTCAGTACAATTCCTCCGAATAACAACCCCCAACCCAATGCAATGCAACATACCATGAATGATATGCTATTATGCGATTTCAGTACATATATTCAGTTAAGATATTAACATGCTTAGTACAAATATCATTCAGTCAATTTCACACATTTAGGGGTCTAAGTAGCGCTTACCGACCTTACAGTAGGTTCACAGTCAACTTGGGTGACCCATGCAACCTTAGAATCATTTCAGTAAAAATGGGCCCACATGCCAGTGTCTGCCCGTGTGGCCCACTCGGCTCAAATTGGCCTTGGCCATGTGATCCATTTTTAATGTAACTCATGCTAGCTAAATATTCATATATGTTTTCACTATTTACTTATATGATCATTTAGAGCTGTCTACTTGAGTCATTGTCACTAAATTATTTATATCTTGAGTTGCAGAATTCCAAATTAAGATCTGCTTGATGTTTTTGAAACTAGACTCAAATACCTTTCTACCATAAAATTTTTAGAATTTATAGCGTATCAAATAAGTATAGTAAAATCTTCAAATTTATCCCTATTCTGCTGTTTGACAGCTACAACCTTTCCTTACTAAAAATTATTTATCTCTTGGTACGAAATTTGGATGACATTTCCGTTTGTTTCTCTTGAAAATAGACTCATTAAGGATTTAAAAGTATAAATTTAAGCCCTAATTATTCTTTTTACAATTTTTGATGATTTTCCAAAGTTAGAATAAGGGAACCCAAAATCATTCTGACCTTATCTTACAAATTTTATTATATCTCATAATTTACAATTCTATTGCTTACACCGTTTCTTCCATGAAAAACTAGACTCAATAAAATTTAATTTCATATTTTATTCAACCTGTAACTCAATTTCCACTATTTTTTTTATGATTTTTCAAAGTTAGATCACTGCTGCTGTCCAAAACCATTTTAGTGCAAAATGTTGATTTCCAAGTTTATAACACCCTTATTTCCTTTCTCTACAATTTTTTCGCATCATTTTCTCTTATTTCTCAACAGCAAGCAATTTCGGCTTTTCGTCGAATCTCATTTTCTGCATTTCGGGTACACACCTGTATCGTTTTCGCTGCTTACGCAATCCCGAGATCACCAAAAACCTTCTAACTTCGCACAATTCCACCACTACTCAACACGAGGGAGATAGCAATCGAAACGATTCCCTGCTGTAAAAAAATAACCATTCCTCATTAACGAAGAGTTCAACAAAGTTAAGAACGAATCCAAAGCTAAAACCACTCGCCTAAACAACACAAGAAAATGCATACCCTATACGTTTACCAAACGATCACCACTTCGAGTCAAATCGACGAATGTTAATTCCAGCCTCACGATCGACTCCTAAACAGTCAACAAAACACCCCTTAATCCCTTATCCAGAGTAACATTCGAGTTTAATAAAACGAAAACTTACCTTACAACACAATTACAAACTTGCACAAATGGGAAAAGATGAAGAAAGACAATGAAAACGGAAGGGGAATTCAAAGGAAATTCAGCAGCAAGGATTTATTATTTAGAAAAAAGAGGAAAACCGAAAATTGAGAGTGGGGGAGAAGAGAGAAAACGTCAAAAAGGGGGAAAAGAGTCCGAAATTTGGAAAAAAAAACTAAACAAAAAGATAATGCCTAAAAATCTGGTAACTCATCTCTCCCTAACCTCCCACAACAACTCCACTACTTGAAATTTTAATTTGACTAGGACTCCACCACGCCACATGACCAAGCAACAAAAATAATTCCCTTGCTTACATAGGGACTTGAACACCAAACCTCCCACCCGCCAACACACACTTTAGCCACCAAACCAACAAACCCATTTTAATATGTTTTTACCAACCTTTAACTATAAGCCTACTGACCAGAGATAAGGCTTTATTCATAAAAATACCAAAATTTGCCCAATTCAAGGCTTGAACTTGGGACCTCATATACACACTCAAAACATTAAACCACTAAAGTAGACAAATATTTATGTCATATTTTCACAATAACAAAATTAGAAATTTTAGGGTATTATAGATGGCATGGCATATCATGCGATGCATCATATTTCACATATCAGATATAAATTCTACCCCAATCCGCTACACACCATTTTCGTCCATCCCTACACATCATTTAGGGTAATTAGTACCTATCCAACCCTACACGCCAAATAAGTGATCATATGTCACTGTATAGAAATGTGCAGTCAAGGCTGTCAGAAATAATGTGGTAATTCGCTAGAATCAAATAAGAGTGGTCAAGCCACTAGAATAGATTTGTGGTTAAACCACCAGATAGGACAGATCATTAAACTAGCAACACTTCCTGTCACATAATTATCTCACCCCAATGCACGTGTTGAAACATAATACATACTCAAATGCTCACAGATGAACCATGCTTTAATATATCAGAAACATGCTAACAAAATACTTAGATTTGCAGATCAAATGCAGAATTTATACTACAGACACACTTTTAGATGTTACACATACAATATCAGTACCACTTATTTCATATATCGGAATCATATGTATTATATAACAAACCTTATGAAGTAGCTAACCTCTGAATGCACTTCAAACACGGCCCCAACTAAATTTCACTGAATATGAGCCCACATGCCCGCGTGGAGTTGACAGTGAGTTTTTCAGCTTTGCTTCGTTCACTAATTTTTGAGAATATCGTTACACACATTATTGTTTCACGATGCCCACACAACCGTAGCGACTCTAAAACCTAAAACAACAACAACTCAGTTGATTAAACCAACAGTCGCACTAGAACCAAACACGCATTAAACCCTTATTCGACTAGGATATGTGATCAAAGTATGCTTAGGCACTCAACCACTAACAATTCTACATTTAACAACCTCTATCGAAGGTGTTCGGCCACTTACCCGCAAAAAGGAATGATACCAACAACAATCAACTTGTCGACGGAGTAATTGTTACAAGATCCACCGCTAAAAGAACCCATAAAAGAACGATCAACATCGAATGTTTAAGAACAATTAAAATCTCCTAACATTCACACGAAACAAAATTAATCTTACCATCGAAAAATACACATACTGACCTACACTGAAATGAAAAACACAATTCTTTGTTCAAAAACTTGACACAATAACAATATTGCTAGAAGAATAGTGACAAAAACGTCACAACAAATAGAGGCAAATAAATTGAGGGAAGTAGGACGATTGAAAGGAGAAATCTTAGGGATATTTTTTCCTTTTTTTTAAAAATAAAAAAATAAAATCTCTGTTTATCTAAATCCTATCAAATTTCCCAAGCAACACAGATAGAGGCAAATAAAAAATAATTTAGCTTTGCATGCACAAGATCCAAACACAGGGCCTCTAGGTAAAATAAAACTTTATCACTAAACCAACAAACTCATTTTGGTTAATAATTGAGCAAAAATAATAGATAAGCTAGATATTCAAAGTGAGAGGTTGGAACAAAAATTAATAAAAATTCAAATAAAGGGATTTAAATGCAGGCCCTTAAGCACAATAACTAACACTTAGCCACTAAGTCAAATTAATTACTTGACATGATTTGACAATTCAAAAACAAGAATTTTGACCTAGTCAGAAACACAAAATAATTAAACCCGATACGAAAACATACTAAATGGCCAACATTGATCACAACCTCCCATTCGCATACATACGCACAAATGTGACCATAATACTGAACACTTCTGAGCACTCACAACTGACACAAAATCCTGAGATCGACACTCAAACAATGAAAAGGCAACAAGAAGAGTCACAAACGTACAATATGGTAACCGGAAAAAAAGGAATGAGAGTATAGTAAAACAAAAGGAGGAAAAAGAAAAGTAATGAAAGAAATTGGAGGAAATCAAAAGATCGAGAGAAAAATGGGAAGAAGGGGATGACAAGAGAAAGAGTGGGAGAGTGGGACAGTTGAGTGGGAGATTTTTGGGGGAAATAATTTTCAAATTCTTTTAAAAAAAATATTCAAATAAATTCTTACCATATGGGTGACATAGACAAAGACAAATCAAAAATAATTTTACTTTGCACATACCTCTAACTAAGCTAAAGTCTCATCACTGAATCAGTAAACTCATTTTTATTAATAGTTGAACAAAAACAATAGATAAACTATATATTCAAAGTCAAAGGTTAGAACAAAAATAATAAAAATTTAACGAAAAAGATTTAAACACAGCATCTTAAACACATAACTAAAATACTTAACCACCAAATCAAATTACTTAAAATTTTTTTAACACTTTCAAAAAAAAATTTAGGGAATTACAATAAACCAATTCAATGGACTTCAGAAGTGCCCCATGCTATTGGCACTGCGTCTCTCCTTGCTAGTTTCAGAACAAGAATGGTTGATGACCTCTCTCCCTTTATTGATTCACACAATTACATCATTGTACAACTTCGAGCTAAGATCGAGGTGATACAAAAGATCAAGGATCGAGAGAATGTCATGCAAAATGACTTGTTTGCTCTCCCAATGGACTAATGATTTGACAATTTTTTTTATCAAAAAGAGGAAGTACATGCTTGGAAGTTTTTTTTTGTTATACTCTTTCTTTTTTCCTATTGAAAGTTTGTAATCAGGGACTTTTGAATTTTTAAAATCACTGAATAAATTTGCATTATTGCACATTTTCTTATAGTCTTAGTTAGATGGTTAATCCGCTTAATTATATCCTAAATTAAGTATGATGGATTAAGAGAATTGTGCTGAGAGAGAATAATTGGTGTAAGTTTTTGAAGTGATAGTTTATGTGCCAATGGGAGTAATCACTTCTAGTATCACTGTGTCATATTTAAAAATTCATAATTTTTGAAATAAAACCTTTAGGCTAAATATATTCAATCACATCAATGGAGTGATAAGATCACTCCATTCGAAGAAATATATCTTAAAAGTTGGATTGGATCGATGTTACCAAATCCCTTGATCAAGACAAACTTGGATGGTTTATCTCCAACAGTCCAAGTTTCTTTGTCCAGATTACTTTGGTTTTTATTTATTTATTTATTAGATTGTATTTATGCTTTTTTAGTTGATTAAAAAAGGGAACTAGACTGTAATTAATCTCTTAGTATTGTTAGCACGACTTGTATTAATGCATTCCACTTTGAACATACACTCTCACAAATCCAACTTTCTCGCTGATGAATCATATAATAATATGCAATTTTATATTTATCAAGGGCAATCTGAACCAAGTTCTGTGGAGTTCCATATGCAAACTTCTAAATTGATCTCCCCCGAAGGACCGAGGAATCGGAAAGGGATTAGAAGAAAGTCCATAGGTGGAAAACCCTCGACTCGTCCTGGAAAATTCAGGGTCAACGATTTTAACCTAAGAGAGCTCATTCCTTTACCAGATACAAGATCATACAAATAATATACCTTTGATGAGCTTGGGGCAATACAAGTTATCATGGCTATATTCCCAATGTTTTCGACGCTCTTGTTGAGGAGGAAGAGAATACCGTCCTCTTCGGCTTGGAGAACAAGGAATTGTTCGTTCATCCCCAACGAGACGGACAATGGGGTGTTGTACCGAAAACGCCTTCCGGAATCCCAATGTTTGCTACTGAAGTGTAGTGACAATTGTTCAGACGAGCCGACAAAATTGCAAGCTGGAAGTGGGCATGCGCATGGTGCATGTGTGCATTTTTCTTCGTGATCATTTTTCCTTGTATAATCTACAGTTTTACTGCAACCATATTCTTTGTTGCAGCATGGTCTTCCATCTGGTTCAACAATTTCCTCCATGTCTCCACACATGATGCCCTTACTCTTCGGAAAATTCACCACACATATCTGCAGAAATGATGAGTAACAAAGTTCCAAACATGTCAGGAGTTTCTTGAAAACCAGAAAGCTCATAACTTCTACTTCATAGAAGGACCGAATGATTACCAGTAAGTTTAATCCAAATGGAACATTTGAAACATGTTTAATGCAATGACCCTATGTATGTGGATTTGGTTGTCACCACAGCATACACTTACATAAAAATTGGTACTGTGAGGGTTAAAGAACTCTCTTATGGGAGAAAGCTCTGGTTCTAGGCGAGGAAAGTGCACCTAGGGTGACTGCTTTGAGGGGTTTGTGGTTGCCAAAAGAGGACACTAAATTTGATATAAACGGGCGCAAGGTAATGACCAAAATTTGATACTTAATGTAACATGGGGGTGACAAACAAATTCTGATACTCATGGTGACACGGGGCCGGTCACTGGCCTCATGCTTCCGCTTAACTCTTATATCCTCCATTTTTAACAACAAAATCAATTTCACCAATTTTGAGAGGGGAAGAGATAAAGGAGAACAAAGAAGCAAATTTTGTCACATTTGAATGCTATATGAAACTGTAACGAATGCGGTGCAATATACATTTTGGGAGCAGAAAATTTCGAGTCTTTTCATGGAACTATAGAATCAACGATGAACAATAAATGACAAGATGCAGAAACGGTTGAAGTGAAAAATGAGCCAAAAAAATAAACAAAGGAAGCACCATTGTGTGGCTGCTTTATAGGAAGAACTATTACCTCCTCCATGCTAAAATCCTCGTTCATTTGTTCTTCGTCAGCCTACAAAATTGAGAAACAGAATAAAACTTAGCCCAAGAAAATTTTTAATTGTAAAAAGATTAAGACCTTTCATCTCAATGCATGCTAAACATCACATATAAGTCATCAATTTTAATCCTTAAGCATTTACTTACGCTAAGAATTGCTTTTAAGTTGGTTGCCTTAGGCTCTTAGCTAATAAACAGTTTGCAGGCTAACCTCCTAGGTTCTATTACAAAGGTCATCTCACCATACTTGAGCTTATGAAAGACTCGAGCTTTGAGGGTGTAACAAAAAGAGAATTTGTAATTAAGAAGCATTTTGACAAAGTGCTTGGAAAATTACTTTTCAAGATAGATTCTTGAGACTTACGTATCGGTTATATGACCCTACAAGGTATAACATATAACATAACCTCATAAAGATAGTAATAAAGGATCCCATCAATTCAAAACAGCATATACTGTAAAGCAAAGGCCTTACGGTGCAGTTTACTATCCCGAACCTTTGGTAGAATATTTTAGCCTAAATAAAAAAAAATCATTTCTCAAAATAAAATACCACCAAGAAATGCCAAAATAATTCAATGAACTTACATGTAAAAATCAACAAATTCGGGCTTCAACTCTAATCATTTGATATCTACCACCATATCAACCGTATCTTTCTATCTATTCTTCATTATGCAAGATTTACAGCATTATCCAAGAAGAATGAATTCATATCACATCTTAATTATCCATGAACTTTACTTTTCTAAACAAAACCCGGAGAAAGTTCTTAAAAACATTTATGAAACTTATCCGTACATTAAATACTTATCACAAAATACCTGAGTCCTCTCCTGCTCAAAGACGGGATTGTGCTCAACTCCCATGCTCATTTTTCCACCCGATAGGCCTTCCACTTGGATTCTATATTCTAGTGATTCCATATCATGACAGCCCTCCCTGCTAATCACCTGCCGAGCAGGAGACTCAATTATTTCATAGAAATTGCATGTATGATGTATAGGGAACGTGATTTTACCTCTCCACACCCATAACCACCAAGTTCTCTTTCTCGCTTTTCTCTTTCAGTGATCTCTTCCTCTCCCCATGAAGATAAACACGGAATGACAACAGGTGCAGAAGACCCAGCTCCCTCAATTGATATGCTCTCATAATAGAACAGCTGAGAAGCAAAACAGGTTTAGCGATGATTAATCTTTATAGAACTAAAGTGAGAGAGTTCTATGCCAACCTGGAGAAAAAGAAGACATCCACCAACAGCTCGCTGCTTCCCTTGACGAAAGCGAGATACCTCTCGGACAAGCCGATCAAGCAAGAACTTTCCCCAATTATACTGGTGCACAGCATCCATATTAATTAAGAAGTGGAGGAACGATGGACTAACATCTAATCTTGCTGTTGGGGATAAAAGTGTACCCAATGCGTAAAGGATAAAAGATCTCTTAAAATCGTCTCCTGCTTCTGGAGCAGCCAACCGTTCTTCAAGAAGTCGCACTGAAATCCCACGATTAGTAGCATTATAAATGTAACGCAAGTCAGCAATCAAGTCATCAGGACCTGAATTCACCACATCCTTCCCACAAGCTGCTAGCCCCATTACATGCTCTACATCTCTCGGGGATAAAGGAATGCACTCCCCACATATCTCCAAACTGCACCGTGTAGTGTTAAACCTCTCCAACAACCAAAGACATAAACTACGACGTAGGGTGCGGCATCTCAAACCAAGTAGGCTACCAAATCCCATGCTCTTCACTGCATCCTTTTGCTCAGATGACAGGCGCTGTAACACATTGAATAAGCGGCCAGGAGAGCATCTCGTGACAAGTTTAGTCTGCATTACATAACAACAAAACTTGTTGGATGAACAATAAGAAAACAACAAAATCACCACAAGTAAAATGCTACCTGCTTCCTCGGTTTAGGGATACGAGCCGGAGTTGTGCTCAAGTAATTATCCCACACTTCACGAGCACGTCGAGTGTACTTTTCTTTCTCCTCAATGCTCATTAATTTCCAAGCATCCGATGCAGCCTTTGTAGCCTAGCATTAAGAAAATAAATCGCGAAAAAGAAAAAAAAATATTAATCTACTTATCGTGTTGCAAATCATTCTATAGAATCAGAGCCACTGTATACTGATTTCATGAGGACCAAAATACTCACAGCTTTAAGGCCTGAAGATTCAGGATGAGAAGCACTATACTCCTTGATAAATTCCCGGCTAACACATACAAATTGACAAATTAGTACACTCAAAATAACCCGAAAACTATCACGAAATTCTGCATTAAATGAACCAAATTCTACCTAAAATATACCCAAGAACATGCAGGACGAGGAGCAGAAACTTGCTTCTTTTTCTTCTTTCTCCTCTTCTCTTCTGACACAACATTCTCTTCATCATTTACATCTAAGCTTGATACATCCCCTTCATTTGGGACCTAAAACAAACGTTGGTATGCAAAGGAAATCGCAGCAAATAACCCAGAAAGTATATGAATTTGTTCTTTCAATCAATGAAAATGAAAATGTAAAATAAAAAACCCATATCAAAATTTAAAGGCTCTTTTTTTTTCCAAAGAAACAGAGTGAACTAATAATCCTTCAATGATTCACCTGAAAATAAAAAAAAAACTCACCTGAAATACTGGGATTATAGAACAATCCACAACTTGGGGTGGATCAGTTAGGCTCATGGCTTTTAATCCTTTTTCCCACACTGCACCTTCACTTTCCGGTCGTCTTCCTTTTGTTTTCCTTTTTTATTTTTTTACAATTCTAAAGGACAAAAATGGAGCTTGCAATTTTTTCTTTCTTTCTTCCTAATTTTTAAAATAAGTTCTTTAATTTTCACCGCTTGCAAATATATAGGTTAAAATCTGCTTATAGTCCCTATTCTTTTCCTACATTTAGAATTTAGTTCCTCTATTTTTATTTCTAGAAATTTATTCCATCTGCTTTTTATATTTCAAAATAGAAGGGTTAAATTCCTAAAAATAAAAGTAGAGAGACTAAATTTTAAATTTAAGAAGAGTGCAAGAAGAGTTCATGGATTTGTATTGATAACTCTCATATTTAGAGTTGTTTTAGTATAATTTTTAGCATTTAGATTAATTTTTAGTGCATTTTATAGTTTTTCAGATTAATTTTTTTATTTGATTTTTATCATTCTTAGAGTTAGTTTAGATTTAATTTCTATTTTCCTCTCTACATTGTAGGTTTCGAATAAGGAATAAAAGATTTAGAGCATAGAGTAAAAAAGTAATGAAGAGAAACCTTTCGTTCCATTGAATTTCTATGTGGTGGAGCATAATCTTCAATTCAAAATTTCCAAACAGAAAGCAATCCACTCCACTACAATTCTACATTCGGTGGAGCAGAACGATTAAAAAACTACAAATAATGGGTGACATGATTTAAGAGGACAAGAGGGGAAAAGAGTAAAAGGATCAACTTGGAGGCTAAGAAACAATTCTCTCATGCTAAGGGAAACTTCAAGGTTGCAAAGACGAGAAGAAAAAGAGATCTGGAGCACTCGGTATCAATTCAGTAAATATTTTCTCTCTAGATTATTTCTTTTTTACTTTTTATCAATGCAAGTTTGTTTTGAATTTCTTCTTGTGTTGTTTTCTCAAATTAACATGAACTAAACTCTCTTTTCTTGAAATGATGATGAATCCTATTTTTTAGTTAATTAATTATTTTCTCTTCAATTATTTTGATTTATATTAAGTATTTATTCACTCAAGTGCTTATTTAGTCTGCTTTTATTATCACCAAGTTGCACTAATCTGATAATCTTGATGTGTCTTGGAAGAGAAAATTAAGGTTGATATCTTGACTGAATAGATTAAGATTAACTTTAGTAGTGCCAACAAACAAGTTGATTTGCAGTTAGGGTAGGAATATACCTGATGCCCTAATCAACCCAATTACGGGTTTGATTGTACTGACTTCACTCAACTTGCTTAACAAAAGAATATAGTTAGTGGGGAAAATGGATTAACTTAACTAAATACTGTAAGGATCTAGTTAATACCATTGAATCTTAGTTTAGTAATTACATAAGTTGAACAATTGAGCAAGAGATAATTGATTAACTAAAATAGGCGAAGTTATAGTTCCAAGATCATAAAATTGATTGAGAAACTTAGTAATTTTTATTGTTTTAGTTTAATAAAATCTCTTTAATTTGCTTAATTTAGTTTTATTAGCAATTAAAATTTATTTTCTTGATTCGATTAGATAAAACTGAATAGTTGGTACATAACAACTTAGAATTTGATCCTTGTAGGAACGATATTTTCTTATCAATTTATTACTTGATTAGACACGTGCACTTGCGTAACGAATTTTCGCACACGTGCATAATTTAATTAAAAATTACTTAAAAATTGTAGAAAGCTTCTTTGTAACTTATTTGTGGGTCGGTCGATTAGACGATAACATCATGACGAGAAACTTCCTAAAGTTGCGACGACGGATGACCCTTGAGCTTTTTTCTTTTCTCCTTAAAATTGATAAAAATATTGATTTAATTCTTTAAAATTTATAAATATATAGGCTATTAAAATGATGAAATTGTATTTTTACTATCATAAAAATTACAATTTAATTTCGGCCCTCTAAACAATTTTCTAACTTCGCCTATGCTACCATCATTGCATCAAATAATAATAATCCATATACAAATGTGAATCTAAGACAGAACCTTGGCCCCAAAATGAAAAGTTGCAATTTAGTCTTGTAATAAATTATTAAATTATATGCTAATATATGGTTAAATTACATATTGTAATTCCTTATGCCATGTTTGATAGTGCAATTTTTTAATTACGCAGTTACATAATTTATATTTTTATTTAAAAATATATTAATTACTATAGAAATTATTATTATGATAAAAATAATTTATAAACAAGTAACACAAATTAAAACCAAATCATCATATGTATTATGTTAGCATAAAAAAGTAGTTGATAACACGATTACTAACAAAAATAGCAAGAAAAATAAATATTATATGTAAATTTATCTAATTGTTCTAATGCATATATGTTGAGTTATTCCCTCTTCAATATTTAATATATGCTTTTTATCATAATCTGTTGATCTTTGACTGAATTATGAGTTATCAAGATCTTCTTCTTCCATGTACTCTACGAAGTATGAGTTATCTCAATTCCACCATTGGTTAAAGTTATAAAATATGCAACATGCTATTACGCTCTAACCTTTTTTTTTATGTTATACTAATGTGATGTTGTTCATATAAGAAATATTTTTTAGAACAACAAATATTTTCTCAATCACATTTCAAAATCATATTTCAAAGCCTTGGATCTATTAAATTAAAGAGTTCGTCAGCTATCTATGGTATTTATATCTGGCACCATTCTCTAAAATGATATCACACCCCACGATATGGTGCAAGAAAACTTTTTCTATTTGTGTAATTAGGATTACCTTATAATATTTGGGTTCAAAGTCCAAATAGTCTAGAGCTTAATTATAAAAAATTATATAAACTTAGGTGTTCGAAAAGCCACCTAGTAATTGAATTTGAGTGTAATTGCTTATAATTACGTATGGTGACATGTTTGGATAACATTGTAATTGGTAGATCCCACTGAATTGAGTGTAATTGAAGCACCCCATTACACTTTCCAATTCTTAGGGGGAGGATAAAAATTGGAGTAATTACATAGGTAATTACACCCAAATCCAATTACCTTATGGTTTTCCGAACACTCATACATGATTTAACTTTTTTTTAAAAAGTATACAAGTTTATGTTGTGAAAATTATATTATAATCATGGACATGTAATGAGTGTTTGGGATGATTATGTTAAAAAAATTTCTAATGTTAAATATTATAAATCTTTAAAAAGTTATGTTATAAAAAATAATTTATGTGTATTTTATAAAGTTATAACAAAAAAATGTATTATTTAAATCCTATAAAAAATTTAAAGTTTAAAGGCCATTTAAATAGGCTAAGTTTAAAGAGCTAAGACGACTAAAATATCCCTAAAGTAATCAGAGTTCGACTGTGAAAAGAAGTCTTGCTTGGCTGTCAAAACACGACTGTATTACTCGAGGAATACGTTGCGTCGTCATGACATCTAATGCATGCTCGTCACGACGTCACGTCGTCATCCTTGAACGGGTCAATTGCGAAAACCCTTGCTCTGATACTAATTTATTGGAGATCGACTCATATAAACAGTAAAATAGAAAATGTAAAAAAGATTGAACACAAATTTTACGTGAAAAATTCCTCCAAAGAGGATAAAAACCACATGCAAAGGAGGCTTCGATTTTTCACTAAATAAGTAAACAAACGATAGTACAATATGGAAAAAATAAATCTAAATGTACTAAATGTATAAGTCCAAACCTTAAAAACAAAACTCTAACTCTTATAGAGTTATCTCAAAAAGGGTACAAAATTTTCTTCATAGTTGACACGAAAATTCTCATTAAAACTCATCTGCAACTATATCTCGTCGTCCCCAAAAGAAAAGTCTTATCGAAATAGGGATACAAGGCCCTTTTAAATAGCCTAAGTTTAAAGGGCTAAAACGACTAAAATATTCTTAAAGTAATCAGAGTTCGACTGGGAGAAGAAGTCATCTTCGTTGCCACAAGTTTAGTTATTTCTAAGTCATTAAATACTTCAAACTTTTGTGGTCAGTAAAAACATGACATTTCTCGTCATACAGATAATGTCGCCAAATCTTCAAAGTGAATACAACTGTGACCAGTTCTAAATCATATGTCGGGTAATTTCTCTCGTGTGGTTTAAGATATCAGGAAGCATAAGCTATAATTTTTTCGTTTTGCATTTGAATGCAACCCAAACCATTCAATGAAGCATAACTATAAACAACAAATTGATCTTTCCCAGATTCTAGTTGAGTCAACACTGGTGCCTTTGTCAACATGGTTTTCAACTGTTCAAAACTTCACTGACATTTTTCTGACCAAACAAAACTGACATCTTTCTGTAATAGTTTCGTCATCGATAATACTAGTATCAAAAAGTTCTTAATGAAAAGTCGATAATACCTAGCTAAACCCAAAAAATTGCATACCTTAGAAACATTTATCGAAGGCTTCCAATTCAGAATTGCAAATATCTTGCTCGGATCAACCCGTATGCCTTCTGTTGAAATCACATGATTAAGAAATCCATCAACCCGTATGCCTTCTATTGAAATCACATGATCAAGAAATCCAACTTCTCTAAGCCAAAACTCGCATTTACTGAACTTTGTGTATAATTGCTTCTCATGTAAAGTCTGTAATACAATTTTCAAGTGTTGATCATGCTCGGACTTGTTCTAGGAATAGAGCAAAATATCATCAATGAATACAACTACAAATATGTCAAGATGTGGCTTAAAAACTCGATTCATTAAGTCCATAAACGCTGCAAGGACATTGGTTAATCTAAAAGGCATAACCAGAAACTCGTAATGTCCATAATGGATTCTGAATGCAATTTTGACACGACAACATCTTTAACTCACAACTGATAGTGGCTAGATCGGAGGTCTATCTTCGAAAATATTGTGGTTCCTTTCAACTGATCGAATAAATTGTCTATACAAGGCAGTGAATATTTATTCTTTATAGTGACTTATTTAGTTGTTGGTAGTCAATACACAACCTCATCAACCCCTTTTTTTCTTTTTCACGAATAGTACTGGTGCACTCTAAGGTGACACACTCGGCCGTATAAAACCTCTATCAATTAACTCTTGCAAGTGTACTTTTAATTCTTTTAGCTTGGTTGGAGCCATTCTATATGGGGCAATTGAGATTGGAGCAGTTCCAGGTAATAACTCTATAGTGAATTCAACTTCTTTTTCTAGCAGTAACTCAGACAACTCCTCATGCAATAACTTGGAGTTCATAGTAATTTAAGCTTGAACTATGGTAACTTCTGCTTAAGATGATGCACTTTGTAATTGGTTCAAAAAATTCTTCACCTATAAGTAATCCACTATATAATCAACAAATATAAGTTGTGATTTGAGTTCAACTCACTTTCCATGTCGCAAACCTCCCTCTTATACTTCGAAAAGGATCACTCTCCCTCTAAAACTTTCCCCTGAATGCTTAGATGTAAATTGAAGAAAACAATTTAGTTTACTTACAATTTTTGCACTAAAATAATAGTTCCTAATTGAACAAATAATCTTTTTCTAAATTTTTAAATATTTTTATAATGTATAATATATATTTTCTATAACTTTTTATGCTTTTAAATAGAAAATACTAGTTTTCGCCACATGATACGATTTTGGTGTACCACATGGCGACAAAGACCCCCACCCAAAAAAGAAAAGAAAAGAGTAAAATGACAATTGTTCTTTAACGGTCAATTGTTAAAGTTAATAGTTAAAGGGTTTAATTGATGGAAATTTTAACATTTGAGGGTTCAATTGGACTTTTTTTTCTTTCAAGTGCTTAACTGATTTCTTTGGAAAAGTTGGGGATTCCTGTTAAAATAGAATGTCGATAATGACAATGTATCGCAAAGAAAGGAAAGAAAAACAGAACACACAAATTTTACGTGGAAACCCTTTCAAAGAAAACCACGAGTAAAGGAGAAGAAAATTTACTATGTCGAATTCGAATGAATATAAGAAGTATAGACTGTATCTATTTATAGGTTTAGAAAACATTATTCTAATCAACATCTAATAGAAATAATATACAGTAAGGTTGAAACACCTATACGAGTTCTTCTTGTGTAGCCTGTGCTGTACAAAATCATGAATCCCCCTATCTTGCAACTTATATTTTATTTTAATAAGAAGTTGAGTCACAACTATAACAGTTCCTTATATATCCTTTAGCCTTAAAAGTATAATGTTATAATATCCTTTAGCCTTAAAAGTATAATAGAAAAGATAGGGACATGTGAAGCAAAAATGACCATCATCCATCTTAAAAAAACTTCAACATAGACAAATATAAAAACTTCAACAGATCAACAAAACCTTCTCGCTCATTTTTATTAATCCTTTGGTTATTGTAAATGCATAAATATTATATAACATTAAAATGATGGATTTGTAGGGATTGCCACAAAATGCCACCCTCTGTTTTTAGCTCTAGCATGATTACTTCTCTTGGGGCACATACTTTGCTTGCCTCACCTGGTTATAAATTAAAAAAAAAAATTGCAAGTCATCAGTGTTGAATTAAAATTGTTAGAGATTGTGTGTCCTGTCACTTGAAGAAATAAATTAAAACTAGAGTTTAGCCCCAACAGTACGAACCATACATCACAAGTTGAATCCGTAAAGAACTATTCTTCTTTTATTTAATTAGAACAGAGTTTTTCAACTGTAGTCGAAACTCTCTTGTATAATTCGTTTTTCAACATTAGTGAATTTTTTCCTCCTCTGCCCGTAGTTTTTTCCCCCAAAGAGTTTCCACGTAAAATCTGTATCTGTGTTTTTTTCTTTTCTTTACAACCGTTCTACCGCCATTATCGACGCTTATTATAACAAAAATCTTCAATTATGGACATATATATATATAATGTATAATACTATTATCGTATGTGTTCATCTTTATTCTTCATTGTTACCAGAAATAGTTGACACTGCTTGTAACACTGTTTACTTTTACTTACAAATATCATTCTATATTCTTACAGATCAAGAAAATAATGTAGAAAAAGAAGAGTTTAATTAGAAAGAGGCCAAAAATAAAGAATCAATAGCCATTAAATGGCCTATAATTCAAAACCTGAGAATCCTTTTTTTATATGAAGCAATTAACACTCTTGCTGTAATTTAATCGAAACATGGTTGAAAGAACATTGACTGTGATAACTCATAGACTAAACACAATATAAGATATTATGGTGGATTTGCAGGGAATGCCATCTTCTATTTCAGCTCTACCATATGATCACTTCTCTTGGGGCACTGAGTTTGCTTGCTTCAGCTGCTTGTCATCAATAAATAAAAACAATGGGAGAGTTGTGCATGGGAAAAGAAACAAAAAAAAAGTGAATTATTTATGGTCTAACAATGGTCGAACTAGATAAACCTGAAAGTAGGGTTCTAGCTTGGCTTTGAGACTTTCATACTCCTTTCGCATCTCCCAAATGCCAGCTTTTGTCCTACATATGCATGCATGCATGCATGTCATCACATTCATTTCAAATCATATATACATATATTATAGATGTAAGTAGAGAAGATTACCCTTCTAGGTTTCCTTTCTCCAGAACTTGTCTTGTCTTGTTGATCTCATTTAGAACTTTTTTAGCACCGACACTTCAATTAGAAATGACAGTTCTCCATTAGACCAACATTGATAGGCTTTTATCTTGTATAGAGATTCTTAGAATTTACCTGGCACTGCTGCCCTTGAGTTGATGAAGGATTTTGTCCATTTTAGCTAAGGTAATAGAGATAGTTTTCCTTCATAAATTATTTTTTCAAGATTAGCACTCTTAGTATTATTCATGTCATCATCTTAATCAATGTATACTTACACTGCTTGTTCAACAGTTTCTAGTAGTGTGGTGGAGTCTCTGAAGTACATGGTAAACACCTCTTCTACAAAGTTGGGGTTATTTTGATCCTCTAGCTGCTCCAATTGAGAAAAAAATTCATCTAAGACCTCCTGAATTAATAGTCTGACATTTAACATAAGAACATCCTTAATTTTGTCAAATATAGATGCATGAATGCATGTTTTGATGTAAAGAGTAAATCAAACCTCATCAAAGAAGGATTGTCTCATTGCAGCGATTTGTTGATGAACATGTTTACTTTCCATTGAAGAAATCAGAACTAGTGAGTTTTGATTTTTAAGCTACTTGGTTATTCAACAATGGCTACCTAGACCTAACTATATATACCCATAAAATGTTTACAGATGTTTAAAAATGAAACATAAATGTTTTAAAAAAAATTATTACTTTAGATTTTCCGTATCTACTTTGAAGATTTTGGAATTAATGAACTAGATTTGAAAATTTACTATATATGTCTTCCGTTACTATCTAAAATTGTTATCATAATAGTCGATTGAGTCTTAACTCAGTTAGTATGGGTATTATCCTCAATGCAAGAGGACGTGGGTTCGAGTGCACTAAAGTACATTATGCTCGCGGGAAGGGGCCTTGGCCCTCTAAAATGAAAAAAAAATGCAAGTTAGTCCTCTTATAAATGATCAAATTATAAGTTAATATATAATAAAATTACACTTTTCTCCCAAAATGAAAAAAAGTATATTTAGTCCCTTAAAAATGATAAAACTAGAAATAATACATGATACAATTACATTCGGAACAATTTATAATTCAATTCTAACTCCCTTAAAGAAATTATTGGATTCGCCCCTCTGTCCAATAGAGAATCTAAAACTTTATTTCTAATATTATATCCACAAATTAACTATTAATGTCGAATAAAATTATTTATCTTTTGTTGTTTCAGTATCATCATATATCTTATGGTATTACTAGGGGATAAGCAAAGGCCTTGACCCCCTTGATTAATGGAATTTCTTTTGGTCCGTTCCTATTATCAATTATTCAATTTAAGTCCTTTTAAAACAAAATTTTTACCTTTTACCCAATGTAGATACTTGGTTTTAGCTATTGTTTTGGGAAATTGTGTTACAAAGCTTGAAACAAGTAGCAAACGTTCTTTCACTTGTTATCTGTTTCAAAAGAACAATAATTATCCTAAATAGTTTTTGTTCATATCAACAGTTGTTTGAAAATGGCTACATTCGGAACAGTTATGTTTAGAATAAGGTTTTAGGTTAGAATAGTTGTCATCCAATGTAGCTATCATTTGAGAATGGCTCTTGTTGAGAGCAACTCAAGTTCAGAACAACTCTTGTTTAGAATAATAGTGTTTCAAGAACAACTATGTTTAGAACAATTATTTTTTGGAACAACTTCTATTTAGAACAATTGTGTTTTTCCAAAAGTGAAGAAAAGCCTCTACATTAAAAACAACAATATTGAGAGCAACTCACATCTGGAACAAGAACAACTCTCATCTTGTGGAAAATGCTTCTCATAATACTACTTCACTAAAATAGAAGTGGAAGTAACCCCTATATATGGTAGGGTTTTTGGGTTATCTTGGGATGTTTCGGAGAGCTTAGCATGGCGAATCAAATATGAAAGTAGTTAGGAGTTTTACTCTTAACCTTTTTCTATAACATTGGGTGTTTCTCCCTTCCTTAAAAAATATAGTGAACTCTTATTCACTATTCATCGTCACCATCCCCTCTTAATAATTAATCTCATTGTAACTGAAAATTAATTTCATTACTCCTATTAATTGTCATTTTTGTAACTCTCGTTCTTGAGACATTATAAATAGAAGTATTTCACAATTAGTAAAGGGAGTTTTGACATTTTTTACTCTCAAAGCACTCTTTCTGGAATTTCTCAACTTGTTTTTTTGCTTAACCTTATTGTCAGCCAAGATTTCCTTCTTTTTTTCTCCACCTTAACAATCACCATTTGTCGTTGCGTTCAATGTTATCTGATTTGTTCTAGTCTTCCTCTTCGCCTTCTTCTAGTACATCTTGTTCACTTGTTTGCAACACTTCCTCTCTCCACCAAAGAACTCTCTACACCCACCAAATCTTAAAATTTTATTTCGAACCCTTAACACTGAATTCTGAATTCTGTGGCTTCGCTCTTAATTTTCATCACTTGCAAATATATATCACACTTTTCAACTTTTATATAAGCCAAAATTTTTTGATTGGGCTTGGACATGAAATTTTAAGCCCATTTTTCGAACATTTTTTTTATATTTTTTCTATATAAATTTTGATTGGATTTGGACAAAATTTTAAACACTTTTTTTCGAATTGGTTTGGGCCTAGAAAACGGACTTAAATTTCTACATCGGTCCAAACCCGTCCTAGCCCAGCTCGTGTAGCAAGAACATGCTAATCCCTCTTATCACCACTTTTCACGAAACCATCCCTTTAAATTCCAAGCATCGCAACCTTGTGGTATAGAGAATGAATACCATGAAGAAATCAATCACAGTCGTCACCAGCACCCGCATCAAATTTGACACTTGCGTCCCCATCCCTATCCTTAAGCTGCAACTTCTTCCGTTCAGCAAACATGTAACGTAATGCAGCATTGTCACCCTTCAGCTGTCTCACTCGCGATTATGATATACGAAAGCTCTCAATCCCACAAATTACTGTCCTTGGAGTTAATTTTTGTTATGAGACCATTGATGAGTCCTTGAAGAGTTGCAGACGTTTCGTTGTAATTATAATCCATTTTGGGCAGCTGTTCTTTTCTGTAGCCCCAGACACTTGCTTCAGCTCCTCCTCGTAGTTGGTTTACTCCAAATGAACAAAACCAAAACAGATAACCCCCTGATAAGAACAAATTTATTTTACACACAACCATAACAAATATGCTATTATTTCGCTCAGTAAACCACCGGCAACCCCCACCGCTTCCTGCCTAACCCAGTCAAAATTTTTCATTCAGCCAGTGCTGATTCAATCGCCAACATTGCTCAAGAAGCATTCCCAGCCAACCTCATTGAACAGTGTCATAGAAACATTTAGAAGTATTTGAAGACCTCCAAACCCCGACTGCTCTTCAAATCTTGCCAATTCAGCTACAGCTACAGCTTCATCATCATGCCCGTCGACATTAACCAAGGACTTTTCCCAGACTCCAAGCTCTTTCAGCATTTCTAATAATTATCTTCTTGCGATTTTTGAAATCGGAATAAGATAAAGAGGCATTTACTATTTTATTTGAAGGCTCGCTCTTTTTTGCCTTTACCCTTATTTGATGTCCTGGTTAAGTTAGACGTAAATTCAGAAACTTTTTAAATAATAACATACATAATTGAGTTGATGACCCAATTAAGGGTAACACCAATTTTATAAAGTGCTAAAATTATAATACAAATTATATAAATTTGCAACACTTTTATATATACTAGATTTATGTAAAAAGTTATAAATATAATTATTAAAAATTTGTGTATGTTGCACGTAAGCTTATGTGTCTTTTGTTTTAATTTATTACATGTTAGGGGTTTTGACCTGCTCGTTCCATGTTCTGTTAGATTGAGAACGAATTTTTTACTTAAATCGTGGGTTGTTTCGGTCCCATGGTGTTTAAAATTTTTTGCATACTATGGAGTGACATGTTTGACAAAATAACAATTGGAGTTCGACTAGGACTCTTTAGCTGTTTAATTGGTCATATTGAGAAGTTTAAAGTGAAGATATGTTTATCCTCACCCTTATCTCTTAAGAGAGTTTTGGAGTAGTTGAAAGACATATTTATAGATATTTTTATTTGATAAATACTCAGGATAATTTTAGCTGTTAAATTGGAGTTTAAAGTTTATCAAAACTCTGTTGGATGGACTATTGTATTAGCCTATAAATAGGTTGCTTGTGGCTTTCACCTAGAGAGCAATTTTAGAGTGTCATTAGTGACAATTTTGTTTTTATTTTCTTGATGTGATTTCTTGACTCTTTTAGGTATTCTTTGGAGAGTTTTGACTCAATAGGTGATTCGAACGATTGTTGAATAAAATCATTCACTAGACGAGACTCTGTAAACATAGGATCGTTGTGTCTAAATTGTGTGAACAAATATGTGTGTTAATTTTTTTTCCTTATTTTGCATTTAACCTTTCTGTTCCAACAACAGTTGGAACGAAGCTGTTTTCCAAGTGCAAACCAAAAACTTTTTCACTAAATAATATAATTTTACAATTTAAAAAGTATATTTACTAATTAAATAAGATTTGGCTTATTTTATAATAAAAGCCTATTAATTTTGATAAATAATAGAGAATAAATTATGTTAAAAGTATTGGAAATAAAATAAAATTACGAAATAAACTATAGTAAAATATTAAGCAATTAAAAAAATAACTTGTCGATAAAAGTGTAAGTACTATTAAAATCTAATAATAGTAAAACTATTGAAATATGAAATTAATAATAAAAACCAAACATACTAAATGATAACGAAAATCATTTTTTTTATTGATGGAACCAAAATTTAGTAAATAATATTAAAATATAATTTTTTAGTAATTCTTCGAATGTTATTTGAATAAAATGTGTACAGATTTATAGTGCTAAATATTAATTTTAATTGGTATATAATTGTAACACTAATTAAGTGATGATTATACTAAAATAATATTATAATCAAGTTTAATTATAATAATAAAATCTAATTTAAACATCATTAATAAAATAATTAGAATTATAAATATTTTATATTAATAATTTGCCATGAAAAATATAAATAGATAAATTTATTTTCTCTATTTTATGCTTAGACCACACTATTTTACACCTAATAAACCTAAACTAAATTATAATTAGATTTAAATGCCAATCGATAAATATAAATAAAATTATAATAATATTTAGATGTCAATATAATTTATAATTATCACTACAATTTATGTTTAAATCTCAATTAATAGTTTTAATTTAAATTATAATTATATTTAGATGTTAATAAAATTTGTAATTATCAAATCTACCTATCACACATTACTTTACGTTAATTTTATACTAATAATTAGATATCAATATAATTTGTAATTATCACAATATTTAAATGTTAATTAATAATTTTAAATAATTTTATAATTATTATTAGATGTTTTCGTATGAAAATCGAATGATGCTTTGGTTGCAATACTAAAATTAAAAATTTGATATGCATGATGTTTTTTTGTTTAAATTTTATTAATTTATATAGATATGTAGACAAAAATACCCCATAATAATATAACTTATTTTGTAAAATAATAGTTTTTTTTATTTACATTGGACACCTTGAAATATTATTTATTTACAACACCTTCAAATAATATTTATTTACATTGGACACTGGGTTCGCATTTAAACACCCCCAACCCCACAACCCACCCCCTTGGATGATTTTCAGACATGAAACTGCAAAGCCTTTTGAAGCACATTACTATACTATAATGTCTGTTCTATCAAAGGTTTGAACACAAATTCAAGCTAGATTTCATGCAAGAACGGCAGCTTTTAAAGATTCATACAAGTAACCAAACATTCAAACTGCCTTTGAGATCGAATCGGACAAATAAACTTGAGAAACTTCAACACGATGACTCACTTTAGCCAAGTACAAACAATGTCCTCGAGAGCTGGTCTAACATCCTGCTCCAACATCTTCCTATACTCCAATGTATCACCACTGGACTTCCTCAACTCTACTAAATAGAAAGATGGGGCGACCTCGAATATCTGTGCATAGATAGTCAATGCGCCTTTTTGGCCTCTGCTCGATTTTTCTATTTTCAAAAGCCCTCCAACTTCCTTCTTAACTTTGAACTTCAAGTGCTCAGCAAAGTCCTCTAGTTTAGAAGTGATGGCAGAGGCACTATGCATGGAAGTGAATCTAACTTCCTTCTTCTCGCCGGTTTCCGTAAACAATCCAGACAAATCGAGCCCACTTGATAAGGAAATGATGTCGAAAGCATTCAACTTGGTGAGCTGATCCTTGTGATTCTTTGTTTCGAATGCTGCTGTGTTAGCCTCAGAACCAAAAACCACATTGGTATCGGTAGAAGGCAAGTCCTTTTCGGCAGTTTTGTGACTTGATTTCAATTTAAACCCCTTTTTGAACCAGGAGTTTGTCATTATTTTCGCGGTTGAAATTCGAGATTTTGGATTAGGATTGAGGATTCTCGATAGCAGCTTGGTGACATCAGGTGAGAACCAACTAGGAAACTTGTAATCTGCTTTGCTTATTTTCTTATACATTCCTATCAGATTTGAATCATGAAATGGAAGATAACCAGCCAGTAGGACAAAGAGGATAACCCCGCAAGACCAGATATCGGCTTTTGCCCCATCATAGCCCTTTCGGTTTATAACTTCAGGAGCTACATATGCAGGGGTTCCACAAGTTGTGTGGAGCAATCCATCTTGATGCTTAGACTCACCAAGGGCACTCAAGCCGAAATCTGATACCTTAAGGGTTCCATTTTCATCAAGGAGCAAGTTTTCGGGCTTCAAATCCCGATGATAAACACCTCTGCTGTGGCAAAAATCAACTGCACTGATCAGCTGTTGGAAATACTTCCTTGCCAAGTCTTCTCTCAACTTCCCTTTGCTACCTTGTTGAAGAGCTCGCCACCGTTGGCATACTCCATAACATAGTAAATCTTGTTTTTGCTAGCCATGACTTCGTAAAGTTCCAAGATATTCGGGTGCTTAACGAGGCTCATAGTGGATATCTCCGTCTTGGTTTGATCGATCATGCCTACTTTCAAGACCTTCTCTTTCTCAATGACCTTAATCGCCACGCTCTGGCTTGTTTTGATGTTCTTTGCATAGTAAACTTTAGCAAAATTCCCTTGGCCCAACATTTTTCCGAATTCATACTTTTGCATCAACACCTTCCCCTTATTCTCCATTCTAAAATATTTTAATCCTAACAGGCTCCAAAAAAGAGTATTATCTCCTGCAGTATTAATAATATATATATATGTAAATGTACTCTTAAGAGAACTTCCTATAACACGAAAAACTCAACCGTCTTCAGCAAGGTCATTCATCAACATGGTGGAGATTTTGTTTTCAGCCCTGTTAAGAACTTGAACACCGAGCATGAATCTGCTGTTTCCTGAGTATCCGACCTCATCGAGAAAGAATAAGGGTAATCCAGATCCGGATACATCCTTGTGGAGTTGATATAGAGAATTCTCAGCGTGCATAGACATCTTTCCGCATTCCCTATTCCTTTCTTAATACTTTCTGAAAGACAAATCGAGTCAATTAGGCAATAATTCAAACCGCCTGGCATGCATAAATATTAGAACCGAGCAATCATAAATGCACCAAATTTCGACACCACCTGCTGCAGGAAAAAAACATTGGTACCATATCAACCAACAATCACAACAAGTTCAACTTAACTTTTTTTCTGATTCAAACGTCACCGACATTTAGTAGAATCGAAGAACATGATCTAAGCAAACAGTGTATTAATTCTTTCAAAATCTAACATTGTTCATTGTTCATTGATCAAATTTAAAGATTTCATGTGAGATTAAACATAGAAAACAATACCCAGAACCAATTCCACAGCATGAACATGATTCAACAATGAAGAAACAGATTCATAACCAAAAACAAAAATAAAAGGCAATGAAAATTCAATGGGAAAGAAAGACCCAAACTTACTTTTGATGGGCAAATGAGAAAAGAGAAATAGACTTGAGGTAATTCAATGGAAGATGACACCCTTCTTGCGGAGAAGGTGATGGGGGGTTAGAAAGATGATGAAATGAAAGCCACAAATGTAGGAAGCACATGAATGCAACGTAATATAATGAAATTTGTAAGATAATAATAGGAATGACAGGTTTTGGGGACTAAATATAGAAGGTTTTATATATGTAAAGACTGTTAGTTATGACAGAAAGACAGAAGGCTGGCGTTTCAAAATCAGTCAGTTTTGTCCCTAATTTTGGTAATTCACTATTTTTGTTCAATTTTCTGCTTTTGCTTCAACAATACATTTGGTTACTATAAAAAGGAAACAATTTGAGCAAATCCGAATCGGCACATGGATTTTGAATCATCTGCTTCAAATGGAGTAGAATTTTCTTTAAACCAGACGCAGGGTAGATTTTTGTAGATAATTACTTCCTCCACTCTACCTCGCTCTATTATATTAAATTATCATTTTATGCCGGCTATATATGTATGTACGTATAGGCTCTCTTTGACAATTGGCTGATAGCTGATTGCATGGTTGATTTCATCAATTCATTCTATTAATTGATTTGATTAATTGTTTCTATTATCTGTTTGTTTAAGAGTGTTTGGTAAAACTTAACTGATAGGTGAAAGTTGATATGTGCGTGCCATATTTTATTGTTAAATATTTATTTGTTTATAATACTTTACTTTTTACTAGATGAAATTATTGAAATAAAATACTATTATCAATGAATTAAAACATTCATTATGGAAATTAGTTAGTATATATTTTTGAAATTTTAAATAAATAAATTTCTTAAGTTCCTTATTTGCAAATATTAACCTCCTGGAAATTGATAAATATTAATAGTATATCTATATAATTGTACATAATGGCAAATTGAGTAATTTTTTAGCAAGCATGGTCAAATATGTCATTTTACATATTTCATTTTCAATCAGCTATGAAAACATTTGCCAATCCCAACGTTTTCTGTTTTGGAGGTTTTAGCTCAACAAGCTATTGCAAATCTCCATTCACCAAACACTATAATCAAAGGGTTTGACTACTCAATCCTCCATTTGTGCCCAAATCAGCTAAAAAAAGACTAAAAACTCTGTTTACCAAACACCCCTCTTGAATAATTATCCTTGTGTATATTAAACTATTAAAAGGTGAAATGTAATAATGTATTATAAAAAAAATTTCATATGTTTTATGTTTAAATATTTTTACAAAGAATTATGTTTAAATTTTAACTTGATTTTGAAAATTGTTGAAAATATTAAAAATAAGTAACAAAAATTAAATTGAAGTGGAGCAAGAATGGATGCATCCAACATCCATAGAGGTTGTAATGGTTTTTAATATTATACATACATAATGGAGTAAGTAATGGTTTTTAATATTATACATACATAATAGAGTAAGGCAAATGGTGGAGCAAAGAGTGACACTTGTAGAGCAATGATGGATTTAGCAACATTCACCTCGTCCCGCTTAATTACCATTTGAACAAAGTATTTTTAAATCGGGTAAACTTCAACATTAATTTGGGCACTGTTGTTACAAATCATTTTCATTTTGGTCTTCCACCATTAATTTTGAATTAGGCAATGTTATTGTATACTCATTTTAGTTGCTTAACTTTAGTAAGTGTTCATTTTAGTCACTCATTTTATCTTTTTAAATCATGTCGAAATTAAAATGAAAATTTATTAAAGTTTGGTGACTAAAATTAGTGTACTGTAATATTGTCTAACTCCAAATTAATCATGGGTGACTAGATGAAAACGGTTTGTAACGACAATGCCCTTTTTGCAATATATATATATCAATCGATGCCCAAAATGAAAACTTATGAAGATTAAGAGTCAGTTCTTCATTGCTTTTGAAAAGTGCAGTGGAAAAGTGCTTTTGAGAAATGCTTTTAAAAAGTTTGGTTTAAAATTTGAGTGTTTAGCATTGCTGTCAAAAAGTGCTTTTGAGAAATAAAATATCCATTTTAGACATGTTATTATCAAGTAACAAATATGCATTTAAATAATATTTAAATTAGTTAATATTATTATATTTTAGTAATAATATAAAAAATTATTATAACTTGTTGTTAATATTTTAATATATAAAATATAAATTGTAAATATTTTTAAGCAATAAATATTAATTATTTATAAAATTTAATTAGAATATATAAACTATATTTTAAATATTTAAATATAACCATTAAATATTTAGAATTAGTATTTTAAAAAATATATTTTATTTTTAATTAATGATTTTAACACAATTATAATTAAGCACCAAGAAAAAAAAAGAAAAATACTATGTTATTGGAGGGGTGAAAAAGTAATTAAGCACCAAAAGTGCTTTTGGGAGAGAAAAAGCTAAAATTTTTAGCTTCTCCTTTTTAGCTCCTTTTCAGAAGTGTTTTTGAAAAGCGCCCCTGAAAAGCTAAAAATTTCAGCTAAATGCAGTTTGTTCTTCACAACTATTTTTTAAAAGTGCTTTTGGGATCAGAAGTGCTTTTTTTAAGTAATGAAGAACTGGCCCTAAGTGACCAACTGTGTAGTTTACCATTTTAAATTATGTACATATAAATATTGAGGGTTAATTATACAATAAGTTGCGCCTAATCTTGAGTTCAAGCTCTAACTTTTATGTAGTAGGTACATACATATTTGTAATTTGATTGACATCTTTTAAATATGTCCCACACCAAATTTGATCTAACATTCAACGCTTGAACTATTGACGAGACTGATGGAAGGATAAGATTGATATTATATTAATACTTTAAGGATTAAATCTGAATTTTTTGAAGTTTAGGATCAACGTAGAATATGAACTATAATTTGGGGACGTTCGGTGGAATTAATCCAAATATTAATTATGATTTTTAGAGTTAATTGCACAGTACATCCCTAAAATATAACTTGCTTTCTAAATTGCCCCCAAACTTTAAAACATTCTAATTACATTCCTAAGCTATCAATGTTATATCGAGTCCTCCCATTACTAAAATCATTAATTTAACCGTTAAATAAAATATCAAATCTTATATGGCATAGTTTAAAATAAAAAGTTTAAAGAAAAATGAATATTGTAAAAAACTTAGTTTTGAGTTTTCAAAGCTTTTACAAAACTTTTATTGCCCCTCTTTTTTCAGTTTTATTTTATTTTTAGTTTTTACTTTTAAAAGTTATGCGGTAATTGTTGGAAAAATACAATTTAGAAAACATGTTTGTTGCCTAGTAGTAGTTTTAAAATTTTTCTAAAATTGAGCCTTTGTGATCTTTGTAACAATAAACTTTATTACCCAAGTTATACTTGTGTTTTGGAATAGGTGGAATAGGTCATTCTCGGATTTCATCCTCTAAATCTTCTCCGCTAATCTCAACCTCGGTTTGCTAGAGTATGGGCTCTATTCACATATTGATGAAAACTTATGAAAAACTTTCTAGGGCTAGAAATTGGTTACTCAAGAAAGATGGAAATATTTCGTATGGATAAATTCATTGTATTCTAGCAAAGTAACCTCGTAGGTGAATGGTGTACTTTGACCTAGTCCATAATTCCTATTTATAGAGAAAATAATAAGAGTCTCAGTTGAACAATGTATAATTAAATAATAATATTTAATAGGATAAAGCATACTCTCACTAGGAGTAATACAGTTGGGTCTTGTCAATGGCGAAGCTAGGGGGCTGGCAGGGGTCCCGACCCCCCCTAAAATAAATTTTTTTTCTAATTAGACCCTTTATAATTTATAAAATTTTAAATTAATAATAATAAAATTACACTTTAGCCCCTAAAAACAGTAAAATTTTGATTTCATCCTTTAAAAATTATAAAGATATAGATTATTAAAATGGTGAAATTACATTTTTACTATCATAAAATATACAATTTAACTCCGCCCCCCTCTCAAAAAAAATATTTTCTGGCTCTGCCACTAGGCCTTGTCATATATTGGATATAAGTATATATGTTATCTAATCTTTAAACTAACCCATATAATCTACCTAATCCAATAAGCAATTTTTCTATATCAGAAATATTATTTATCCAATTAATTAATTAAATTAAACAACTTAATTAATTATTTTTTCAACCCGATTTTAATCTCGTTAAAGTCTTGACAACTTTATCGTACTACAACCTATAAGTAAATAAATTTAATTACCTTGTTCTATGAAACTGTGATGACCAATTAATTTAATTTTTACTTTAAACTTTAATTATTTAATAAATAATAATTTGGAGAAATTAATTTAATCTCTAAGACATCTTTTATTAATGATGAGAAAACTCATTCACTGCAGATAGTGGTTCATGTGATCTATTTCTTTAATTCGTCATTTTTATATATTCACATCATCGATTCAAACCATCAAAGATATACCGAGTTAGCAGAGGGATCAATTGGATTATATAATTAAGGCTCAAATAATTTGTAAATAAGCTCTGACTTTTCGTCTATTAATTACGAAATTATTTAGTTATAGAGTTATTCCACTAAAGTACTATAACTGAGCTCTCCTCATTATATGCCATTACGGAAACTACTTATCAAGTGCTTGTCCAATAGCTTTATCATATGTGTGCTATTAACATAGGACATCCTTAAGTTCTTTGGGATAAAATTCGTACTCCCAATATAATCATATTTTATCTCATGGTAATCATCACATCTTCTTTTATGAAAAAGTCAATTACTAATACATAATTATTAAATCATTCTCCTTTAGACAAATGACTTGGGGTCACGCTACTTTTCCATCTATCATGTAATGTCGATAAGAGGACATCATTAACCTTTTATTGGGCCATGAATTACACTATTTTAAGTGAAGTTATATCATGCAAAAGTCGTATACCCAATATACTAGCTTTTAACTCTATTATCAATTGACTTAGGTTTTTAATACATCGAAATATACAATTCATGCACAAGTAGTCTGTCACTTACTTAGGATTTAGGTAAGCCACACTATGAATATCACAAGTGGATAAATCCAATGTATTGTTAGTCCAAATAGTCATATCTATGTCTATCTTCTAGGAGTCATCCACTCCAATACCCAAGATAATACATCTCTCTATTTGGACTCGATAGATGAAATAATAATCTTTTAATCCACTTGCTCAATTTCGATTAGACTTTAGATGATTTAGATTATCTATTAATATAAGTTGTCTTCTCACATTATTATCCAAACTTATAATGCAACTTAATATTAGTTAACCGCTAGATAATCAATAACCTAATATTTGTTTTCATTTTGATTTGTGTGCAAAAACCATTGAAGTCATTATACAAAATATATCAATGAGTATTGTTGATAATAGGTACCGACAAGGGAAAGGAAATGAAGGGACAACGATAGTGACAAGAAGGTCGATTCACTTGTGACAGGTGGAGAGTTGGAGTAAGAATAAATGAGAAGAAGAGGAGGTAGTGTGCCAAGGCCTGTTGCTAAGGTTGTTAAAAAGGAGGGAGAAGATCCCTCATTCATTGTGCCTTATGGTATTTATTAGTGGGAAGTCTCCTTTCCAATTACGACATGTCACCGAAAATCTTAGGGTATGGCAAATGTGTGGTCGGCCAGGTGACAATGTTGTTATACTCTAGGTGTCTTCAAGTATATTACAACTCTGACATTTCATTTACTGAGATAGAACGAGGTTATTAGGCCTCAGTGGTCCCATAATGGTCTATTCTTGATGAATGTGTACCTTTTAGTAGCAGTAGGTGGTCTAATAGGGGGTCCGCTATCAGCAGATAGCTAAGGACGAGCTATCTTCTTATGAGCAGTGTGAAGCAAAGGCCATTACTAGGTGTTTCTTAGGTAGGTTCTCGAGATGCCAAGAGTCTGAGTCGGGTAGGGGTATAACAAGTATGATGGAATTTCATTAAACCATTATTTCGAAAAATTACAAGTTTGTTTGATGATATAACAACACTAAGAGCACTAGATTCCAACCATAATATTTTACTTTTCTTTAAAATTTTTATTTTAAATTAATTTAAGGATTTTGATAATTGAAAGACTTGAATGATATAACATCGGTAGTTTAAAGACGTAATTAGAATATAAATAGTAATTTATGGTAATTCAAACAATGATATAAGCTCTTAACCGAAGTATGTAATAGAAAAGAAATTTGGACCATATAACCATTTCAATGCCATTTTATTACAGAAATCCAAATTATAAAACACCTTCTGCAACAAACGTTCAGATTTCATAGATGCCAAACACCATCATAAATTAATCCACTCAAAAAACAAACACAAACCAATGAAACAAACCTATTTTATTGTATAATCACATTGTGTTCAAAGCTTGTGGTTTCTTTTTGCTTTGCTTTGATAATGGGAGTGATATGTGGATGAACCCAAATCTTCTCCTTTGTGTGAACACCTGTTTTCGATGATCATCACCATGATGTTTTTTATCATGATCACCAGCTGCTGTTTTTGGGTGAAATCTCAAATCTTGCTTTAGTTCATCTAGCATTTGGCTCAAAGCTACTTTTTGTCTTTCAGTTTGGCCTTCATTAGCCTTTTTCAACATATCCCTCATTGACACTGTTGGCCTTGGAACAGGCTTTGGGTTTTGCTTGTTCATCATCACATCCTTTAATGGAGGTCTTTGAAGATTGTTGATATTTGAACCATTGTAGACCACCTGTTTGTTCCATTTCCTGAGAGATTCTTCAGCATCCAGCTGCTTCTTGTTTGCGATTTCAACACTTTTTAGAGCCTCTTCCAATGCTTGTTTACTTTTTTTCATTGCATTTGAAGCTTCTTCAAGCTTTCTCAAGATTGTAAGTTGAGAAATATTGTTTGCTTCATCAAATTCATGCATTGAATGAATCATTTCCCTGTTAGAAACCTCTTCTGCTGCCTTTTGTAGTACTTTCGGAGTTCGAGGAGATTGTTCCGGCTTCGACTCCGGCTCCGGGAAGGAAAATCCGGACGAACCCTTTGTTCCAGCAAGTGCATTGAGTTCAACAAGTGCAAGAGCCTCAGCTGCCATGGCTGCTTCCTCCATTTTCTTAGCTGCAAACCACCTCATTTCACCAGTTGTTTCAAGCACTGACACTGCTCTTGGACCTTCAGTTGTTGTTGAAGGATCAACAATATTCCCAAGATCATTGATAGTTTCACCAAGGTTCAACTTTGCCTGCTTCAATTCCATCAAGACCGAATCTGGAGACGAAACAGGGCGGCGACGGTGGTAAGGTCTCGAACTCCCGATTCTGACATGTTCATGATGTTCATTGTTCACAGTGCTCATGTGTGCATCTGGATTCAAGTGTGGAGTTTTGGTCATGCATTTCAAAGCTTCATCTTTGAGTTGTTTCTTTAAATCTTCCACAATCCTTTTTGTAGTCCCTAATTCTTCAAGCACATCAAGGGTCTCCAATTCTTTCACTATCAAATCTTTCTCCAACTCTGCTGCTTGTTCTTCAACTTTCTTTATGTCAAATTCTTCAATTCCATGCTGCTCATAAACACACACATGTATATATATATGTATATATGCATAAACAAACATATTAAAATTAATGTTTGGAAGGCATGCATATGCCATATGTTCCATCAAGACAAAAGCAGAGGAAACTTACATAAGCCTCTCCAAACTTGTACAATGGCACCCAAGGTCCGCTGCCACCGAACCGGGTCACAGCCTCCTTAACAGACTCGAAAGGCGGTGATGTATCGATCTCAGCTCGCAAACCCACCCTCCGAATTCCAGGGTTTGAGTCCCTACTCGAGACAGTGCAAAACTTGAAATCCTCGGAGCTAGACTCGGGCCTCACCTCCCGGATTCCAGGTGTACCCGGAACACCTTCCATGGAGGAGTCTTGAGGTAATGTTGCCATTGCATATATGCATACAAATAAGCTTAGCTATAATAAAGATTCAGTAATAATAATGTGAAAATATGTGAATGTGAGTGTAATACGCAAAAGAGAAAGGGTCTCTTCTTAAAGGGTGTGCAAATATTTTTTTAGCTTTAAAGATGAAAAAGAGGGAAAAATAAGTAAATTATGAAGAATTAAGAATTCTAGAGTTAGCTTTGTTATGATTATGTCCATATTCCCCACTCGGTGAAACAAAGAGAAAAGGTGGCAAAGTGATTTCCCTTTTTCTTTTTAAGGTGGACCAATTTGAAATTATTTAGTCATAAATATTAATAAGTGTATTCTGATATTGATTAAAATAATCTTATAGTTTTATTTTTCCTTAATACAATAAAAGTAGTATTCATTTGTAAAGAAAAAAAAATCTAAAATTAATAATGTGGTTGTTTGACTAGTCTCGGGTAGTTAGACCTATGTCGATTGAGTTTTAAGGTCCGTTTAATATTATTTCTAAGAAGTAATTTTGGAACAAAAGTATTTTTTGAAAGAAAAAATACTTTTTCCAAACAAAAAATTGACCTAAAAGTATTATTTTTTCAAAAGTTGAGAATTTTAATTTCTCTCCAAAAGTGTTTATTTTCCAAAAGCACATTGAGAAGTATTTTTAAACTAAACCTTTATTCAATGCAGGAGGACGTAAATTCAAGCGTGTTAAAACGCATTATTTTTGTATTTATGAGTTTACATCATCGAATTTAAGAAAATTATCACATTAAAAGTTTTTTTATATATAGAAAACTTTAAACCGTGTCGATACGGTAGGTTAACATTTCCATTTCAATGTTTTTCCTTTTTGTCGGATTGACTGAAGTTGTACGTGGACGTGTAAGTGACGTGTTTGATGTATATTGGTTACTGATATATGAGTCAAAGTTGATGGGTCAAAGGTTTTGGGTTTAAACCAATAATATATTGACACATCAGCAAACTACGATGAGATTGGATTTGCATTGCTTGGGTTGACTTGGCAGTCTTTGGCCGTTGATTGCGGTTTTTAAAGATAGGTTGTTGGGAATTGCAAGTTCCGTAGTGGAAAGGAAATGTCTAATCAAAATCATGCATGTAACTAAACGACGACGTTTGCTTAAAATTGAAGATAATTGTCGACATT